>NC_088251.1:21092500-21392500 GCF_036013445.1 Caloenas nicobarica | reverse complement strand
GTGATCCTTACAGAAACGGGGATATCAGACTGAGTGGTTCTCTGTTTGTGGTCTCCTTCCTCCACGATAGTAGACCTGATACTACAGTAGAAGCTCAGTTCTGTCATGTAGGAAAGCATGTTATTGCACCTCAGTGTTAAATCAATCATCTGATGTTTCCAGCAATTCAATTTGCTGGGTGGGGGATGTCATAAAAGTGATTAGGCTGAAAAAAACTCAAACCACTTTTCTGTCCAAACTTTTTTTTTTTTTTAAATTTTTGAAGCCTGCAGTGGATTTTCTGGACTCATGACATGAGTTTTTATTATGTGGTGCATTAGAGCCCTTGTGAAAAATAAAACATGTGATGTGGAAAGTCTCTAGTAAAGAGTGACTCAGGAAAAGGAAAACAAAACCCTTCAGTCTAACGAAAGAACAGTCTGTGTGAAAGTAGCTTGGTATTTAATTGGAAATTGCAGTCAGTCTGCAGATGAACAGCCTTGCTGGCATCTGCAGGTGGGTGTTTTGCTTATGCTTTACAGTTCTCCTTCCTGCTTTTGCTCGTGAATGTGTTCTGCCTGTCAGCTCAGAGACACAGAGATGGCTGCGATTTGTGGCTGTTCTTATTCCAGAAGTATCAGCAGTTCCCAATATCGCATAAATGAGTGTTATAAAAGTGTGTTAGTAAGAAACAGACCCTGCAAAAAAAGCTTACAGTCCAAATGGGTGTGACAGCCCTTGTTTCGGAGACGGAGAGAGCCTTTAGAGGTCATTAGAGATCAAATGATGTGACCAAGGTCATGCAGGGCCTTTTGCACTCTAAATTATGTCTGGGACTTCCACCTTACAGGTTCAGAGCTCGCGAGGGCATTTTAATAGAGAATTTTTAGGAGATGCACTGACATACATTCATTCAAGGTAAACGTGATCTGCCATCTTGGGCCCAACCCCAGATTTGCTTTCATCAAGTCTAATTATGATAATGGTTCGTTTAACCTCTCTGCCTCCCCCTAACTTCTGCTTTAAAGCAAAGGCACTGGCTGAGAAACCTTGGACTTCACTGTTCCATTTTTAGCTCTGTCTGACTCATTTAATGATTTGGTCAGGTTAGTTTGTCCTTGACTCAGTTTCCCCATTGTCAAAATGGGACTAATAACACTGTCCTGCTTTTTGAGGAAGGGTTATGAAGATAAATTAGGTTTGGCTGGAAAAGAGTCCTGCAGGGCTAGCAGAAATGGAAGGAGACAAGCACACTCTCTGTTGCAAGTATTATCTATCACTTATGTTTCTCACAGCCCTCCTTGACTTTTACTGACTATGTATTCTCTCTCCTCTTGCAAATCACCAACATGTATATTGATCAGCAATATCCCTTGCACAGACTATAGGGCAATCTCTCCATCAGCTGCTTTGCCCTTTCAGAGGCAGATGGTTTTACAGTTGTGAGAGTGAAATCCTCGCCCCACCAATGTCAACAAAGCCAGGATCTCATCTCTGGTTTTCCACCACATGAGTGCTTCCTCTTCTGTACAGCTGCTGACTATGGGGTAGCTACTGCTGTCTTTCTCTAGGGCCTCTCTAAGGAAGAAAAACCCCCTCCAAAAAATGCCAAGATGGTTTCGGAGGCAGACAAACTGATGAGGAGTGAAGGGATGGTTGGAGAGAGAAAAGCCAGCCTCACAACAATCTGACTTCTTCTAGAGAGGGTTAAGTACTAAATGCCTCTTACTGGGTCAGTTAATGATGGATGGTAGTTAGTGGGGGTGGGGTAAAGCTGACTTCCAGCCCTGCATCACTAAACCGTTCATTAGGAAAAACACACACAATGGAAAATGGCAGAGGGGCTCAAGTGTCCAATTTCTCTCTTGAACTCTCTGAACAGGAGGCTCCAGTCAGGGGAATCCCTGCCACCCTTTCTCCCCCTCCTTCTCTGGCAGTTTCTTTATTAATTAACGGAGTTGGCTGGGGACGGAAACGGAGGACAATAATCAACATAGATGGGTCTGCAGACCTATTTTTAATAATGTGCTTTGCATCCGTCCTAATTGGTATGGAAACAGTGACCTGATTGGAACAACTGGGAGCCTCTTGGGGCCTTTCTTTCTTCCTTTCTCTCCCTCTGTTTTCTTTTTGTTTGGTTGAAGTTTGACTTGGTGGGAGTGGAGGGGCCAGCGAGTAAGAAATATAAAACCTAACCTTAGGGGCTGTTCACAGGCCGGGGAGGAGAGCGGGGTGACATACTGGGGAGCACATGGGATGTGGGGGCAGGGAGGCCTGGATTGGAAAGTTGAGTGTAAATGTGTCCAGGGCACAGAATCTGGCTGCCCCAAAGAGCTGAGGCCGAGGATGGGAAGAAAGGGTCAGCAGCTCTCCTGCTTTAGTTTGATAATGAGGAATGTGGTGGTGGCTTTTCTGTGTGAGCTAAGAAAAGCTCAGGGACAAGAGAAGCACCCCAAGAGCAAGCTGATGGCCAGTCCCTACCCTGCTATGTGACAAATGTGCATGGAGTGAGAAAGCTCCTGTCTGCAAGAGACTTCAACATGGAATAGGCAGTGGGGGAAAATGGACAATGTGAGGTCCCCAGGTGGCTTGGAAGTAAAGTGTGGCCGAGAGCCCTGGCTCCCCCAGTGCTGCATGAGCTGCCTACCAGCCCACAGATGAAGCTGCTGTAATGGCTTAAACACTGCACTGGGGAACCCAGAACAAACGCTGTGTGCTAGCACACACACAGGGACTGTGCCTGTGTGGGGAGAGGAAATAAAACTTTGAATATAATTGTGAAATGTTCTGTAATGCTATAATATTTACCTGTTGCAGCTGAGGACATTCTTAGTGTACAGGTGTTCACACATGGTGCTCGTTGGCTGGGATCACAGAGACTGAGCACTACTGAGCATAAGTGGCAGCATGTCCACATGTTCGCTCAGTATAGATGTGCTGTCTGTCTTGTGGCTGCCTGAGAAAGTAGTTGAAGGACTGCTTTTTTCTTGCTCCCACCCATTTAAACAGCTAGCAGTAAGCTACTGCAGGCCATGCTGGTTTTGTCCAGGCTGCCTTCCAGTGTCTTCACATTCTTTGGAAAGTTGCTCATGAGCCTCGAGCATTTGGAAGAACGCCTTACTCCATACAGCCTTAGTCTCCAGCATAGCAGTATTGCATGGGAACTGGGAACCCGTCATCATGGGGAGGACTGATCTTGTGTGCCCAAGCTGAGCAACTTGTCACCCGGGCAGGGACCGCGATGGGTTTTTTTGCATCACAGTCTTAGTGCCAAATCACTGCCTTGTAGCTTCACTTTCTGTCAAAAGCTTGCATGTGTGCACACCATTAAACAATGAGGTGAAAAAACAAGCCCCAAACCTGCAATTACAATGAAATAGAAGTGATTTGCATGTAGGCTAGGAAAGAAATTGGACATTACTTAAAATAAAGCAAAACGGGCGGATTCATGGACAGAAGGATTGGCTCAAACAGCTGTTTTCATATCTGCCCCAGAAGTGGGCAGCATTTCCAAGTCTGGCCATTGTATTTTGAGTACCACAGCATTTTTTTTTCCTGTAAGCCCCAGCTACTACAATTAAGCATTATGTATAAGAATCTTAGCTTTCTTTTGAGGAAGCTTGCTGTTCTTATACTTGCTATATAAAACCTGAAGAAACAATCTTGGTGACTTCAAAAGGATCAGGTACAGAGGCTTAAAACAAGATCTCACAAATGTATTGTGAGTAATAATAATGAATCTCTGGTGCTTTTCTCCAATCTCCATTTTCTGGAGCCTAGCTCATTAATTTGGGCTACTTCAGCAGCTATGGAGACATAGCTGAATTCAGGCTGTTTATGGATGGCATGCCTGGGCATCTGTGGTGTATACAACCCTGCTTAGAAAGAGGAAGGAAATAAAGGATGGAAATGTGGAGGGAGCAGGCAGTGAGCTCCTGCGACTGTGATGTGTGAGAAGTTGGCCGGGCCCCATGTAAATCAAGGACAAAGTTGACTAATTTCCTGGGTCGGTCATGGTGAAAATATCACATTTCATGGTTTGTTGCCGATTCATAGAAAAATCCTATTAAAACTGGGCAGCTTACTTATACAATTTAAACAAATGATGATCAAAGATTATAACATGTTCTGTGAAGAATGAAAAGGAATAGAAATGAATGTGCATCTGGCGAAGTGGGGCCAGGTTGGGGTTTTGCATGCAAACTTGCCATTTTAGCGCTGCGAGACTAAGGGAGGAGGTATAGGGGGTGCAGGCGATTTGGGGGATCCCGGGCCCTTTTCTGACCAGGGCTTCTCGGCAGAGAGGGTGGCTGTCCCGTTGGCAGCGGGGCGGCGGGAGCCCCGCTCGGGGAGCGGGCGGAGGCGCGGGGCCGGGGCTCGGGGCGCGGCGGCCGGCAGGGGGAGCCGCAGGCCGCCTTTTGCGGCGCGGGCGGGGGCGCCCCTGGGTGCCGGGGCGGGGGGGACGGGCCGGTGGGAGTGCAGCCCCGGGGCACGGCCGGTGTGCGGTCTGTCCGCTGCCCCGACGGTGGTTTCCCGTGCGCAGACGGAGCTCGGTCTCAGGCGGCCGGGTGCGCGCTCCCTGCTCAGACCCTAAACCCGCGGTTACGCACCGCATCGCGTCCAGGTTGCTCAGGAAGAAACGCCTAACCCCAAACCCAACAAAGCTTAGGATGTGAGATAAAAATGAGGTATACGTCTCAACAAGACAACGAGGTCTAACCTAGCAGTAAGCCAGACTGCTATTGATCCCTGCATAGATCTGTCCTCTAATGCCTCATCACAGTGAAATGTGTGAAACCTTCACAAGACCTTCACAAAGTGTGAAATGCAACAACTGTACATTGAAGAAGAGAATGGAGAGGCACAAATGTATGTTTTTGTCCTAAAGAGGAATCTTTTTGTGATTGCTAAGACGGAGGTGAAACAGAAATGCATCTCCAAAGAAAATGGTAGAAATCTTGGTAAATACAACAAAATTATTGGCAAGAGCTCCATATTTACACTGGGGGCAGGAAAAGGCAGGCTTGGGTGTTGTTTGTTTGTTTTTTAAGGCGGATTTCCATATTTCACTGTGAAACTACCTCAGCAGAAGAGGCAGAATTTAGTAATGTCCTGTGTGCTGCTGAGCATCCTATCCTAAATAGTAATCCCCATGAACCGTACTGTAGTGTTGTTCATAGCCTCTGTGGCTTGGAAATCAAGCTTAGATAGTCAAATCTGTGGACATCACCACTCATTTTTACTACTTCAGGCTAAACGTACTGAAGCAGTACACCAGTGGAGCTTCTGGAGGTCCTGTCACAAGGCTTGTTTTACATGCTTGCCTGTCCGAAGTCCTCTGTTGAAGCTCTTCCAAACACTGGTGCCTGATGGACTAGGCAGGGCTCAATGATCTTAAAGGTCTTTTCCAACTTGAATGATTCTATGATTCTAATGTTGTGTGGGAATTCAGTTGCATCTGAAGTTTAGGGATGAGGCGTATGAACTTACTGGTACTGGCTCTTCTCTTTTATCTTTGGATCTGGGAAGACGTAGCAATAAACCTGTGTCTGCGTGGCCTTCTACTCCAGATCCAAACCCTAGTGCCATCGCTGTCCCAAGGGTTGTTCAGAACCTGGGTATCCGTGGCTTCCTAATAACTCAGCGTAACATATTTAAACATTCTGGCATCTGCCCTTGGTTTTTCTTCAAGGACCAGACAAAACTAAGCACCAAAACCTTCCATCGTGAATCCTGAGACCAAGACAAGCCGTAACTTTACTGATCATTGTAACACAGGGACAACCGCCCAGAAATTAAACACAAAGTGTTTGAGACTATCAGCCTTTTATTTTAACACTGAGGGCCTGGGAGAGTTCTGCCATGGAGATATGAGGCTGCAGAGCCTCCTGTCCCAAACCCTAAACATGAGCTACTTGTGGCATCATTTATGGCTAAATAACCTGTTGATCTCTGAACATTAACTATGAAAAATTCAAATTCTCTGAGGTGGGCTGCAGTCCTGCCACAGGCTGGACAGAATTCATCAGTAAACCTGACTGCACAGAACTGTATGTTTAATCTTACTTTTAGTGCTCACTTTATATTGCTGGCACAGGTGATGTCCTAGAAATTCAGTCATGTCCAAAAGTTAATCGGAAGATGTTTAAATATGCTGATACTGATTTTACCACTTATCTTACCTCAAGCAATGATGCCATTCCGGCTCCAGTGCTGATCATGGCTCAGTAACCCCATTCTGTCTGACAATTAAAAATGATACATTTTAATCTACTTATCCCTGAGCAGGTTTGGCAGAATTGAGCAACAAAAATCGTTTAGCAGAGCCTCATTTCTGGAATGCTAAGCTAGAGCCTAATTGTAATCCTAACCCTGCCTTGACCTCTGCCCAGAAACTTGCCATCAGTGGAAAATTAAGAATAAATATTTGACTGTAGTGACACCAACTTTCATTCAGTTTTGTGAGTCTTAAAGATTTAGAAAATTAATTTGCCTCTCTAATCTCTCTTGTCTCAGACTCTATCCCCAGCTCTAATCCCACTTTCGACCACAGTTCAGAAACCCAGAATCTGGCATTTTCATCTCATGGTATCAGACCTTGGCTTTCCTCTACAGGTCTGACAGAGATCAGTAATAAATTTGGCTCTTCAGGTCCTGCTGTCCCTAATTTTAACTCGAATCCCAAACATACCAGCGTTATACACTATACTCTCATTGCCACCAGACAATGTGAATCTACGTGTGCTAGATTTATCTTGCAGAATTTAGGGAACATCCAGCTCTCCGTCCACATCTCTTTAATCCTGTTCTGAACAAAACCACCAGCCTTTACTACAGACCAAACATTTCCCCCTTGCTTCAAAATTAGGAATAAGACATTCAGGTCTACTGACACCAGAGTGCTGTGTTTGCATGGTCAAGGGAGGGCCTCGCACCCGAGATATGACCCTGCTTAACCTGAGCTGTCTGAGTGTATTCAGTGATTTGGCTATAGAGAACTGAAAATTCAGTGTTCCAGAAATAAGTGATCTCAGCCCTTGAGTGGTGAATAAATAACGTTTATTATCTTTGTATTCAAGGCGAGCCATACTGATTTATCTTAGCTGATGAGTACCATTTGGTACATATAGATCTTTACAATAGAAAGTTCCTAATGCTGCTTTTCTGTGAGGGCTAAAGGATCCCTGTGATTTTATATCAGTGTGTGTAGAGCCTTGCTGAGCAACAATAGAGATTGATCTATAAACAATACGTGCTGTTGGCTATATCCCTGTGTCTCTGCTAGGCTTGTGGACGCCTTAATCTGACCAGAGGGTGTGAGCTGGCACGTGGGAACAGCATCTGGAGAACGTGGTGGGAGTCATGGTGCTTGGAGGAGTTGATGGAATGACTGAAAGTCTCTCTATTGTTAATTCAATATCAAATATAGTGGCATTGGCGTGTCTGATCAGTTCCAGTGCTGCTAATTACATTTGTGGCACGAATGGCCATAGCAAGGAACTTGGGATGCTGGGGTTAGATTTTATGGAGTGGTTCTACTCTCGATTTTTGTGATTGTCATCTTTCTTGACAAAATGCCACCTGATATACGTGAAATTTGTAATCATCTTGTTTGGAACAAAATGCTGACCTAAGAAACTGAACTGGACATTAATCTGCTTGTTCACTTTTGGGGAATGAAATGCCTTTGTTTTCAAGTAGGCAGTCAGGCTTGAGTGGTAGAGGCTGTTGGTCACCAGTGTGTTCTGGATAGGGCAACCCTGTGAGTAGCTGGTGTTACTGGAAGGTAAAATAAAGGGAAATGCATGTTAAGTTGGAAAGATAGTGAAAGCTGCAGATAGCTATGTTCCTGCCTGATACTATGAATAAGTATCTTTCACCAGTGATGCTTTAGTGTAACAATGCACTCTCCAAAGACTTGTGCTTATGCAGTGCTTGGAGAACATGATAAGGACCTCTCGCTTGGTATAGCCAACTCACCACCATGGCTGCTTTGATCCAACATTTTGTAGTTTTAACATTGTGTTCATTTCACATTAATGGTGAGTAAAGCTGATTAGCTGCTGTTTTAACCGCAGGTAACTTGTCGTTATTGGCAGGAAACATGTTTCGTCTGCATAACAGTTCCATGTGAGCAGTGGGGAACATTTTCTATTAGCGTTTGTTGATGTGAAACGTGTTTCTTAGTGGAATTATGTTTGGGACTGGAAAAGAACTTGATTTTCATCCTTAACTCCAATTAGAAAAACTGAATCGTGGAAAGGAACTCTTTGATTCTTTCCCTGCAATGGTATTTTCGATATTACTTGTAATATATCCAAGATCAGTCTCTATCCTGCTATTTGCCATACACACAAAAGCTAGAATCAACCATCTTAGTGCTGCCAAAAATAAATAAATGTCAACTGCATACTCAAAGTGGGGTGAGGGAAGACAAGGACTAGTTCCAGAGGGGCTGTGTTGTACAACAGGCTCTGGCTGCCCTGTTTGGTGGGAGCTGGAGCTCCATAGGGCCCCAGTGGAAGCTGAGGCAGGTACAGATAAGCCGTGTGTGTCCTTTTCCAATCCTGGCAGTGTAACATTCCTCCTATTCTCTTATGTACCAAGTAGTTCTGTTCATACCTTTTATTTTTCTTTTTTTCTTTATTTACTGTAATGACACCTACCAAAGCTCTGTGCAGCAAGGAGCACGAGTTTTGAAAGTGATAGAATAGTTAAGCCTTGCTTTATTAAGAAATATTTGGCTTCCTTTCTCTGCTCATGCTTTCCAGATAGTGAAGGCTTGTGCAGGGCTGTGTGTGTTTTATAAGAAGCTATATTTGGGTCAGTATCTTTCTAAAATGCTGTCTGTCATATAATAACAAATTACATTACTATTGTGGTGCCTGTCATCCTGAAGGATCTCAAAGCACACAGTCATCCTAAGTTATGAGAACAAATGCAATTATATGACTCTGTCATCAGTAAATACTGAGACTCTTCTTAAGAAATGTAGCTTCTCCTGGCATAGAAGGTGGAAGTTTGCATCAGAATTACACAAATGTTCTAGTGAGCAAGCAGAGAGGAATTCCTGTGTGTTATAAATCAGAAAAGGAATTTAGGAAGATAGTTGCCTTGTGACTTAGTCATTCTGATGAAAAAGTCTTTGCTAGCCCCAAGCTATAAAAATTATGCAAGGGTATGGCTTTATTACTTATTTGACAGAGGTGGCCTCTTGATTCTTGGCAATCCAGAATTGGAATTGTTTCCAAGTATTCATTTATACCGGGGGACCTCCTTGTGTTTGAGGGCCTTGCAGTCACAAAAAAACATTCACAGAGAGCTTTGAGTCCAAGTGTTACTTGGGGAAAAATAACCTATTTCTGATTTTGCTCACTTAAATCAGGGAAGCCACCCGCCGCGTTCACTGCTACAAGTCTCACTATTATTTGTTATTCATATTGCTGGAATGCAAGGGATCCATATTACCTATGAAGGCATCGCTGTGCGAGGCAATATGAGAATGCAGATCAAATAAAAGATGAGTCCTTGCTTCAAAGCTCTAGCAGTCTAAAGAAAATGCAAAATAAAACAAAACAAACCCCACCAAAACAAAAACAGGCCAAAACACTGTTCCATTCAAATTTTGAGAGAGCGAAGAGTTAAAGAACAAAAAGATGTGGAAGAATCTGAAATCATATTCTCTTCCAATGGTCCCAAGTGTATGGGGAGGAAAGAGGAAAGGAGCTGCAAAACAAAGCAAAGAGAATCTGAAGCTTGGACTGCCTTGTTTTTCATTTTTTTTTGTTGTGGGGGTTTTTTTTGTTTTTTGTTTGTTTTTCCCAAGATATGCTGGAGACTCTTTTATGCATTAGCACAGTGTTTGGGAAAGAATATTTGTTCAGTGAGATATGACTCTCCCATGGCAGAGCAGTGAAATATAGGATATTTTGCTTGTTGGCAGCAGATTTCTGGCTGTCTATGTTTTTATTAGTGGAGGTTTTTCTATATGAGTGTAGCTATTTATCTAGCAGGCAGGGCCAGCAGATAGAAAGTTGGAGAGAGCCAGCAGAGTCTTAAGCTATGTCAGTAGATAAAAACCCTTAAGGCGAAATATCTACAGGATTGGGCCAGGTGCCTGAATTAGGGGAAATGCTGTTACATTTTCCCAGTCACTTCAATATCCTGCAGTTGTTGCACTTCCACAAACCCAATTTAATGCAGGTGACATAATGCCATACTGAGGATGGGTTGTCAGTTGCCAGTGTTCAGTCTTGGATCTTTTAATTCATGAGCTAGAAGAAGGAGCTTTTTAGTAGTGGTTGTAACAGACTGATGACCTTTATAGTGTTTTGCCCAGTTACTACCAGAGATGGTCAGACCGTTACCCCAAGGGGCTTTGAATTACACCAGCATCTGGAGTTTGCTGGTCTGATCTGACTGCATGGTGACAACTGAGGTATAGGAATCCAAATAGGCAGCCTGAGTCTCTGGAGTAATGACTTGGGTGGGATTGTTGGGATTAAATCACACGCTGGGGTATTCTCACGAAAGAGGGAATTTTGCTTGAGTATAAACCGGATCAGGCCTGTGGGACCTGATCTTTAATTCGTAATACTTTACAGGTGTGGTAAATGTTCTTGGAGGTAAACAGACCCTTTACTAGAGAGGGAGGCAAAGACAAAGGTTACCAAGTGAAACAGCAGAGTCAGAAACCAACTGTAGGACCCTTGTTTCCAAGTTCATTCCCTAAACCCTTGGTGTTTCGCTTGAATAGCTGCTGAGAGCAAAGAAGAAAAGGCAGTCTTTGCTCTAGAGATTTGGGAAGAAACTGTAAGACAAAAGACAACTGGTTACGAGAAGAGGACACAGCTTGGGGAATTTATGGAGACTGCCTGAAGTAGCCTTAGCAGCATAAGCAAATGGGACTAAGGTTTTTTTTAAATATCATTATAAAGGACCTTACAAGTGGGCATTGATGAAGACCAATGAAACAACCTGGGGCATTTATAAGGAGCTCTCTTCCTCCATAACAGGCAACCCAGGAGGAGGCACAAAGGCACTGATTTGGAGATCCAGCAATTAACAGTGGGTCTGAGAGTAGGGGCAGGTGAGAGGTGAGGCTTTCTTTTCTTGCCCAAAATAAGAGATGTTAAGAGTACAGGTAGCTGTGGAAGTCCTTGAGAGAGAAGACAAGTAGCTTCTGATTGCTGTGTTACAGAAAGAAGCAGCAGTGGAGAGGTACGAAGAGGGGGCAGCTGTGCTAACAGGCTGAGAAGGTCAACTGTGCAGCAACATAACAGAAATGCACAGCAAGTTTCCAGGCCAGAGAGGTGATGGCTACACAGCTTAGTGGTTATGTGGACTGATTAGTTATATCTATGTCTTGGATCATCTAGAGGCTCTGCTTTTACCCCCTGTTTTTAGCTCCTCCTGTAATTTGGTATGACCTGAATATGATCTGTGTAGTCGAGAGCTTGAAAAAGCAGCCAAACTACTATTAAAGTCAACTAAGTAGGGTCAAAGCCATCTTAAAAGGCCCTTCCATAGAAGCACATGATCAAACTATTTAGTCAGGGCGGGGGGAAAAACATACTAGTAAGCAAGTAAACATGCAGAACCCAAGATCCACTATGTTTTAATACACTATAGTTTTCAAGCAGGTTCTAGCATGCTCAGGTTACAGCCTCTGGCAAGGCTATAGACTGTAGGAGAAGCATCGTTATTAAGCTCAGCTTGGGGAGATACTGGTTTCTGATCAAGTCCAGTCAGGCTACCATCACATGCAGTGAGAGCAGAACAATAATTTGCAGAGCAGTTTGGATCCTTTGACAGAAACAGTGCAATAGTACAATTGTATATGTGTATTGCTTTAAATGATATTTTACACTTCTCACCAGCCTTGATCTCGTTTTACAAACATTATACAGCATTCTCTTTAATTCTGGCATAAATACAGAGCCATTCCTACCAGTCCAGAACAACTCCTATGCAGCTTGCCCTGTGACTAAAAGTAAGGTTGTTTTGAAGAAACAGAAATACCAGCTTTAGTATTGTCAGAATCAAATCCTTCCATATATATGTGTGTGTGTATATATGAGTAAAATGTATAGATATATTTCTGTAGTTAGGTGATTTAAAGTATCCTTGTGTTTTATAATAGTGCAATCTGTGTGGTGCACTCCACGTGATATTAAATAGCAAATATATAGGCTTTTAGCACCTGAAGGTAGTTTATCTTGTATTTTAGTATAGTTCTGTTTTCTTTATATTCCCTGTTTTAAGGGTTTATTTTTTGGAACAAGATTTGTACTGTTTAGAAACTCAGACTTGGATTCTTTAAGAAACAGACCTTATCTGAAACATCAGGTCCTTGATATATATTTATTTGATCAAACCCTGAAAAGATTTTTTTAAATGTGTTTAGTTTGATTTCAGAATAATTGCCTAGATGTAGAAAATAAAATGCAGAAATAAATAGGTGCAGATCCAGAGCCCTTACTAATCAATATAACTGTTCTTTTGGACTTGTTTTCTTCATATCTATTTCCAGAGTTGTAAATATAAAGTATTTTGGTTTGAAATATCCTACACAAATTCTGCAGTAAAATAATTTATCTTATGAGATTATAATTTTATCAGTAATGGCAATTACAGTATTAATGGACAATTTTTTAAATGACAGCTTTCATTCACATCTAAAGCACTTCTGACATCAGCTGATCATTGAAATTCACCTTACTTTGGGTAGAATAAAACAGCTGTATACCAGTGCACACCAATACAGAAACAACACAGAAATTTAACAGAAGGCAATAAAAACTACCAAAGCTACTGAATCGTTCAGAGTCACTTAAGTGGTTGGATAACCTGGTTTGTGCTGTAGTGTGAAGAATCCAATGCTCGGTGTCACGATCCTTGTGCAGTGTCCAAGGTCTGTAAAGCCCACAGATGGTCAAGTTTGCCATTGCAGATCAGAGCTTGCAAGACTTATCATGGTTATGTGGGACTGAGGCTTGTGCAGAATGAAGGCTGGTTTTGTGCATAAGTCACTTGAAGAGGACTCGGAAGGACTGTTCTGCAACATGGACAAAAAATGCAGGGAATCATGGACTTGGCTTGCTATTAATGTTAAGCATATGTATAAGCTATTTTTTTTGAACAGAAATGAGAATAAGCATGCGCTTATATGAGTTTTCTGACTTGGGGTGCACAGCATGTGTCACTTCATTGCTGTTGCTGAAGAGACTCTTGAACAGAAACTGCTAGTGTGACACCATGTCCCATCCAATACAGAAGCCAGCGGAAGGATTCCCACTGACACCCCAGGATGTCCTAGCCAGTCCTCCTTTGTTATCACAGCACTTGCATTCTTGTTCTTCAACTCACGTTGAGGTGTGGGTGGGGTTTTTCTGATGTGGTGTCTTGTTGTTTTTTGTTTGTTGGTTTTTTTTTTTCTTTTTTTAATGCAAGATCTTTTACTGATTGCTTCTGTCCATTTTCTCCATTCTTATTCTGTAAGTTTTTAGTAGTTTTGGTAGCCTGTCTCTTGGATTCTCCTGTAGATGTCTGATTCAGAGGGACAGATTTTGTGTACTGCAGCAGGGCTGGTGGCAAGTCTCCGGCTTTTCCCCTTTGGAGGAGAAGAACCATGGCATTGAAAGGTTATTCCAAGTCAGAAGGAAATGAAGATTCTGCTCTCAGCAACCCTCGCATCTAGTGAAGTCAGGGGAGTTGCCCTTCATTTATAGAGAGATCAAGACTTGAGCCTTTTACAATAAGATTTGCCTAGGAATCAGTCTTTAACTTCAGCCGAGTACCTGAAATGTAAATTTTGTTCTAGCGAAGCAATAAGTGTGGAGGAATGTGAATACCTTTGTGAGAATTTTCATCTGGGTGTACCAGTGACTGTGCAGGTACGCTGGTGCCTGCTGAGGCCACAAAAATATATATGTCAATGTGAGACTGCAGCCTGTGAGCTGAGTGTGAGAATGCAGTGGTGAGAGTACGTGTACCTGCTCACATGATGGTGAGGACTGTGAGTACCCGTTTGGGGGCTTCTCAGCATGGCTGTGTGTGGTGGGCAGTGTGCAAATGTTAGGTGTATCTATGTATCCATATCAGTGCACAAGCACCAGTGTGCAAACATGTAAGTGAGCACATGTGTGAGTGTGTATGTTGTCATGTGGGAGAAGATAGCCATGAATGCATATGTGAGCATGAGTGAGTTTTAACACATCTATAAGTGCAGAACATATGAATAAATGTGAATGAATGTGTATGTTACCAGGCGGTCTTAGAGGGAGAGATCCTATTCCAGACATGGCCCCCGCTCTGTCCTGTCCATTTCTGTACATGTATTAATTTTAAAGATGAAAGGCGCCCCAGCTTGTCCTTAGCCTGGGCATCACCCCTGAGTGCACAGTTGCTATGCCAGCTCAGTGTGTTTGTGTGTTCTGTGAGAGAGTTGGTAATTGTGAGCGCTCCCTAAGAGAATCTCTGGGGCCAGGGGATACAATAGGCAAGGGTCTAGGGTCTGAAACTGTAGACTTTAATAAAGCCACTGACAGCAAATAAGAGCCTGACATGTGAGTCACATTACTGACAACAAGGGCTGCTTTGTAGTCCCATCTGCACCCCAATCGGGTCCCGTACAGTAACTGAAAGGACAGAACAAACTGCCGCTGCCTTCAATAAATACAACAGTGCCACAAAAGCAGCTGAACAGACCAACTTTGTGTGGCTTTGCTGCAGCTGAGCTACTCTCTTAGCTCTCTTCTTTGCTTCCCCCACCAGTGGCAACGACTGATGTTACCCTGCGAGAGTTGCTCGGGAGCCCTGGGTATGTGCTTGGCTCCATGGCAGTCATTACATGCAGCCCAGAAACATCTCTCTTCCCTGCCACCCCCTGTGCTCCCATCCTTCACAGCCCTTCTCCATCTCTGACTCCAGGGACTGGGAGAGCCCCGGAGCCTCTGCCTTGTAAGCCAGGTTCCTAGGACCTCCTGCCCTCACCTGGGCTAACCAGCACTGGGAGCTTAGCAAAGTCTTGCGTCAGGCTTATGAGCACAGGTACTTGAAATGCCTGTGATCAGACTCCCACTGGAGTGGTCATGATAAAAACGTTGGACTTGCCAGCACAGTAACTTGAAGTTCTTTCAGACCCTTAGTGGTTGGTTGCCTCCCTAGCCCAGGTAGTATTAGAGGATGACAGTGTTTGCTATTTATCCAGATGTCACCTAGCAAAGTCAGACACATTTTTTTCATGGCTGCCCTTGGGGCTTCTTGCTCTTCCCTCCCTTTGGGCCTCTTCTCTTTGGCTTAGAGACTTTCCTAGTAAAGCACTTTCACATGGGAATAGAAGCCTTGCAGATTGATTCCCTTTCAACAAGAATTTGTGCCACTGTTGTGTATTTCTCGGTGGTTTCGTGACCACCCTATTTAGGTTGTCCCGATTGCCCTAGAGAAAGGGTCATGGCTGGACCTGACAGCCTGTGCTGTCAAGTATTGAAAGAGTGGTATAAGCCCTGGGAAAGATTGCTGGGTTATACATCAAAATATAAGCCTGTGGTTGCCAAAGGGATGATGTTAACTATCATGATAATGTTGTCTATGCCAGTGCAAGTGTGCCTATGTTGTCTATCTCGGCATGTAGCATGTCAGCCCACCTAGCAGAAGTTTGAATTCTTGTCTACCTGAAAAAAAGGAACATCAAGCTCAACAGTTTATGCCCAGCAGAAACTCTGCTTCCCTCTGTGTCATGTAGTGCACACAGAGCTGAGTTCCTTGGAGGTTAGGGGATGTGCCATGTGAGACTGTACCATTCACGCTGTACTTCTGCAGTGTGTGATCGAGCTTGTAGCCTGCCCTGTCAGTGTACATGTACACAGTCTAATTGACACTGTCTTCAGCCAAGAAGATCTCAGTCATAGTGATTTGTTCCTAAGGTATAAGCCTTACCAACCTTAAAGGTCAGATTTTCATCTGGCAACTAGTAAATTGCAGTTTACAGGGACAGAACATACTAGATGTGAGATGCAGCAGATCTTTCCTTGGAAGGGAGATCAGACTTCAGGGAGCAGATTAATCTAATTTCTGAGTATCTTTAGGAAATCCTACAAGACAATCTTCTGTCAAAAAACCTCACTGTGACTTTACATCCCTTTCTGTTCAAGCAACCACTCTGGTTCCTTAAGCAAAGGAACATACAGAGCAGCATAAACCAAACCAGCTAAAACAAATCAGCAAGTAGTAAGAAGCAGTACATCACACAGAGATGTATGCATAAGAGAGAGGAGGATTTCAGTGGTGTCACATAGAAAATGCCCAGATGCTACAGTGGTAGGTGTTGATAGGTGATATTTATAGGAGCATCTTGTGATTATGTTTTGCATAACACTGTGATATTTCTGATAGTTTGATATGTGAACCTGCTAGAAATTCCTGTTCTCTCTGTTTCAATAATATATAACAGATCAAACACCACTGATTTGAAATACCCTACATAGTTGAGAAGCAGCACCAGAAATCTGTAGCAAATGTGAGCTATGTTTTTCAGGGAAGTATCTGGAATTTTTGAAAAGAAATTTAGAGCATCTTATGTCACTGTTAAAAGGAAGTGCAGATTCCCCAAATCCTAGTCCAGTGCTTCGATCACATAACAAGCTTTCTATTTTGCTTTGCTTATGTATTTGCAACACTGTGTACAAAGCTGGACAAAGCAATTGCTTGGGGGTGCCTTTTGGGAATGGATACCTTATAACTCTGGAATGCAAGAGCTTTGTATTTAAGGAAAGAAGCTGTTTTAAAAGTCTTTATCGGACAATACAGATAATTTGTGGAGTGCATGTTATGGTATGCCTGTTAAAACACAGGTACCACACAAATGAGGAAGCAGCAAGAGAAAGCAACTGATGAGCAAAGCAGTAGCTGGGCGGGAGCTCCTGGTGGGGCCGGTGGCTAACGAGACTGGCTAGGGAAGGAGGAATGAGTGGGAGAAGTGGGCTGGGGTGGCTGTGTGGCAGCATGTCCTATATGTCATCTGCAACCTGGTGCTTCCTTACTACCTGGGAGAGCAGAGGACCGAGTCCTGAGACCTGGCACAGGCACGCCAGATTGTGCGTTACTGCAGGTAGCAGGGAGCAACTCGCTGCCCCAGCTGTTCCTGCACCAGGGAATCAGGGAGGAGAGCTTTAAATTCTTCTTGCTCTTCTTTGGAAAGGGTGCAGCTGGTAATTATTTGAACTGATGTTTTTGTTTCCATTTCTCTTTCTTGTCTCCCTTCATTGAAGAACTGGTTGGTTAGGTCATTTGAGTCATCATTTGTAGAGAAGCATAGCTCATTGAGCGCCCAAGTAGTTTAGTTTAATTTTCCCAGGTTTCTGAGTGGGTTCTCAAAGTGATCTTTACTAATGACCCCTAAAAATTGAACCTGGTTCTATATGTTGTTAAGCAAAGCCTGGCAGAAAGGCTATAACAAAATGCAGTGAAAAGCCAAGTGTAGATGTTAAAAACAACAACTACAAAATCTTAAGTCTATCAAAACTTTGGAAAAGAAAAGGCTATGGAAAGCATTGGAAATTACTTTTACTCTTTACCGTGGTAAAGCTGAAGCCTTATTCAGTTCTCCCCGCTGGGATATCTTGAATGCAGAAAAGAAGTAGGGACTGCGCTGGTAGCCCATGAAGCATGTGCTGTCTTAGCCTGTACAGCCTCATCTAGCATACCAGAAAGTGGAGGAAGGCACAGGATAGTCAGATTCAGGCTACCAATTTAAAGGTGAACATATCAGTCTCTTTTCTTCCACCAGGAAATGCTCATTTGCACACTAAAGACTCTTCACAAATAACTGGTGCTGCAGATACCTAAGGCTGAAAGTAGCCTGAGTTGAAATTTCATGTGCAACTTCCACTGACTTCTAGGAGAAGGTAGAGACCAACTCCCGCAGGCGTTCTTGACAGTCGCAGCCTAGGCTCTCACGCTGAAGCTCCAGAGCACGCACTAAAGTCAAGAACTTCCCATTAGCACTTGGCAGCTCCTCTGTTTTTCTTGTTTTCTAGTTTTTGCAGGCTCTAGACGAAATTTTGGAGATTTGAGAGTTAGAAGAGCCTGGGCTTGACAAAGTCCCAGATCCTTAGCAGTTCTGACCAAATATATTTGTTCCTTATGTTTGAGGTCCATTCCTTTTCAAGATAGCTTATTTAGGTCTAAAAGACTTTGGAAATGGGGAAAAAGAGGTAACCTTCTGGGAAGGAGAGTTTAGTCCTCAACTGTCAGCTGAGAGACTTTTGCCAGCCGAACAGGAGAAGCCCCTTCCAATAAAGCCAATCAAAAGCAATTTCCTTGCTGAAAGGTGGCCTACCTGAGACAGGGCAGCCCGCACCAGCTGCATGCCACTGCTGTCAGACCTGGCGGGGTCTGTCAATTAAGGGAACACAGAGCAATCTGTGAGTGCTGAAAGGGATCCCTTCAGAGCCCTCCCTGGCTGAGAGACAGGCCCATTGTCTACATGCATGTCTCACATAGTTTCAGAGCCCTGATAAGCAGGCATGCCATGAAAAACTGCATTATATGGTGAGCTCAGGAATACTTTGGCTGGGAGTAGATGAGGTGGGGGAGTGGGGGGAGAAGAGGTAACACTGCACCTTTGCATTGTGGGAGGTGGGGCAATGAAAGACGTCGCGTTTGGTGGTCCCCCAATATAACCTTCTTTCTCACAAACTCTTGTTGAATGATGAAGTCGTCATTTCCTCTGCTTCCCCTCCTCCCCTCCATCCTTGTCCTTTCTTCTGGAGTTCAGAAATCAGCTGGGAAATTACTGCAGCACTAAGAAGATAAACAGCTTAACCACCTTCAACTGCTGCCTTGCCACATGTTGAAAGTCCTTTTTCCTGAGAGTCTAGACCACCATGGTCTATAAGTCTGTGGCTAGAGAAGGAGGAAGGCTTCAGATTTACAAGTTATAGAGAACATAGAGTAGGAAGCACCTAGGGGAAAGGATGAGTGGAATTCTATCACCAGCTGCTTACCAACATTTACTGTCATATTCCTCACCTTATAGCCTGCTGCCTGGATCCCTTGGTACATACGGGCCCTTCATGCTTCCTGGCTACAGGACCAGAAGGGCTTGTGCTCTTGGATGTGCACATGCTCTAGGGTGCTCTCATAGACTCCACTGCTTGAGCTTGCGAGTATATCTAGGTGTTAGTACTTGCTAAAATGTCAGCATTACAAAGCAAATAAAACCAAACTCTGTTGCTTTTATGTTACCTTTCTAGGCCATTTTGCATAGAAAGAGAAGGTTCTAACAGAACTCTCTCTTTGAAATAGAATACCCACTATGTAAGGCTAGCTTTCCATACGCTTGGGAGATACAGACGCTGTACATTGTGCGATAGGGAGCATGGGAATGTATAGTATACATGGGAGTGAGGAAGTCTGTTACTAATGCTGTAGCATATAGTTGGGAAGAACCAATGTGCTGTTAACAGTGAAACAAGTATCACCATCCAGAACATAAAGGATGGGTTGCAAGTGACCTTTCTGAACACCTTTTTTTTTTTCTTTTTTTTTTTTCTTCTGGCTGGGGACTCTATTTTCTGCACTCACCACAAGCTGATAATCTTCATGTTTAATTTTAGTTAAAGGCACTCTAGATGTTCTCCATGCAGGATTTGAGCCAAAACTTGTTGTAGACCATGCCCACTTTTGACTGTCACAGATGTGTTGGACAAAAGCCATTTCTGATAAGTCAGTTAAATTCTGTGGACGTACCAAGGGACAAGTCTGGCCCATACACTTCAGTTTTCACATCCATTTTTCTGTGGTGCAGTGGGCTGCCAAAGAGAGGATTTGATTTCTAGTCACCCAGTCCTTAGTCTTCAGCAGACAGACCCTTTGTCAGGCTTTAGTGATTGCCTGCAGCTCACCCAGTGTACAGTGACACTCCAGGAGATGGCAGCTCCTGTTTTTTCCCAGCTGGGGGATATGTCTTGGCTCAGCACATTTGATAAGGAAAATTAATGAATTTATTGTTGGATGGAAGCTCCTCTTTTCATCTCTGACTTGCTGAGGCCCATGGAAACCCAAGTTTCTTTTCATATTAAATAAAACTCCCATCATGGATGCCAAATTCTACTGTCTGTTTCCACACTCTTCACTGCACACTTGCACCATATTTTTGACAGTCCTGGGTGAGGTTATAGCGCCGACATAATATTTGACTTATTTTCAAAGATTTATTCTTTTTGTATTTATCCTTTATTTTATTTCCTTATGTTTAGATTTACATACTTAAATTGACCAGAGAGACTAGCTTTGCTTTGTTCTCTGTTCCTCAATTCTTCAAGTCAGACATCTTGCTAATGTTCATATTAGTCCCCTAAAACTGTATGTTTCCCCCTGCATCCTCACTTAGGTGCAATTCATGACCTTTCTCACCCCCAAACACAGACCCTTCTCTGAAGCACACTAGAAGCCCCACAGCATCCACTCAGTCACACTGTGGGCTCTGGAGGGCACCTTGAAGAACTCGTAGTTTCCTTTTACTTGTCTCTCTTGGTGTCTTTTTGGGCCTGTTGAATTTGAGTAATTCTTGAGGAGGGAAAGATAAGTTGAGGCAACCCACCGAACTGCCATCGCTCTTTTTCAACAAAATGAACTGTCTCTTTGAGTAGCTTATATAAAGATAGTCCTAGCACAATCTTCACATTGCATTCTTACTTGCTTCAAGGAACTGCAAACTAATTAAGTAAAGATATTTAGCAGATTGTCATCAGGAGGCAAGTGAGCCACTCAGGGAGATGAATGGGGCAATCTGTGCTTCTCAGAACTGTTGTTTCAATGTCTTGTCAGACTCGCAGATACCGATGGCTTCAGGAAGGATATGCATTCCATTTTTCCTATATGTTCGGGGTAGAGGTGAGCTGCTTCATTGTAAAATGGAAGCTGAAGCTTAAGAGCAGAAGGAGTAGTGTTAAAATGATCCTGGTGTATCCTGCTGTAATTTGGGCCTTGCTTTTCAAGGCACAGAAGCAAACTTCTCATGCTTGCTCTGCTGTTTGTACTCCATTTGTAAGCCAGTGCTCCACGTTGGAGCTGTGTGTCACTAGCTCTGTGTATCAGTCCTCGCCTGCTCTCAGTTTCTGCTGTGCCTCCTGGCAGGTGGGTATGAGTGACTGGGTGTTTTTGGATGTCTCAGTCATGTACCTGGGGTATCTAAGGGGAAATGTTTTCCCTTTTACCACATATTGCATAGTCTGCACAGTCTGTGTGTGTCTGGCAGAAAGTGAACTGCTAGATGTCTGCTTCTTGGGGCCCCTGGGGACCTCTCTGTGGTTTGGAAAGGAAAGACCTTTGTTCTGTGGTTTGTGTGGGAGAGGTAGATGATGCTGCGGTTTGCAAACAGCCATGGGTCTTTCCTTCAAAGAAAAAGAATACTGTTGATCTGTGATAATGCAGGACATCACACAAGCAATTGGGAGTGGGCAGGATGACGCAGTTTGCTCTGCAAGGTGCAGTTCACTGTGTTACGGTACATTTTAAAGAAAAGGTGACAACAGCCTTGGTTGTGTCTTTAAGCCACAAGCCTCCTTTAGGGGCAGCAAGGAATGCCTAAAAAACACCAATAAAACCCCATGAGCTGAAAATTTCCTTCTGCATCTCTCTAGGCCGTGTAGCAGTTGTTCACCCCAGGCAAAAGTGCTCCCCCTTCTTATATCAACTCATCTGTAGAAGGGATATTTGTGGGCGTCTACCCCATTGGGGTCCTGTGGCACTGCCTGGTGCAATTGTAGAGTTCAAGGGAGCGTGACTGCCATTATCCCTCATCACCCTGGAGGTTACGTTCAGCAGTTTGGGTGGGGACTGCTGAGAAAATGTGGAGTGTGAGCAGAAACTGCTGTGTGACTGTTTGTGTCCATTTGGGGCTGGTGGCACTCAGACAAAGCAGCTCTGAGGGAAAAGAGTAGGACTGTACTTTTGCCTCTGCAAATTTGGGAAGACTCTGATGTGCAAGAGTCCAGTGCTCAGAATATAAAATCTGGTGCACAGAACCAAACCAAAGATCTGTCTTCCACGTGATCCTGTCTCCCTATAAAGGGAATATTTAAGAAAGTGACTAAGAACAGGATGGGTATATGGTTATCTCCCTGATATATAGCATCTAGCAATCAGAGTTGAGAGATTTCTTGAAATGGAGAATATATTGGGCTTGTAATAACTGCTAGTCTTCACTGGATTAATATCAGTCCCTCAGGCTCCCATGACACGATTGCCTTGGGCAGCAGGTCTGGCATCATTTAAAGGACTAGGAAGGAGAAGCTGTGTGTTGGCAGAGGAGGGACTAGTGCTGAGATCTGTAACAGTGTGAGTGCTGCCAGGCACAGCAATCTGAGACATCTCTGGCTGGGAAGGAATAAGAAGTGGAAGCATGTAAATCAACTACATTCAAGATGCTGTAAGTATGTCAGAGCAAAGCCATACAATTGTGGGACTGGAAGCAGGTGATTTATTGGCTATGGAGCAGGTTTTCCTTACAGGTGCCATTTTGGGTTTTGCCTAAATGCTTAAGAACCTGATCAATTTGCCTCTGACCTCTTGTGTCCTATGGGTTTGTGGGGCTGGCCTCACAGCAGCTTGGAATGGCTCTGGGCAATATTCTGGCACTCTTGAACAGTGCTGCTGTAGCCGTTTCAGCAGTAGCCCATTCCAAACACGCTTCAGCACTGAGGGTATACCCGGTGTGGTCATCGGACATCCATTGCAGATGTGCAGGGCACGCGGTCCTGCCCGTGCTCGAGGAACCAGACACTTCAGTGCCCTGTGAGAGCCGACGGCGACAGCTTGTGTGGGAAAGGTCTGTCTTCTGGGTTTTAGTGCCTAAATTTGATGCCTCCTAGAGGCATTGTCACCGTTTATGAGGAATGGGGTTCTTAGAAGAACTTAGTACCACTTTGATTCTTCTTCTTTTGAAATCAATGGTGTGCTGTAAAATCCCACCCTTGGGGCTTATGCGTTTTAGTGGGAGCGGAGCCCTAAAATTTTTGAATGTGTTTTTTGTGAAATCCTTAATAGCTCGGTGACTCCTACTTATCATTGCTTCTTTAGAGCTGCTGACATTTCCAAGGAACACTAGCAGGTCAGAAAGTCAGCTTGGAGAAGCTGAGCTGCTTTACCACATTACGCTCACCTAGCCTGGTGCTTTATAACACTGTCTTTAATGATTTTCTCAGCTATTTTTCCTGGTACTGGCGTAAGGCTCACTGAGGTCTGTAATTCTCATGATTGCCCTTAGCACCTCTTTTAGAAGAAGTGCAGAGTGTTGGCTTTCCTCCAGCCTGGTGGGAGAGTGACTGTTTTTACTGATAAATTGAATATTTTTGTTAGTAACTTCTTTACACTTTGATTTCTTTAGAGTGTTTGCATAAATGCCATCTGGTCCTGGAGGTTTCTTACTATTTCAGTTTTTAGGTCATGCTGGTTATGCTGTTATGTCTTTTTTCTTCCTTTTAAGTTTGTCTGTTTTCAATATATCTGGCTTTGTCTGTCCTCTAATACTATTATTGCTGTTTGTAGTTAGAGAGTTAGTGTAATGTGGTCAGGGTGCCTAGACCTCAGACTGGAGACCCATTATGCTAAATATTTTACGTATACCCAAATGAAAAACAGTTCTTACCTTGGGGGGCTTGTGGCCAGGTTTTTTAAGACAAATTGAGCCTGTGTTTTAATGGCAATGCCAGATTTCCCAGACTCATCCTGTTTTCTGTACAGTTTGAAAAATCCCTATTCTTGGAGACTCATAGTAGAAAATGCCTGTAAAGGTATATACCCCCTTCACAGTCTGGTATTTTTGGCTGTGTCAGAGCAATAAGGCATCCAGAACTTCATCAGCCAATTCACATTGTTTAACAACTCACTGTCATTACTTGGGATAAACTCCACAGTCTTTCCCCTTACGTAGCTCCCGCCTCCTCTCCTCACCTCGCTCCTGCTGTCAGCATCTTTCTGAATGGAGTCTGCTAAAAGAGAATGAGCCCTACCCTGTTTCCCTCCCTTCCCCGCTCCCAGCAGGCAGGCAATATGGCACAGTGCGGTCTCCAATGCCCCTTTAGTCACTTCTCTGCTGTCGGTGTCATAGGGCTAGTGTTTAAGCATTTTCACGCTGGATTTGAAATGAGATTATAGACTGGTCCACTCAATTGACTTAATGGATTTTAAGAGACTAGATCCTATTAATGCAGTCAGTGCCCCAGGGTGCCTCTCCTACTGCAGACAAGATAATCTGCCATGCAAATTAAATCCTGCCTCAAGATGCAGGGCCTGCTTAATGTGATCCATTACACAGTTTACTTGTTTATATCTAATATTGTAACAGGAATAGGCTTACAAGCAGCAGGACTCAACTGAATAGAAGAGTAAATTACCAGGAAAATGAGGTTTTAGAGTCTCTCTCTCTCTTCCTTTCTCTCAATCTCTCCTATTTCTTCTTTCTCTCTCTTTCACTTGTGAAAACGCATTCCTCTTCTGCTTTTAGCATGTAGGGAACAATCAACAAAAGTAATATGGCTGTGAGTGATGGATTCTGCTTTTGTTTACAAAGGTGTAAATTGGGAACTTATCCTGGAGAAGGAGCTCAAGAGGTTCAGCAAAACCTTTATGGAGAAGTAAACCTTTTTTTAGCTCTTGTTGTTCAGTCTGCATGGGGTTTTGTAATGAAGTACTCTGACTACCTCCTTTACTGCAGAAACTCTCATGGGTGAGATTTGTTCTCTACCCAATAAAGTCATGAGAACAGGCATAGGTGGAAATGGTGGTCAGTAATACAGAGACTTGTCTGATTGTAGGACCAGGTATGAATTCTGGAAAGGAAAATCAGGGGTATCCATTTGAACAGTTTAGATGGAAAGAAGCCAGAGTCCAAGGAGAAGTGGTTCAGCAAGGTCACAGGTTTCCAACAGAGAAGTGACTTGGGTCTGTGTAGGAATACGTGTCAAGGAACATGCTTCTATAAGCTATCCTTTCAAGGGCAGGAGGATGCATTATCTGATCTCTCACTCTTATGATACTGTAGCTTATATTAAGGATCTTGAGACAGTGGTCCACAAATTTAGGAACACTGACATTACATTGGAAGAGATACCTTTTCATATGTGACAAAGTCAGTGGCTTGTCCTGAAATTCCTGGGATGAGGATGTGGAGAATCAAAATGATGAGGTGGGATCCACAGCACGAATAGCAAAGAGGAGATGGATGGAAAGGGCTGCTTGACTGTTTCAAGTTGTAGGTGACTGGTACTAGGAATAGATGAAGGTCTGCTTCCCCTTGGATTTTGTCCAGGTGCAAGCAAGGTCTTAACTTGCCTCCATAACTAAAGCAATTTCCTGGTAGAGGAATGAGGATGCACTATACCAGCAGAATACTCTGCGCAAATGGAGAGTTGTATATCTTTGTACCAGCACAGTAAGAGTGCTGTGCACAGGCAGTGCGGCTGTGCTGCTCTAGCTGCACTAAGGGCTGTAGGCACAGTGACAACATGGCCCTTCTTCACACTCCAGAATGAAATGACTGGCTGTGACATAGGTATGTAGTCGTGCTGAGATCTGCATCGTGCCTGTGTTGGATCCTGAGATCTATAGGGATTTCTGAGTGAAGGGAAAGTCAAAGGCAGGAGCACATGTGGAGTGATTCTTCAGGACTTGACACAGTCTCTAGCTGTAGAGGGGTCACTGTGTCTACAAAGCCACTCTGTGGCTAGACCCAGAGCTTGTCCATTGCAAAGGAAGAAGGCAGGAGTGTCAAGCTGCTTCACTGTCACGATATCTTATTGGATCCATCTTTATTTCTGCAGTGATGGAAAGCATCTCTGACAGGATTCAAACAATAATCTGCAATTCTTGTCATACATGTGGACTTCCTGATTTATCTTATGTAAACCAGTTATATCACCAAGCCTCACTTCTCAGTCTGTACCAGTGGGATCTTTTCAGTCTTGTCCATGCACATACAGCCCCAGCACAGGGACTGTGCTTTTGGTAATAACCAGAAATATGTATATTACAGCTGGGGCCCTGCACACCCAAGTGGTCGGCGGCTGGGGGTTTATTCCCAGTGGTGGCACAAAGAGGTAGATGAGTGCCAGGAGTGGTACCTGGTGTTGGATGGTCCAGGCCTTGTAACTGATGCTGAGTTCAGAAAATGTCTCTGTGCTAGGGAAAAATGCTACCTTGAACCAATGCTTTCACCATCTCTGCTGATGACACCTCATGCAGGAAGAGAAATAGGGGGAGGAGGGAAGTGAAGTGTTTTTTTAACTTAATTTAAAGCTTTTTATGAGATTTTCACAGCTGTGATCTTATCAGGGTTTGGCTATAGAAATTAAAGCTGCAATTATATTTTCCCCATCCTGGAATGTAAAATAAAGTCTAGTGCAAAATGCATTAAAAATTGGAATGTAAAAGTGTAATTAATGTGGAGCAAAAAGCACATTGCGTCATTAACTTTTTTATTAATATTCTCACGCAGTGCAATTTCAAAGCTCGGTGCCACTCCATTTCCCCCAGTGAAATATCTCCCACTCTTTCATTGCTGCTACCTTTAACCTCATCTTTAATAGGATGACAGCAGCTTTCCTCTGGAATTACATCTCTGCTTATCCATCTGTCCCACTAGATCCTTTCTCCTTCCGCTTGGGGTTCCTATGATGCTAGGAGACAGTTCTATTCCTAGTAAAAAGAGAGAGGGACAAATGCATGAGGCATTTATTTGGCATCTGCAGAGCAACAATGGAGATGCTTCCTTATGTGGAAGAAGGCAAAGGGGCAGGAATCTCTGTTCTGTTGAGCTGGAGGAGCAAGGCTTCATCTTTGAAAGGCATTGCAAGATGTCTTGCTTGCAACTCGCATCTCTAGACTTTGTGTATGTCTAGATCTGTTTCCTCTTGCTGTGTTAAGGCCTAATCCTGTAAGTTGTACTTGCTAGGCACCATCTAGGTACTGACTTAATTTCCCTTGTTTCGTTGTCTCTGCTTGCAGCAAGTATTTTTCAGTTGCTTCTGCCTGCTTTCCGTGAGATGTCACCCAGGCTCTTTGCATGACCCTCATGGCATTAATGGAAAGGCTAATATAGAGTCCTTTTCAGCATGGTTCATTTTCTGAATGTCAGCCAGTGCCACAGAAGGAAGGATAGGGCCAGAATCAACTCTTGCTGAAATCAGGGGTGGTTTGAGTGATGGAACTCTAGTCCAATATGTAAAAAGCAGACTAACAGTCATACTGCAGTGAAATCAAATGCTCAGCAGTCTTGGTGTGGTATGTACCCTGCATAGTTTTCCAAGAGAGGACAAGGGATAAAAAGGATCTAGATTCACCTCTTAATTCTTTCTAATTTCCATGACAGTCAATTTTTCTGGACTCCATTCAGCTCCAGAATGGGCAGACACCATTCAAACTTGTTTTATGAAGACCTCTAACAGCTTGTCTGTTGCAGAGTGGAAGGTGATTTGTTCACTGGTTCCTAAACTTAGCTTCTAGCTTCCTCTCATTTCATTCTAATCTGATGCCAAATTACAA
This sequence comes from Caloenas nicobarica, assembly GCF_036013445.1. NCBI lineage: Eukaryota > Metazoa > Chordata > Aves > Columbiformes > Columbidae > Caloenas > Caloenas nicobarica. Next base: position 21,364,975 of record NC_088251.1, on the reverse strand, counting down.
TTCGGGATCTGAGTTTCGGTCACTACAATTGTTGCTAGGCTTGAAGTAGAAGCAAGACTTAGAGAGCTACCAGATATTTGCTTAGTTTTGAAATGGATATAAGAGTCTAGCCCAGGGTATCTGTCCAGTCCATGTGCCACATGTATGCATTCATAGATGGTCCATGGAATCCAAAGGATTCCACCTGAACTTCCTGGTAAAGATGGGATATAAGCAAAACCTAGGCTGTATTGGGAAGGGTGGGACATTTACTGCATCTGATGATTTTATCAGATCCCTGATGGATGTTGTAGAAGGGGATTATCTGCTCACCCATCCATCTGTGTAGCATCCCAGAGCTCACAAGTTGTTTAGATCTTACCCTGGCCCTAGGAGGTCGTTGATGATTTACTTGTGTCTCACCTGAAGTATTTACAACATGATTGTGGCACTTTGATAGTTAGGTCATGACCAGTAGAAGTGAAGGTGTATGAGTCAGCTCGTGTCAGGAAGAAGAGGAGAAAGTTGGAGAAAGGAATTTGGGACTCTGCAAGACAACATGAGTGATTTGGATGCTGTGTAGAGAAGAGGAGGCTTTGGTGAGTCTTCAAATGCATTCTCACACTGCCATGAAAGTCTAATTGACTTGCAGAGCCTTGGTCATGGATTCTCTAGCATCGGTAATGTGCAGAAGCAAAATGAAAGATAATCTTGTCCCAGAGAGCTTATTGTTAAAGTGCTCTGTCTGGGGAAAATTCCCTTTAAGTATGTGATCAATTCTTTACTGTTAACTGGGCTTTCTCCAAAGATCTGAAGTAGGTAATAACAAAGAGAAGTTGTCCTTATTTGTCTGCCTAGGGTAGCATCCTAAAACCCACTGGGTATGAGCTGGTATTTGTTGTGATCTGCTGTTTGTCTGAAGAAGACATCTGATAGCGTCAATCAAACTTCCCGTTTATTGATTTTTCAGCTGCTTGCTTAACAAAACCAATGCATTTCACAATGCATTGCCAATACTATCAGCATTTTTGTGAGAGCTGCTGTTCCCGTTTTGACTGAAATTATTATTGCAATTGCTTTGAAATTATAAAAATTTTCATTTAATGAAAACCATTTCCCTGGAAATCATACTGAGTTTCAGATTAATTATATATGTATTTCACACATCTGTGATTCTGAGGTTCTGTAGTATCAGTTTCATCATCCCTTTTCTTAAGATTTTCTTCTGCATAAAATGTCAGGAGGCAAAATGAGAGCATTTGCCAGTGCTATCCACTAATAAAGCAAAGTTAGATAATGGCTGGTGTCTGGCTCTTCATTCTCTTTCAACAGGTACTTGATTAGCTTGATGTTGTTCTCCAGCATCCTGGGACAGGACTGGACTGGAGTTGAGGAGGACTATATATTGTGTATCTTGCCTGATACTTTACTGCATGGTGCTTGAATTATTGTAATCCAGGGGCGTCAAACTCATTTTCACCTGGGGCCACATCAGCCTCGTAGTTACCTTCAAAGGGATGAAGATAATTTTAGGGCTGTATAAATGTAACTACTCCTATACTTATTTATACAGTCCTAAAATTACCTTCGGCCCTTTGAAGGCAGCCGCGAGGCTGATGTGGCCCTCAGTAAAAATGTGTTTGACACCCCTGTTGTAATCACTCCTTAGTGAGTGCCAGCTACCTGTCAGATGTTACTATGTCAGGTACACTAGGATTAGAAAAATTACTTACGGCATGCACATTTAGTTTTAGTACGTTCTCATAAAGCTAAGACGGGGAAGTGGAAGTGTTTGGCTTCAAACACATAATACTTTTTCAAGATAGTTATGTTATTCCATATCATCCACGTGAGCTCTTCTGCTTGTAAGTGTTTTTTCTCTTTTTTCCCCTTGGAATTCTGCTCACCTGTGGCTGGTATAACATCATTCAGAGACACCCTTAAAATTTCTCAGTTCCTAAATGACTAATACAATCCTGGCATTGTGAAGGCAGAATAGCATCTTGGGCATCACCAAGGTTAGAGAATCCCCTCTAGTCCTAGAAGCGCTCCACCTTGAACTGTGCAAGTGGCTGGAAGCATCCTTTCCCAAACTCTGTGTTAATCATCTCAGTCAAAATGCAGTCTTTCCTCCTGGAAATCCGTGTCTAAAATTTGAGACAAAGTTATTAATTTTATAATGAGATTGATATGCACACAGTTAAGCTCTGGACTTTCCTTTCCTTGACTTCTGCTAGTAATAATAAATGCCCTGGAGATCGGGTCAGTGGTCAGTAGAACTCTTCATGGCTTTCATTTTAAAGTATCTCTTTATTTTTAAAGACTTGTGTGGGCAATGACAAAATGGAATTATTGGTTACAATAGAAAATACACAGTTATATTAAAAAAAGACGGAAAGAAGCAAAACTGCACCCTGTTCCATTATGTCCTTGTTGCATCCATCTAGTTTCTGTTAGTGCCAAAGAGGCATATGCTGCTCCTTTCGATATCGAATGTTCTGCTGTAAAATGTCGATGTCACTACTCTCTTTGAAATGTCCACTGACAGATTAATTCTGTGCTTGCTGTCCTAATGCCTACACGGGCATCTCCTTTAGCTCTTTTCAATTTCTCACTGCTTTTATTGAGGTTTTCATCCGATGTTCTTTGGGCAGTTCTGCAGAGTGGTGCTGTAGGGTTGCTGGTTAATACAGCTAGTTTGGGTGTGTATTCCTTGCACAGTTTACCCTTTCAAGGGATGTTGGCACCCCCTTTGTTTGTTGAGAGATGAATATTGATGGTGATTTCAACTTTATCATGATTTACCTGCCCGCCTTTTTTTTTTTTTTTTTTTTTCTCCTGGAGGCTGTGCTATCTCTCTTAAATGGGATTTATATATTTCATGCCCGTTCAGTCCAGCAGCTTTTGCTCTCTTCACAATTGCCTTGAGCCTTTGATTATTTTCTTCTGCTGTTTTACCCTAGCTTAAAATGCCATCTGTATCCATACCATCAACAGTTTGTTGTTCTAGTAACAACTCAAATGGCAATCTGCAGAAACAGCATTTCTCTAAAGGAGTGTTCAGTCTGCACAAGTGAGAGCACTGTTTCTTGAATCCTGCTGATGTATCCACTGTAGAAGAAGATTTGGCAACCTTTCTCCAATATTTTTCTTCTTACAGACAATGAAATATGTTCCTTTTTATGTTGTTAGTTACCTTTTAGCTCTGTAAATTAGTACAAGACTCTTCATCCTTCTCCCAGAGTAGGGAAGTAGGAGTTTCCTCATTTTGGTGATTCTTCTGTTTACATTGTGATTCCCAGTTTATTTTAGCTTTTGATTTAGCAGTCGTAGAATCTGAGACAGCTTGGCTTTCTCACTTGTATTTCTTACTGTGTTCATTCTGACTCCTTGTAATACATCTTCAACTCTTCTTTCGTTGTTTCGATCTCCTGTCTCTCCAATGAATATAGTTGCTTGATGATATCTAGGATATAACATACTTTTTTTTGTCCAGTATCAGGTGTTTTTTTCCATGATATTATTACAATCAGTACTGAAAACTGTATGCCCTCCACTTGTGATTTTTCTGTATGATCCTACCTCAAATTACGCTCCCCCTGGCCTCCTCCCAATCTTCTTATTCTGGCTTTTAAAAGGAGATATTTATGGTCATTTTGACAACGTATTTCCTTAAGTCCAGATATCCAGCTGAAGTTATTACATGTCTCCATTGTTCTCAAGCTGGTAATGCATTAATATTAAATGTCATGGTGTCCATACCATCTTGGAGGAATTTGTTGCTCTGGTGGTGTTCTCCTCTCCCTGCCTGTTGCTGGTGGCTGCTTTCTCTCCTGCAAGGACTGATCCAGAGCCACACAATGGTTCTGTGCTACTAGGGGTAGCCTGAAATCTAACCAACTGTTCTGGTTAGTCTGGGCTTTGGGTAGGAGCTGGGCATCACTTGCAGGAAAGGAGGGCTGATAGAGCTCGTCACAGAGCTGTCTAACAACACAGCAAAACTCTTGCTTCTTGTACTGGGAAGCAGTGGTGACCAGCTATTCTGCCATTCACTCTTTTCTTTCCTTACCCTCATTGGAAATCAAACTTTTGGGCAGAGAGCAGCATAGCTGCCCACGTTAGCTGATTACTACACCTCTGCCGACAGTCATACCCAGCAGACATAAAAGCTGTAGGGGGCCCATCTGATGAGGGCAGTAGTTGAGGATGTGCTGGCAGACAGGCGGCCTCTTAGAAAAAACAGTAATGAAATGCTTATTAGATTAAAACGACCACCTTCAGATGCACTTGGGAGCAGATGGGAAGCTGGTACTGTACCCAGAGCACAGGTGGGCTGTACTTATGCCAGCTTGCTCTTCTAAGCAGGTGAATTGCTGTCTCTGGACTAGCTGAGGGGTCTTTGAGGTGTTCCACTGTTTCTCTCCTAGCAGGAAGGAAATACAGCCATGCACACACAGTGCAAAGCTGCATTAACAGCAAGGCAGACGGCTGCCTGTGTGCAGCCTAGAGCTGGCCTGAGCACATCGGTATTCTGTGCTTCCAGCAGGGCAGCTGGGCGTGGAGGACCTGATGCTGCCAAGTGCTGAGAACCTCCTTGGTAGTGCTGTGCATCTGTACTTCCTCAGCTGAGAGGTAAGGCAAGACCAGCAACGGATGGCTCTGGAAGGGAAGGAGCTCCTGTTTATTAGCTTGGGCTTGCTGTGTAATTATTTGTGAAGTGCAGCATTTAGGGCCTTATCCAAAATCCACTAGAACTGTAGGAATCTCTTGAGGATTTTAAAGTAGGTTTTTAGTTTTCTTTGTGCATGTGAAGATTTCCTGGGGAGAAGCAGCGGTGGCTTTCCATATTCCAGTGTGCTAAATGCCAGGGTAGCTCCAGTGTACAGTGGTCAGATGGCCTGGAGGTGTTAAATATAGCACTGTCAGTAGCGAATGCAACCAAGATAAAGGGATACCTCATGGCCAAATCTCTGTGTAGCTAAACCTACCCACTGCCTAGGAAATACATAAACTTTTGAGGCCAAGTGCTGGCTTCTGAGCAAAACCTGTGCTCCAGATGCTTGAAAAATGCCTGGCCCCTGTTTTTCATTAGTAATGCAGGCATAATCCCTTCCCATTTACATCATGCTGAGAGACATATGCTCAGTTCAGTAGCCTCGTGAATGAGGATGGGAGACTTAGAGGGTGAAGACAGATTCGTATTTTCCTCTTCTAACACTTCTTCCTCAAGAAAACCTCAAACTGATGAAATTACATGAGGGAAAAAGAGGGATTCACAGAGAAGGAGCTGGCTGTCTTTACAGGCTGTACTGTGGACTGGGTTTTGTTCGGGAAGGAGGAAGGCTAAATGTCCCCCCCCACCTGTCACATTCAGAACTACAAGGACAATTACTGACATGCTCTTTCCCCCAAAGATGAAGGACATCTGGAAAGGAAGGACAACCCATTAGATCACTTCATAAAAAATGTAGCACTGAAGTTCTTTAAAACCATTAGCCAGAGACACTGCTAAGTGGTTCAAGATATTTTCCCTGCTCAGCTGCCAACACCCTCTTAAACTCAGGAGGTAGCCCTGGAGAACAGACTTGCTATGTTGACCTATTCTTGGCTTGGGCATAGTTACCACCCTGTCTTCTCAGTGGTCATCATGAAGGCCTAGTGTACCATCTGCATGACCAGTAATGTGGATGAGAGAGAGCTGAGTTCAAAAAGTGAATTGGGGGAATTATCTTTCCAAGGGCTTGAGATAAACTGTCGTGCTGGATCTTCTGCCTGTTCTGGCTGAATCAGTAGAGCTGGTAGCTTCTACCTTTTTGAAAGAAAGAGTTAAACTTTGCTGACATATAATCTCTTTGATATCTGTCTCTAGCTTCTACAGAACGGCCTTAAAATTAAGGAATAAATTCAGTCCACAGCATGGTGAGCTTCTTATGGTTTCCTCCTGTGCTACACTTGCTAAGCATTTGCTAGAGAAGTAGGAACTTCAATCAGTGCCTTCACATTCTTACAGAGAGCAGGATGGCAAAGGGGTCATCGGGTCAGTCTGCAGTCTGTCACAGCCACCACAGCTACCTAACCTTGAAATAGACTGTGATCCACTTGGAGACGTGGGGAAAAAGTAAAATGAAGCAGAGAGAAAGCTCGGCTGAGCAAAGAACTGGCATAGCCTGTTCTTCTGTGTGCCTCCTCTGTCCCAGCTGAGGGCAAATAGATAATACCCCTGTGCTGACCACCATTTATTCTCTCATCTCCTTCTCTCCTCTCCCCTCTTCTGGTCCAATACTTTCTTAATTTTCTTGTATAGAAATGAGCTTGGACAGAGTCCGAGTGCAAGAGAGTACGCCTCATTCTCTAAGGTAACTTCCTTGATTATTCTGGGGTGGTTTCCTTTAAATCTGTGCTGGAGTGCAGTGGAGGATCTGTTTGTGGCCAGACTCCAAAACCAAGTCCATGGTGAATGCAGACAGACAGAAAGAATGGAAGGACAGAGTAAGAGAAAGAGGAAAGGAGGAAAAGGCACTGTGACCCCTGCACTGAAGCCTTGTGAGCACGGCAGAGACTTCTGTGTGTTTGTGTGGAACGGGGGCTGTTTAGATAAACAGATGGCAACAAATGGCATAAAATTATATACCCATAATGTCAGTTCATAACATTTTGTTCGACATACTTGATTTAATCGCTTAGCTGACGATTTTGCTTTTGGGCCCATATGGTGGCAAATGGCAAATGAACCCTCTTTACACAGCAACTCCAATCTGGCACTTTTATCACCGAGACTTAGGGAAGAATCTGGGAGGAGAGAGATGCAGATGGAAAATGAATGAGCAAGCAGGGTGAGGTGCATGTGTGGGAAGAGGAGGATTTGAAGGTGCGGCCAGGGGAGTGTTCTTGGGAGACAGAATTGGGAGGGGAGGATGAAATGGGGAAGGGAGGGCTGGCACAAAAGGAATCAGGTTCTGCTATTTTTGTGAGTATTTAAAAGGTGAAACAGGGAATTACTTAGCAGGGACAATTTGAGAGAAAAACCATGGAGAGAAAATACATAACAAATAAGGGGAATGGTGGTAAGGGAGAGAAGGGGTGCCACCGATAGGCAAGGCGGAGATAGTAGCAGACTTCAGGAAGTGCATTCAAATCTAATCTACAAACAGGGGGAAAAAGTGTGAAATCAAGAGAACAGATTGTTGGACTGGATTCTTCAAAGGGCCCAGGAAGAAAAGTAAAGGGGAATGTACCAGATGAAACTGGGTTTCTCCTCTGCTGTTACCAGTATGGTACTCCTCTGAGAAAGGGTATCTTGAGAAGGGCAACATGAAGATAATGACAAAGTTTCTATGGCAGATGACTTTATTGTCACCAAAATTGTGGTAGCATCTGGCACGACATTCTGGCTCTGAAACTGCTTTCTACAACCTAGCTTTTCCTAAAGCTAGGAGGAGGCTGGACATTCGCTTTGGATGTTTTTTTAGCTAGAGTGGGATCTTGTGAAATGCTGAGGACCCAAAGTTTTCCTGGTAGTCAGTGGGCAAGGCAGTTCCCCCAGGCACATACAGCATAGCTCTGCGGTGGGGATCTTCCTCTGCGTGTGCCAGGGGAGCACAGAAGAGGCAGCTTCTGCAGGATGCTGCCTCAGTGACTCGGACGTGGTCCTCAGTAGGATGGAGGTGATATGATATGGTACTGCCATGCTGAGGCCGTATCTAAGCCTGGCAAGACTGAGAAGTTAGGAGAAGTCAGACAGCGCTGAAAATGACATTTCTCTTAATATAACATCAAGCATCCTCGTCACTTACAGTTTGGACAAAACAAATAAATAAAACCCAAACAAACAAAACCCAAACAAACAAAACCACAAAAAAACCACCAACCAAACCAAAACACAACCAAACAACAACAACAAAACCCCAAACAAACCAACCAACCAAACACCCCCCCTCAAAAAAAACCCCAAAAAACAAACAAACAAAAAACAAACAAAAAAACCCCACCCAAAACCACAAACACTCGCCAAAATCCTCAGTGAGTCCAAAGAACCTGGTCAGTGAGGCTGGGGGAAATGTATTTCCTATGATGCTGAGATGTATGCAGCTAGTGAAATTTCATCACGATAAGACACACTGTCTCAGCATAACAATACTACGCAAAAGTCAGAACATCACAAAGAAATTCGTCATAATTTAGGCAAGCCCTTCAGGCTCTGGGGTTTTTTTGTATTCTTTTCTGTGCACTGTTCAGTAGGGGAATGCCAGGCTGGTTCCTCTCATCTCACTGTGCTGATCAATCCAACAGTTGATGTGAATCTAATTTGCATCATACTCAGAGTGGTGAAGATTGCCATGATGGGTGCTAGCTGCTGGGGAGTTCATAGCTCTTTTATGGGAAAGTTGGATCCCTCTGACCTGGATCCCTCTCACCCACTTGTATATCTCTAATTACTGGAAGTTTCAGCTATAGAAACTAAACTAGGTCCGAGTTTCCTCTAGGATGTCCTGTGCATGTGTCTGGGCATACTGAGCCCTCAGTTTCACTGTGTTTCTCCTCAATATTGCTGTAAGCAGCTGTGGCTGGGACCTGCCCCCCTGTGCAACTAGTTAGTTTGTGACCAGTACTGCTTAGTTAAAGACTGCTTGTTTGATTGAGGCTTATTGTAGTGAAGTCTAGATGTGGCTCAGGTCTATCAAAAGTTTGGTCTGTTTAATATTTTTGATATCTGCAGTCTCTTCCTGACAAAAATTACTGCTGCTCCTTCTTCCCGCCTTTCTGTATTTTCCCAAGCAGTGGATGCTGTCTACCAAATAATGCAGCCCAGCAGACAACCAAGTGGTAGCAGTTGACTGTGCTGTTCCTGCCCTTATGATTCCACTGACTGGTGGTGAGGGGTGCTAGGTGGGTCCCAAGTCGGCTGCCAGAATCCACAATGGATACTTATGGGCTTCCAGGGTAAAGCTTGGGGGTTGGTCTCCCCACCCTCCCTCCCTATCCATAGCTCTTATTAATTCAATTTCAAAGTCTCTGCTTCATGATACTAGTTTGGCACAGTTCCCTCCTCCTTCTCCTCCCCCATTCACACCCCCCGGGCTCTTTACAACTAAACAGTTTGTCCTTTTCCCGACGTTTGGGAGAATCTGGGAATGTAAGTGCTCCAATAACTCATGTCTGAGCTCTCATTTACCCCCTGCCGGCATGGGGATGCTGCACACCAGCCTCTCAGAATGCCAAATGAGTCGTGGCTGCCGCCTTGTCCCCCTGTGCTCCCTGAGGCCAGCGAGTGGGACCTTCAGCCTCGGCTGGGGCTGCCTGGAGGGGGCCGGCTGGGCGTCCTCACCCACTCCCAAGTGTGACAGATCGGGCAAGCCACTGGAACCGGGAGGTGCCGTGTGCAGGACAGGCAGCTCCCCTGTTTCGGCATTTTGGAAATAGCGAGGGGAGAAGCTTAGGTCCCAGAGCTTAAGAAAGAGGAGTTATGTAGCTTGGATCATAAGGGGTGGTTTCATGTAGGGAAATCCACCTTTTAACTGTGGCTCTGCCACTGATGTGTCACATTGTCCTGGCTCGGTCACTTAGCTTCTGCCTGTCTCAGTTTCTCACTTTGTCTGAAACACAGAAAAACATTTTCCCACCATTCCCATGCAGCTGCAATGTTCATACTGAACTGGTGCAAAATGTTTTGAGATCCTTGGTTTGAGCAGAGCAGACTGTGATGAAAACTGGGATAAGAAAAAGGATCATCACTTCCAGCCTTTGGAAAAGTGGGGCTGCTTCTCAAGATCTGGGCTTTGCAGTTGATGGGCTGGGTATCTCCCAACCATACTTTAAAAACAGCTGAGGATGATTTAGGGTGCAACTTCGCCACTTTCTAGGTGAGGTCTGTTTCTAAGCTGGAGGAAAAGTTTGGAAAGTTGTGGTGGGTTTTCCCTAATGCCCTCTCCCTCCTCTGGCTCTGACTACAGCTGCTCCTTTTCATTTGTGTGTTTTTTGCATTCATCTACTATCTGTTATCTTTGATTCTCTTTCTCTGCAACGTAGGTGTCTCCACCATTCTCTGAGGACTGTTTTTTTTCAGTAAAACCAGCACATGTTTCACTACCCACCCAGCTCATGAGGCTCTGTAACTCTGCTTAAGGGCTACTATTCCCATTTTGTAGAAGGGAGCACAGCACAAAGTGGTCTGGGGCTATCAGACTTCTCTGGTCCCAGGCCCGAGAAGAAGTGATTTCTTATGCAGTTCTCACTGCAGTGAAGCTGGGAGCTTGTTGTGGTGTCACCAGCACCGGCAGGTGGGTAATCAGCTGGAATGGTATGTGGATGCCAGGCCTCTTTCCTTCATCATCCTGTGTTTGGGCTGGCTCCTTGACCAGGCTGGACACCTAACCACGACCTGCCGTGCAAAGCGATCATGCCGGCAGCGGGTGCTGACTCAGGGTTAGTGAACATCTTCTGTTGCAACGAGGCGGCTGGCTGGGATGTTCCGGCGGGGAGGGGGGGGTCTCCTAGAGCCGGGGTGCGGCCGGCTCTCCCTGGAGGCTTGGGAGAGAGCAGATCAGAGGTGTCTGCCCCCGGGGCCCTCGCTCACGCTCCTCCCTGCGCTTCTTCCAGGATGACCTCGGGAGCACGGGCGGCATCAGCCCGGCTTTGGAGCACCTCGGCGCCGGGAGCCGCCCCCCGCCCCGCGGCCCTGGCAGGCGGCTGGAAGTGCCGGGGATGAGAGCAAGTCCCTGGCGTCTCCTTTAGCTGCCATTGCAGCTAAATTAGAACAGAGGCCTGCGAATAAAGCACCCCCTCCCCGCTGCCAGAAGCTCTGCATTTCATTCAAGTGCCCACCGGGGAATTTTCCCATTTACTCTTGTTATTTGCATGATAAAGGCTGTTCTGCTGCCTTTTCTGCAGCCTGCCTTAAAAAGGCAGGGAAGTTGGAGGAGGCAGGCGGGCAGAGGAGCCAGCGGGGCCAGGGCACCCGGCCCGGAGCCGCCGAGGGAGCCGCGCCCGCCGCCCCGCCGCTCGGCTCCCGGCGCGGAGGAGGGAGGGAGGGAGGAAGGCTCCCTCCAGCCCGGCCTTTCTCTTTCCAGTTTTGTTCTATTAGCGGCTCTGTGCGTTCCCTCCGCTCCTCACAAAGAGGCTTATTCTGGCAGGGAAATGTGCCCTCTGGGGTTTACTGAGAGAGAGAGAGAGAGGGAGGGGAAAGAGGGAGATAGACGGAGAAAGAATAGGCGCTGATCCTGGGCTGCATCCAAGCTGTTTTAGCTGGAACTCAGGATGGGAGTGAAAAGGTAGATGTAAACCTTTCTGGTTGCAGCCCACCACCCCGATCCTGGATTAATCAACTAGAGCAGCTTTGAGGTTTTGCTGATTTTGGCCTGGCTTCCTCTGCCTTGAGCTAACCTGGCTAATTTTGTTTCAATGTAATTTCCTTGGAATAAACAGAAATAATCTGCAGTCATATGCCGCTTTCAGTCCACTTTTCACCCTGGCTCTGATTTAGATTAAGAGCTCTATGTCCCCTCTGACTAAATAAAACTTACCTAAATGAAAATATGACTTTTTTTTTTTCTTCTCAATGACAACTGGATGTTTCCAGTGGTGTGTATGGGGAGAGAGCCCCAAAAGTCACATTCATAAGGTTTTGTTTTCATTCCTGTGCAGAAGAAACACAAATTTTGAGACCTAGAAAGCAGTCCAGGAATTATTTTTTTGCTAGTTTGATTTACATCCCCAAATGGTTCTTTGGCAGGCAAGGTTGACTGGTGCTCAGCAGGGCCCTCTTCACAGTTTCCTGGCCTGATGAGGCTCCTGTGCCATTGACGGGGAATGGGTGACCACACAGGAGCTGCAGTAGTGATGCTTAACTCTGGGGTGTTCACGTTTGCCATGGGAATCCTCTGTTTGCCTGCTAAGCTGGCATTGCATGCACTTCACAGCTATGGAGCTGTCTGTAGCCGGGCCCAGGTTAGGTAGCTGCATCTGTAATAGTCTTTGTCTTCCTCAAATATCTCATTGCAGCTAACATGTATACTTACCTCCCTGTCAGCAAGCACAACCAAAGCCCCAGCACTGCAGCCTCTGGAACGCTCCAGCTGTGTTGGCTGCAGCTGCTCTCAGCCTGTGCCCACCAGCTGTGGAGTTTGGGGGCTCAGCCTTTGTGAGAAACCATAGAGGTACAGAGTGGATAAGTGAAAAATGCCCAGAGAGAGGAAGCCCTCTCCTGTCTTGGACGTTGAGCTGTGTAAGGTGGTCTGTGTTTTGGTTTGGTTTGGGTTTTTTTGAACTGGCGTTGCTATGTACTGTGCATACAATAGTGTGTGAGAGTAAAGAACTGGTGGAAGTTTAAGTAGGCAAAAGCAGCAGTGGTGGGTACTGTATGAGTGCCCCAGCTGTGGTTTCATGAAGAGCTGGTGACAAAAGCTTGGAAGTCATCCCTATCCATTGTGCTCCCCAGGCCTAGACAGAGTACTACATGATGGGGAAGTGTGTATGGAATAGGGTGTAGAACCTGTTATGACTGGTATTGGACTGGCAGGATGTGCAGGAGAAGAGAGAGTACCTGGAGTCCTGTCATACAGATGCAGTAAAATCTCTGTGAAGATTCTAAGCAGTAAGTTTTTGTTCCTGTTGTATTCTCCTTTCCTTTCGTCCTTACTTTCCATTGATGCTCCTTTTTCCCAGTGCACATATCGGAGAGAAACCAACTGCTCAGAATGACAGGCCACAGCCCTCTGAGGATTTCTGATCTGTGCATAGACTCTTTTTTAATAGACTTACGCCTCATTTGGACTCTGAAGCCCATGGAAGAGGCCCCGATGGCTGGCCAGCCGGGTACATCCCAGACCAGTGTGGTCTGCTGTTCTTTTCTTTAAGCAGATTTAAAGAGGGAGATGCAGATATATATGTGTGGATCTGCTATCTGGACTTCAGGTAGAACTCTCCACTGAAGAAAACGTTACTGGATCTCTAGGTTTTGCACTTTCATTTTGACAATAATAAGGTTGGTGGAAAAAAAAATGTACTGCTGTGCATTGCAGCCTCCTAAATATTCTTGGAAATGTCTGGAGATGGGTTCTAAAATATTGTTTTTACTGAATATGGATGTTCTTGGTAGATGTGGAGAGATTTACTGATACATAACTTCACAAGCAGCATTTGATCAGTGATTCTATGTTTCCCAACAGACTTGCACTGTCACTGCATCCACAGTGAGCTCAAGAACCAGGATGCTGCTGGTGTGTGGCTGTGCTAGAACACAGAGTAGGACAATACAATTGCAGAGCCTGGCCCTGCTGCAGTTCCTGGCCACTGCTCAGGAGGGGTTCCAGAAACAAAGCTCGACAAGCTTGCATTAAATCAGGGAAGCAGGTTTGTGCAAGCATGTGGCAGGCTGCACAGCCAGGATTCTGGCATCCTAAGTGGGTTCTGGAGCCAGCAGTCTTGGAGCTTGTGGCAGCTCCTGGCTGGTGGTTGGGAAGGGATCCAGAATGAGGACATAGTAGCATCCTATTTTTTTTTTCAGACTCGTGATCAACAAGTTCAGAAGGCCTGTTCTCCTATCTGAACTTCCCTGTCTTTGAGAGACCTTTTGCATTTTCAGCATGGATAATGATGCCAGCCCCATCCTCTCTTCTTACCTGCAAGGAATCAGATCTGCAGCCCTGCCTGTTGTCTGAGCTGCTGCTTCCCAGCTGCAGAGCTGTGAATCTCCTGTCAGTCTGGAAACTTCTGTGCTTCTTGTCAATAGTAGTATTTCTGGTCTTTGGGTTTGGTTTCCTGGTATGTTGATGCCAGTCCTGCATCTTAGAATAAACATTCCTTCTGAGGCTTGTAACATTTTTTGATGGTATTTGCTGTGCTGTTGATCTAACGGAGGCACTGAGTTTAACAAGCAGCTTTTGACTAGTGGGCTTCTGGGAGTCCTGTCAGTCTTTTATGATGGCTTCCATCTTGTACTATTTGTAGATTAAAATTCATTTGAGATGGCTAAGCAGGGGCTTTATTCACTCTGAAATGGCATGATTTACTTATTCACCTCCCTTGGCATCAACAATGAAGAAGGCTGGACATACAGAGAGCTTGGCTGTGACTGCTTGCTGCACCTGAAAGGCACTGGGATAAAGACGACAGAGGGATGTGGTGGGCATGTTCAGTAGTATCTCTGGACAGGCTCGAATAGTCTGGCTGAGGAAGGCACTGCTGAGAGAATCAGGCAGGTCTGTCTGGCTAGTGACATCCAGAAAGATGGAATCAGGATGCAGGGATTACAACTGCACAACTCCTGACACCTCAACAGCAGGCTAGCTGTGGTTAGGATGCTGATTTCAGGTAAGGAGAAGCAATTATCTACTTGAGCACAGGCTTCCTACATGATTCTGAAAAAAATACTAAAGGCAGAGTTTGTTTCACCTTGCTTTAGATGCCTGGTAGTCATCTCATTCTAGCATGCTTGCCTACAATAGATAGAGTAAGTTACCATCTGGATGTGTTTGTGCTCTCTCCTTTGTCTATGGAGGGGGCCTATCTAGATGAGACTGTGGCTAGTTTTTATGTGGCAGAAACCTGGTGAGATGAGTCCCCCTGAGCCTCTGTTCTTCTATGTAAAGTGGAAATGGTAGTGTTGCATAGTAAGATTGCATGGTTGTGCAGTGAAGGGCATAATGTGCATTCTGCATTGGTGGAAGAGGCAGGAGAAGAGCAAAAAGAGGTGTCTATGGAGTAGTTTACCTGCCAGTGTGCCCAACTCTTCTGGTATTTGGCCCTATACAAGCGGAAGGGCGTTTAGATTATTCTGATAAGCTTCACAAAATCTTTTTAACATTATTTTCTTACAAAGCCAAGTTTATGTTGCTTACGTTACATTATCCTCAGCTATATGATGGCTTTTCTTGAATGATGGACAGTATGTTGCTAGACAAGGAAGAATAAAGTATTCCCATCATCTCCTTGAGAAACAGTATCGTAGCTAGCTCAGCTGCTGTTTTATTAGAGGCCTCTGGACTATTCTTTCACTTTTTCAGGTCTCCTCTTGAAGTTTTCACTGCCCAGATCTAACTATTCTGGGCTTCTGTTTTCTGTTTTTACCTGTTCAGATGGGAAATGGAAAAAAAGTAGAAAGAAACAAGAATGAAAGCACTTCTAAGAGTCTCTTCCTTACTACATTAAGAGGCCAAAGGTTATGCAAGGGGAGTTTATGCTAAAGAGATTCTTTGCAAGTCCTCTGAAGCACGTGTTCTGCTTTTTATTACTGGTTTGAATTAAGATTGATTTTCCTGGGATTCCTGGTCTTCCCCTTGGGACCAGCTCCAAAAACCCTGAGGCTCAAGTGAAAATGGAAGGTGCTAATTAAAAGCACCATTTATCTCTCTTTGAAAATATACCCCAAGAGTACATGAGGATTGGCAGAGGCCACTCCTGGAAATACGCTGCTCTCCTGCTTGATGTTGCAGGTGTTCAATGCCACCAGGGCTGTTAAGAGCTGTATCTCAGTGGCAGAGATATGTAAAATATTATCTGTGAGCTCCAGTTCTGTCCCAGCTCAGACAGAGATTTGGGGCATGAAGCACATAGGACTTTCAGCCTCTGTTGGGCAGGAATTGCAGGTACTGTCTGCATGTATCCAGGAGATGGGTGTATGTTATGTGGTCCCCACTGTACCTGATGTGTCAGAGTAGAACTGAGTGCTTTTATCACTAAAGGTCTTGAATTCATCTTCGAGGGTATCAGCCAAGCAGGGCTGTCACACTCTGACTCCTTAGGACTGAGACCACCCTCTGTCTGTCTGCCTCATTCTCCCTTTCTATCCCCCACCCCAACAAGCCTTTGAATAAATCGGGTTGGCACACAGTGTGAAGAGGAGATGGAGCAGCCAGGGACTGATAACAGGGAGACGATCCAGAAACTTCTCCTTTGAACTCAATTGAGTACAACCAAAATGGTCAGTTCACTTATTTCTCTATCAAGTAGGCCTGATCCAAACCACTAATCAGGACTACGCTGCTATCACTGCACCAAGAACATAGCTTCAGGGCTGTATTAACTCCTCGTTAGTAACAGAGCTGGGAAGGCTGCTGTGTACTGTAGAAGATGTATGGGAAATTGACACAAATAGGAGCAAGAAGCCAAATTTACATTTATTTTGCTTACTCTAATTCGCATCCGAGATACCTAGTATTGATAGGTAAGAGGTTAGTGGAAAGGGTTAAAGCAAAAAAGTCTATTTGTGGCCATTTAATGGGATATTAAAAGTGGATTCTGAAAGTTAGGTATGAGAATCCCTCAAGAATCCATAAGGGATCTGCATGCCTACATACCTCTGGCTTCACAGATATTTCCAGTCTGACCACAGACATGTGGAGTTGTTTGGATGAGGTGCTTCTATCTCATGGTTGTTCTCCAGGCTGTTATCCCTACCACGCCACTTCCAACAAGCAGGTTGTTGGAACTGTGCCGAGTTCTTAGTGCAGTCTCTTTGCTCTTATTATATGGCACCTAGAACAGATTTGGATCATTTTTTTGCAGCCAGAACTTAAAAATTCTGTCCCTGTGAGGTTCTCCACCCATTTAAAAGGATTCAGAGAAAATGTTATACATTAAAGGGAAAATATCATCCCTGATCTCCTGTTGTCTGCTTCTTACTGCGAGTGGCTAAATGCCTCCTGAAGCTGGTGATGGGGTAGAGAATCTTTTGCTTCTTCTTACTGCAAATTAATGCCAGTGAACAAAAGTTCCCAATTTCTGCAGCCCAACTGGTGAAATGCAAGAAATAAAGCTGGAAGATGAGTGTAGTTTTTAACCTGTAAACACAACAAAATGAACACTTTTACTGACAGCCATAGAGGACAGACTAAGATATGCATGAACCAGTGAGACTGAGGGCCACTGTTGTTTTCCAGATCTGGGAGGGTCTACATTCTCTGTTCTTAAACTGCAAGCTGTTGCTTTAGTGACCAAAAACCTTCACAATGGCTGCCTTTCCATGTATCTGTTGTTGATGACAGGGAGAGCGTGTCAGCAGTTTGGTTTTTATGGTATCCCAGCAGCAAAAAGTAAATGACATCCTTTTGCTATTGCAAAAAAAAAAGTTTGCTCTAGAATCTTGGCAAGCTGGGCAGAGGGGAAGTGATACCAAGTCCCTGGTGTCTATCACGGGATTAATGTCATTAGTCTCTCAAATACAAATGGCACCCTGCAAGTGAAACTGTGACACCATATGCCTGATGTTGATTTCTGAGCTACAGCCACCGCTCTGGAATGCTGGTGCCTGCATTTTCCAGGTCTCTGCTGGAAGTGTCTGTAGCGTGCCTTGCACCAGCCCCATTGCTGCTTGGTTGATGAGTTCCCAGAATAAGGATGTGTTGTCTAGTAGTTTTACTAAGAGAGATCTGACTTTTTGGCTCATTGTCAGATTTCAAACTAGTCACCTTGTTTTATGTAGTTTATTTTCCCTACTACAGAAGTAGGGATAAAGTTATTGTTACTCTCTTTGCAAAGCGTTTTCCTGTCCTGCCTTCCAAGAGCCTTAGGGAGAGACAGGCACTGGCTGCAGGGAATGCACCACAGGGTCACCAACAGCCCAGATGACGTGGGCGGCATCCAGGAGACTTCCCTGGCTCATTCCAGCAGAGAGGCACAGGTGGCACCTCAGTAAACATTTCGCAACAACTTGGCACAGAGCATCACAGAAAAGCGCTTGACTTGGGTGTGCTCCCCGCTGTGTGTGTCCGAGTCCCCTCTGCAGCATCTTTGGCTGTTAGAAAACAGATCTGGGTGGCATGAAGCAGCCAGGCAGGAGTGGTGAGGGCAGGAGGAGATGGGCGCATGTGGAGTGCCCGTGGGGCTGCCAGGCACTTCTCATTAGGATGCATTTATTTCACGATATTACAGCCGGCTGGTTCCTCTCTCAGTCTCTTTCTTTGCGAGGCTGTTGCATACAGAAGGTAGAGGCAGGGACTTGGGCTGGGTCCAAGCTCTGGTGCAGCTCTGCCTCTCCTCTCCTCGGTCTCTCGCTGTGCACAGAGCCGGGCCCCCCGCTGTGCCCTCGCCAGCTTTTACAGCCGCCCTGCCTGTCAGAACAAATGGCACGGCTCAGAAAATAAACTCATCTCATTTGTATGACAACACGGCCCCTCCGGTTAGAATGCTGCACCATTGCTTTTAACAAGGCTTTAAGCTGTTCGGTTCGGAGACTGTTACAGCCCCTGGTTTATTGATATACAAACCTCCTGTATAGTCATCCCAGGTGTGTTCCCTAGTGCCTAACCCAGACTATGATGTCCCGAGCGCCCTGTGCCCTGGCTAAGGCTGCCCAAGCTGAATGATGTCACTCTTCTTCCTCCATCATAGTCCACGGTCCTGCATCCCGTGTGCTGCTCCTGATGTTGGGGAAAGAAAGGATGAAAAAATACCTTTATTCCTAGATATCAGAAGTGGCTGTGAATTTCTTGCTGAGCTATGTTGTGACTTGGTCAGTCCGTGCATAGGACGGTATCTGGATATGGCTCTGGGTATGTGTGTGTGTGTGAACGCGGGTACTTTGGTTTCTGTCTCTCCCATTCTGTGAGTGTCTCTATGCGTGTTGAGTTTGTGTGTGCACATCTGTCTGTCATAAGCTGTGTGTGTTTGTCTTGTTTCTGTGTATTTGATGTGTTGGCTTTTAAATATGCTTCTGTCTGTGCCTGTCTTTATGCAGCCAATGATTGTGTGTACTTATGTCTCTCAGCTGTGTATGTGTATTCCAGTAAGCACGCTTTCGTACAAATCTTGCTTACCAGTACAGAAGGGTGTGCAAAGGTCTCATTATATTGTGTGTTCCCCTTTGGTGTGACATGTTCCTGCAGTTCACAGGCAGGTGATTGACTGTTTCCATTTCATTTATACAGTGTGGAGTGGCCCAAGAAGGGACACTGGAGTTTTAGGTGAACCTAAAGGGTGCCTTGTTAATAAAGAAGAAAAAAATTACAAGAAGAGGGAAAATAGCATTCATGATACACCTGGTGACGTGCAGCTCTTTCCAAAGCATGTCATACGTTCATTCCAAATGATAAACAGAGGATCTTATTCTCCTCTGTCAAAGTCAGTGGTAGCTTTTCCAGGGAAGATGGGTGCAGAATCACATATGTAGAGCAAGAGTAACTGTACATCAGAGATGCACATGTGTGCCTGTAGATGGATCTATTATTCTCCCCTTTCAGCAGCCTCACTACAGAATGCCTGTTTAAGGTTCCTCTGTGTCTTCCATGCCCTGTTTAACTTGTGCCAGACCAAATGTGTAACTATTTCATCTTCTCATTAGCGCAAATACTTAGAATCAGGATGCCTGAATCCTTGCTTTGCCACTGGTTTTCTGTGTGACCTTGACAAATTGTTGTGTGTTTATGCCCCTACTCTGTCGTTTGCAGGAAGGGCAGCTGATAGTGGGTTACCTTTCAGAGATGCCAAAGAGCTGGTATTGCTAACATGTTTTGAGATCCCTGGATTAAAGTGGTACTGGCAATCACAAAGTATTGATTCTTTAGCAATATTAACACTGCTGACAAACAAACAATTCATCCTTAAGCATGGGATAGGTTTCCCTTAGGTAGTAGATGGGGATGTTAAAAGCAAAACACTGGCTGTCAGTAATGGATGGGGTCTAACAGGAGGATCTGGCTGAAGTGGTCTGCCCTCTTGATGGGACAATAAGCAGCGGCTGCTGCTCTGCCTGGTGAGTTGGGCTCTGTGAACCCAAGCTTCGGTCCCCGTTTGGCACAGAATCAGAGGCTCCCTGTACTTATCTTCTAACGCCCGTGAGCAGGGATTTCCACAGGGGAGAGCGAGTGCTGCTGGAGCACACAGCCATTTGTTAGCTGAGGGCTTGGGGTTTGCAGAGCTGTGTACATTCCTGCCGACGAGTACATAGACAGAGGAGTAAACAACGCCCGCCAGATTTACTGCTGCAGCAAAAATAAACCATTTGTCAAAGAGAGGATAACGCAGGGATGCCAACAGTTTGAGGCCACGCCACCTTGGGAAATGATCTGGTTAGAGCTCGCAAACCAAGCGAGATGGGACAGAAGTTCCACTGGGTTTGGCTTGGAGTCCGTTCAGAAACGCTACCTTTAGGGCTGCCAGGGAAAGTGCTGGGGAGCCAACAGGGGGTGCACAGAATATTTGTTTGCATAAAGTTAACAGGTCCTGGCAAATACCAGACTAGGTAAAGAAGTCTAAGCGCTGTGCTCTAAAGCGCTTCTGTCCTATAAATCAGCTGCTCCCAATTACAGTGCCAAAAGAAGGCTCTTTTCAATATACACGAAAGATGGTCTCGAGGCCTTGCTGGGCATTCTATGCTATTTTAAGAGTACTGTTCTCTGTGAACGGTACAGCAGCATTGATCACATCATTTGTGGTAATTAAAAACCCCATGGCAAGTTTCATCAGGGCCAGGTGACAGGTCAGTTAATTATTTTTAGGAAGTAAAATTCCCTCTTCAGTTCTGAACATGTTTGATATCTCTTCCTCTCTACAGAAAGAGAAAAGTAACAGCAAAATTATGTTTTCCCAGGGATTATATGGTATTTCCATTAATATTAATAGAATATTCTTCCCTTTATATTTGGCCAAATTTTGGTGAATGGCAATATACAGAATACATTAATTACATGTTTGGTAAAAATTAGCAAAATTAGTAAAGAGTTATTTAACCTGGAAAATTGAAGCTGATTTTATGACAAAGGGAATGTGAATTTAACCTGAAGCATGACTTTTAATAGCAGGAATAAGTCTGTAAAGTAGAAACATTGGTAGAGATTTGCCTGGTGGGAAGTTAGATGCCAGTGTGTACCAAGATGTATCCTGAACTGGGGAAGCCAATGCACCAGTTATCCTCCCCTTATGCATTTGTAATATTTTATATATATAGTTAAAGTGGCCCAATAGTGAAGAAGATAATTTGTCCACTTAATTTTCATTGGAGTTAGTGACTCCCACGTTGGCAAATTAAAGGGAATGAGGCTCAGTGAAGGACCAGGCTGCTCCTAGAGAGTCAGCACACCACAGAATACTGATGCAAGTCTCCCCCCAACTTGAAATACATCACTTGTATGAGGTTCATGCCTAGGATGTATTGCCCTAGAGCAGGGGGGAGGATGATCCTACTTGCATGCTGGGTTGTGACTGTATGTAGGATAACTTAGGGGTCTTTGGTACCAAGAGGACTTGAACCAAGAAGCTCATGCTCAGAGAAAAGCAGAAAATAGCCTGGTGTCAGCTGGCACTTGAAAGAGTAAGAGAATTGGAAGGATACGTGCTTAGATCTCAGAGAGCCTTCCAACTCCCAACAGCAGGGAGGTGGCAAGAAGCAAACATCCAAATGCTAAGTAGAAGTCGATTGAGGAGATGGAGTGCATGGCTCTGAAGATCCATGCCTACCTGTTTTCCATGACTATAACAATTAATATGAATTAAGTGTTTAATGTGAAGCTGCTCTTCCGTTTGTCATATCAGAAATCTAATGAATGAATCCCAGAGCTGTAGCTGAAGCTGTTACAAATGGATTTGGCTTTGATAGTCTTCATGGGCTGGGCACAGGGCAAACCTGAAAGCTAGTGGCAAGAAGGTTATCTTGAGAGCTTTTGTACTACTGTAGAGCAAGCACCATGGCACGTTCTGCTCTACATAGCAGAATTTGCTCACGTTAAGCCCTTGGAGAGACTCTGACATGATGCATGCACCCATTTGTCTGCCCTGTCCAAGGAAGCCATGTTTATTGCTGTAGCATCCCCTTTCTTCTGTAGGCAACCTACCATCTCTACCAAAAACAAGAAGGAAAGAAAGCCTAAAAGGGTGAAGAAGGATTTTCATTATGAAGTTAATTAGCTTCTGAGCCAAGCTGCACCTTTTCAAGAGGAGGAATTAGAGGGATTTAATTGCTTTATCAGCCTTCTCTTTGATTTTCAGCAATCAGGCCGATTCCATTTAATTTAACTGCCACAGATGAGAAGAAAATTGATGCACTCACCTGCCTCGGAGCAGAAAGAGAGTGAGAAAGAAAAGTTGGAGAAATTGGCAAATATAGTGTCTGCAGATTAATGAAAACCAACAGCATTTGCTCACAATTGGAAATGATGTGCCTGCCCTGAGGTGTTTGGAGCTGTGTGTGTGCTGCTGTGCATGGTGATGTGAGACCCATCTTAATGGCGGAGAACAGGGAAAAGGGGCTGGACCTGCCCTTAGGAAAGAGGGAAATATATTCGTGAGATGATCAGGGATCAACTAATGAATGGATGTGCGGGGGGTGTAGAGAAGAAAGGGGGCGGAAAGCAGCCAGAGCCTCATGCTGGCATATGTGCAGGCAGAGGTCAATGGGCTTGGTGTGGTACCTTGCTCTCCTCTGCCAGTGAGCTGCATCCTGCGCTTGCCTGGGGAGAGGCTTGGTTCGTGTTCTTGGTAACTGTTTCTTTTGCTGAGGTACGGGGAAAGGATTCGGAACTGCAGTGCAGGCTTTTGGTACATAGGTGCCTTTGCTGAAA
Source organism: Caloenas nicobarica (assembly GCF_036013445.1). Lineage (NCBI taxonomy): Eukaryota > Metazoa > Chordata > Aves > Columbiformes > Columbidae > Caloenas > Caloenas nicobarica. The sequence goes on along the minus strand of NC_088251.1, from coordinate 21,342,509 downwards.
TGCTCTTCCTTCTGTCAGAATGAGATTTGCTGTTGTTCCCTTCCATGCTCTTAGAGGTATTTAATGTGGAGGTGAATGAGGCACAAAAACAATGTGTTGAAGAGGAAGAAGGAAATCAGAAGCGACAGCAATAGCAGAGGATGGTCCATGAGGAAGTGACGAGAAAGTGGTGGGGAGGCAGCTGAGACCCGTGGAACTGGGATCCGTGCGATGAGAGCTGACTTCCTCAGGTGCGCCTTTGCAGAGGGTCTGCTGGGGTTTCTCTGTTTAACAGAACAGCCGCCTGCAGCCATCTGTAGCCACAATAGCAGGCTGGAAAAGTTATCGGGTTTTCAGACCCTAGCTTTTCAAATATGAGGAGCTTTGACTCAAGTCATTTTTGAAAATCATCACCCAAAATTATAATGTGACTCTATTGGAAAGGCTGATTTTCAGTGGGAGGGCACTTGGTTTCCACATCACGTTGCTTTGGGAGTATGTTAGCAAATTTCTTAATCTTTGCAGACCCTCAGTTTGAGGAGGGCTGTTGCCTCACTTAAACAATGTCAGACAAAGGTCTTGGTTGGGAAACAGCCCCTTTTGGTCTGTGCAGCAAAGGTGAGATGTCCTCCTGGGTCTCTGGCCAAGTCTTTGTGTGAGGGAAGGTGGTAAGAGTGGGTGAATAAGAAGCATTCAAGAAGATGGCATTTTATTTTAGCTGAGTCCCCTCAAAAAAAGATAACATCAGAGAGAAGAAAATCAGGAGAAGTGTTTGGTTTTAAAAGAATGTTTTGCACCGGAGGAGACTTTTGAATGGAAAACAGAAACTGACCGCTGAAATGTCAGTTTCACTGAGATTTTGTTTCACAAAAGTTTTTGTAGGGAAGATTCTGGGTACAATTGACACTTTCAGTTTCACTCCTTTGAAAGTGAAAGGGTTTCTTCTCTTCAAGGTAACTTTTGTTCAAAAATGTGTTTGATTCTATAATATTTAGAATCCGAGTTTTAGATGGTTCTTTAAATGAGAACATGTTTTGTTTTGTTTCTATTTAATTGCAAAAAAAATTTTGGTTGACCAAAATTTGTTTCTGTCAGGAAATTTATTCTATGACAGATTTATTTTTGGGTGGATTATATCCAGTCCTAGGTTAAACAAATTTAAAAATTGAAAGTTTTTTTTAAAAATTGGTAATTTTCAGTTTCTCCATACATACCACAACTGGGGCTCTATTTTCCCTTGGGATTCTGAGTCTGTTCTGTTTTGGGCCTACATATTGAATTTTAACAAACCTTTTATCAAATGGTGCTTTCCCCATTGTTTAGATTTCATATTATCTTTGGTGCAACCTGACTATGAGAACAATCTTTAATTATTTGTAGAAGCCCACATTAAGGTTCGATCAGATTAGCTGCGTTTAGATACTACTGGAATTGCATGTCGAGAAATGGCTTTTTCTCAGGTAAAAGAGGGAAGACGGGCAGGGGAAGGGATGGGAAGGCTGGGAGCATGGGGGCCGCGCTGCTAGGGCTGGATGGCAGCAGGAACAGACCCGGGAACACAGCCTTTGTCAAAGGGCACACGGGGAAGAGCTGAAGGCAGCAGCCTGGCCTGCCTCTGCTGCAGAGCCGGGCGCTGGGCTCCTCACCAGTGGTCAGGCTGCAGCAGAAGCATTTAGAACTGACATCACCCTTGCAAGTCCGTCTGTAGGTTTTGTGAGCTGGAGCTGGCTCTTTGCTAGAATCCAACACCTTTAGGTACAGACTTAAAAAGGAGCAGCTTTGTGGGCCGTAATTAAGACTCTTGGAAGGCACTTTCTTTCTGATGATTCTCTCTGCTCACCCACAGCAGGTTAGATGAAGGGGTTAATAAGGTATTATTTCCCCACAAAAGCCCTGACGGTGCATTTCCTCACAGCTTGCCTGCCAGGCTTGGCCTAGCTCTGTGGATCAAAGGCTGGTTATCACTAATATTGAGCTGTTGTAACCTCTGTCCCCTTTGATTAAAGTGGTGCTGCTGTGAATTTCTCAGTTAATCATGCCTTGGCTCACAGGGTCAGCTTGCAACTTGGCAAGTTCAGAAAACTACAGCGGAGGAGAGAAAGGTAAAATGTATTATGCAAATACAATTATGATTGAGTCCAACTCCACCCAGTCGAGGCCTCGTGCTGCTGGAGAGGCTGGAGGCAGAGGAATCAATAGCCCGTCCTTTGACAGGAGCCTCTCAGTGGGGAAAGGGGAATGGAAAAGGAGACTCTCCTTTCTTCTCCCCTCAACTGCCCACACCACTGAGGAGTGCAGGCTTTTGGGGACTTTGAAGCCCCCAGCAAGGCATAGTGTGTTCAGAGGAGAACGTGACCTCCCATTTTCCATCCCTGGGAACTATGATTTATGGTTTTTCCTCGAACTACATTGAAATGGGAGCTCTGCCAATGGGTTCAGGACCACTAACTCTGCTTTCCACTCCACATCACTTCGCAAAGCCTCAGGATGAGAGGAATCAGCAGGCATCAGGGCAATGTGGATCCAATTTCAAAGCACACAGTGAGACAGACAGGTGTGTAAGTCACAAGGTGTACATGCAGGGCTAAAGATGAAGGTTTGAGCCCCAGGAAGGCCATAGTGTGGGATGTGAAAATTAACACAGTGACAGAGAATTAGGTTAGTGAACACAGCAACCTAACCCTGTTTTGAGGATGGTCAAGGAAAGGACTGCTGAGTAGAAAGAGATCAGGATTGTTGAGTGTCAATATGAAAATCACTCTTTCCAGTTCTGTCTTCTGGTTTCCCTGCCTGCACTAGGGTGTGATGGCATTGCCCTGCCATATGGAGGTGGGTATGAGAGTTCCTCAGCACTCAGGGTACGGGTCAGGCTTTTTTAGGAAGGTACTCTATTCTTAGTAATATTTCAGTAGCCCCTAGAATTGGCTGTCAAGAAGTGGGCTATCTACAGTCGTATGGTAAAGCCATATGTACATGCAGAGATTTTAATGGTGTACAAATACCAGTATAACGTACCAGTGAAGGTTTTCTACTGTGTTTGCAAACCTGAGCTTTGTACTTTCCTACTGAATCCAAGTGAAACAAGCTATTTGCCATTATTACTGCATCTTCAGGTGTGGTTTTGCCAGCCAGCTATTGGTGAAGGTTTAAACTCCAGCTGTCAGAGTTGCTCCATGAGAGGTGTGCAGCCTAGGAAAGGTCTGTGCAGAGATGTCAGACCCACAGCAGGTGTGGCAGAGCCACTCAGCCATGGTTATGAACAGCTCAGCAGTGCAGCCAGGAACAGAACTGTGCTCAGAGCTCCAGCTCCCCTGTGCCAAAATTCCTGTTTCTTCTGGCCCTGGCTGGCTTTAGCAGTGCTTCTCAAATTCAAGAGGTTACCTACAGATAAAGGGAATTTGCTGTTTCCACTGGCCTGGCAGAATCTTTCCTTATGAGTTCATATTCTGTCTGGATCCCAATCTAATTTGCTAAATTGTCACACTCCTACCTTCCTTCCTACTCTTAGGGGAAAGGGGTGTGTTTTCATGCCACTGCTGAAACCTGTTGAGCTGCCTGGCTGTGATGGCGAGAGGAGGGAAGGAAAGGAGTGAGGCGTTTCTGGGGGACCTGGTGTTCGGGAGTGCTGGTGAAGGTGGAGCAGGGGACTGTTTTGGCTCCAGCCGTGCTGCAGAGCAGATAGATCTGACCTGGGGAGCAGAGGTGAGGGGGGGCAGGCAGTGCAGGGACACGTCTCTGCTGCTGCAGCACGGGTGGGAGCACTGAGCACAGGGGGGAGTGGGGAATGCTGGAGGAAGAATGAGCACGGCGGGGCATTCTTGATCAGACCCGCTAATTAACTGCTTGCGCTTATTTTATTTACTCCAATCTTCCTATTTTTGCATCATTTGTTTCCCTGTTCAAGTGAAACAGTGAGGAACTTTTTAAAATTTAAATTCAGAAGTGCTGGGACTGAGCTCCTGCTGAGGAGAAAGTCCTGGAGCTCTGCTCCTGATGGCTTTTGGGAACAGGTGGCAATATTTCATTGTCTCTCGCTCCCTTCCAAAGGCAGGTACCACTCTGCTCTGTTGGGGCACGTGGCTCTCATTATGTTATCAAACCTCACAAGCATGGGAATGGAACTGCAATGCCTGCTGCTATTTGAAAGACCCCCAAGCTTGAATTTTAGTAGGTAACACATAGAGACATCTTCCTATCATGGGCTTTTTCTAACTTTACATCTATTTTTCCCATGTGTGCTTCTCAATCCTTTTGCACTGGTTTGTTGTTTCAGGTTTCTAACAGAATTATTCTGGGGTCGGGGGTTTTTTTTGAGATTTTAAAGATACTATCTGGATGGCTCAAAGGTGCAACATGGTCCTGGGCAGGATTTAATTAAAAATTACAGTTATGTGCCCACAATCTCCTCTAAAAAAAAAAAAAATATATATATATATATATATATAAAAGCTAAATTGCAGTTCTTTTGCTGAAGTGCTTTGGGAAGATAATGCAACACTGCTGTACCCATTGCATGGATAAATAATGGCTGGTAGAAACAGTTCATCCACGGTCATGGGAGAAGTTGGTACTAGAGTCAAGAGGTGAATAAGTGTTCCCGGTAGTCTATCTGCTGCATCACATGCCCCCTCCTACAGAAAGCAGGTTTTCCTCCAGCTTCTGTTTCCCCACCTTTTGAATCTCCCTTTGATTTCTTGGTCAAGCCTCCAAGAGAGGAAACTGGCACTGTGCTGTGAGCTGAGGTTTAACAGAGTTTGCTCAGGTCCAGAGCGAGTGCCTTCTGTGATTGAGTCGAAGGATCAGGAGCTTCACTGTCCAGGAGATAGTAATGAAACACCACAGTCAGTGAGACTGCTCCTCTGTCAGGACTCAGCAGGGATCCGTAGAACAGGATCCGCACCTTGAACTTCCCCTGTAAGCTGTGAGGTAGTGTAGCTGTAAAAGAAAGGTGTGATGGGCCAGAACCAAAACTCTTAACGTTTCTGCATCTTACCACACACAGCTTGTGTTTCCCCTGGCAATAGCGAGGACCTTCAGCCCAGATGAACTTTCCAGCATCCTTTCTGTGGTTTCCTTTGTAGATCTGGGTCTTGATCTGTAAAGGAGCAAAACGAAATTAGACTCCCAGGTCCTTTTGAAATCCAGTGGAAACTGGGCATCTCTCACCCTTCACTTAGTTAAAAAAATCCCTAGCAGTGACATACAGTGGGATCATCAGAGCAGGTTTCTTTGAAACACCAAGTGCCATATTTCCTCAGTCATTAGTATCTGATACGTGTACTACTGGATCCCCCAGTAGTGTTAATGTGATTGATTCAGCTGCAGGTACTGGTTCCGTTCCATGTGCTGGAGCACTCGGTAGAGTTTTTAGGCCTGCAATGTTTTTATGCACTACAGGACACGCAGGAGAGTTATGCCTGGGCAAAGAGAAGTTGTAGTGGGATGAGTCTGTGACTCAGGTTGTTACAGATTCTTTAGAAAAGATATTCCTATGCACAATCCTTGCCATACAATACTGCACTCCTGAGGCTGCTCTGAATCACATTCCAGATTTCCCCCTGTAACAGCCCAGTATCCCAAAATTACAAAGGAGATAAATGTTAACCCCCTTTAATTTAGGGGCCCAACATAAAAGCCTATTCCTTATTTATCGCAGTTGATTCTTCCAGTTGTGCCCATCACTTGCAATATCCTGCTTTCTCTCCCCGTCTTCCTTCCTTCTTTCCTTCCCTCCTCCTTCTTCTTCTTGCTCTTCTTTTCCCTGCTTTCTTCCCCTCAGCCCTTTGCTTCCCTGTGTGAGTTTGCTGCCTCTTGATTAAAATGTTGACTTTAACTTGGAATTAACCTGATTAATGTAATTGAAAGTAAAAGTCCGCTGCTCAGCACTTTGGGTGATGAGTGGAGATGGATTGAGAAAGAAAGCTTTCAGATTGAATACACTTCTCTTCTCTGGCTGTTAATTGCACCGTTTACTGGTACCTGACTCACTGACCGTCAGTGTTTAGTCCAGTTAATGATGATACACAGTCCATACTTTCCAGAGATAATTAAAAAACATTCCAGCAGACACTCTGCTGCAGAGAGTGCTCCTGTCTGTCGCAGTCAGCAGGTCCCAGGGGTTCGGGCTGTGGTCTGGCGGGGAGAGAAGGCTGTTCCCTGGGTGCAGACTTGGGCTGGCCTCGGTTGTGCAGATGTTTCGAAGAGGAGATGGACAGCAACTTCTTCACGTGTTGGCTTTAGTGTGTCTGCCTCCTGACTGTACAGCATTGTGTGTGGGTGAGCATGAAGGCTCTCTGGGGTTGGGAGCCTATTTTTGTGCTTCCAAAGCATTTTGGCTAAGACATAGGATTTGTAAGTAGAGCTCTCTCCCCGCAAAGTCATTTGAGCTCTTATCCATAGGGGTAACTCAGCACTGAGATCAGTGAGAATTAGGCATTTAAAGGCTTTGTGCATCTGGACATTGGTCTCTGGTGGCATACTTTTACATCTGCAAAATAGGAATTGTCAGACTTCCTTACAGATGGAGAACTCTCAAAGGACTGTGGACAGAGATTTAGAGAAAATGCCTTGGCTGCCATGTCCCAGAGACTCCCATATACTGAAGTGGTAGTAAAAAAAAAATTTCTCCAAATATAAGAATCCATTTGGATTGGCAAGGGATGTGGTCAGAACTCTTATATTGCTGAAAGTATTCAGGCAAAACAAGCAACCTGTACCAATGCCAGCTTTAGGTAATATATTTGCTAATGGCCTGAAAAAGGAATGAACAAAGGGAAGAGGAACTTGTAGGTATGACAAAGGTAGCTCTGCTGATCAAGATCAGGAAAGATGACAAAGAACTTGTGAGGGACCTGACAGCAGTGGATGAGTAGGTAACAGAAGGAACAGATTTACACATAAGAGGAATCCTGAGGTTATCTACTCTGCCTTCCTGAGTAAGGCACATATTGTACAGATGACGTTGAGACTGAGAACTCGCTGTTTCAGTTGGCACTTCATTCCAATAGCTGATCACTGTAAATTAAAACTGTGGACTATATTTTTCATCCAAATTTGTGTTCTAACTTCCAAGACACTGATTCTTGTTAAGACTTTTTCTGCTATTTTAAAACAGCCCTTTTATACCTTACATTTTCTCACTGTTCAAATACTTCCATGTTAGACTCAGTGCAAGATAATTCACACTAAAAGCTATGATTTGCCTTTCCTGTGTGCCTTATGCTGTCAACTCAGGAAAAAAAAGCTAGGTGTCACTGTGACCAGCTCAACAAACATAAGTATTCAGCATGTCCTCATCCACCCTCTCTTGTCCTGCTGCCATTTCCCTTTGCACAGGGGCTATGTGCAGTGACCTGACTATGAGCAGTGTTGAAGCTCTGGGGAAGAGGATGAGATTTTAATGAGAGAAATGGGTTAGTGTTTATATTACAGTAGCAATGAAAGGCTCTCATGAGATCAGAGCCCTTGTCATGATAGGTTTTGTGGTGTGTTTGTTTGTTTGGGGGGTTTTGTTTGTTTTTAAATAAAGGCAAGCAGATTATATCTTGAAGGCTTTATAATCCAAATGGTCTGGAATTTGGGAGGACTGTATCCTCACACATAGGGAATCAAGATCTGGATTTTGAACACACAGAGGGAAAGAAAATGAGGACTGCAACCCTCACCTCTTGCCTCTTAGTCCAGCACTGGTATTCTAAGAGCCTCCTGCATTTTGGGTAATTTTTTAAATTGGTATTGCTGTGCAGAAAAAGAGTGAAATAGTGATTTTTTTTTTTTTATTTATTTCTCCCACACCCCCCTATCTCCTATTCCTAAGAGACTAGTAGTCTGCCTGTAGCCATGGCATATTTCTATATATTGTACTAAAACTTTAGTAGTGATAAAAGTAAATATTAGGGGCTACAAGGCTCAGTTCCGCTGAGCAGGTAACTCCTCTAGGGGATTTTCAGGCATTTAAATCTGGCCCATTCCAGACACAGTATCTGGTCAGGCATTTGGTCAAGATGACTAGCCAAAGCATCCAAAAATAATGAGTCCAAGAGAATGGTTTCTTGTCCTACTTCTCTGTCTAAAGGCATGGGTTAGTGGTGTGGGTTTGGTTTAAAGTAGAAATCTCTGGTAAATCCCAGCTAACAAACAACAAAACAAAGCAAAACTTTGGAGATGAATGGAGGGCTGTGCCCTGGCTCTGTTCCACAGCCCTTCCCTTTTCATTTTTTGCTTCCTATTCCTATATCTGCTTTATCCTTTGTTTCATGCTCTTTTTCATGGTTATCTTTGCTGACCCTTTTCACTCTGCTCTGTATTACATCTACCTGTACCCTTCCACAACAGCCACTAGGTCCTTTATCTTTGTCCATAGCCCCAGGCTGCCTTTACAGCTTTACCCTCAAGGCCATCCCATGGAGTATGGGAGTGCTTTTGTCTCCATTCAGCAGCAAAAAAAAACCCCTAAACAAACAAACAAATCACAAAAAACCAAACCAACAAACCCCCCAAACAAAACTAGATAAGCTAAGAAAAAACCACAACAAAACAAAACCACAAGAACTTTGTCAGGGCTACCACACAGGTCTTTGGTACAGCTTGGTTTGACCAGCCCCTAGGGCCCAGGAGTGCTTAGTCACTTAAGAGCTGGGTAACCTTCCTTTTCACTGGGATTTTTTTCAGTGAAAATTTTTTCCCATCATATCAAGAGTGGTCAGACAAGAAGAGGGACCATTTCCTCATGGTGGGCTGGTCTCTGCCTTTGGCTGACCTGTGCCTCAGGGCTTGGGTCACGCTTGCACCTGGGGGCATAACTAGAGTCCTTGAGACCTGGTCTGCTGGCTGCTGGGTGAGCTCCCCGGGGACGGTGACCCGTCACAGCAGAGAGCAGCGCCGCTGCGGGTTGCCTTGGGGCTGATCTCGGTGGCGCGGTGAGCCTTGGGCAGTGCCTGGCCGCGGCTGGCGGGTGAGGCTTGCCGGGGCAGAGTGCGGCAGGAGGATGCTGCTGTGGGACCCGTTGTGCTGGCACCTGCGAGGAGCCCCGGCTGGCTCGCGTTTGCTATTCCCTGCACACACACAGGGAGCCTCGTGCACTAAGTGACATCAAGGCTCATTATTTTCATCAGATGCCACATTTGTAACCTGTTACCAAGTAAATTGTGATAAAATAGACTGGAGCAGCCCAGAGTCTGGCTCTCTGTGCTGCTGTGAGTGTAGCAGGCAGGCACGGAGCCTTACAGGACCGCTGGCTCCAGCTCCTTAAAGGAGCAGGGAGCTCTCACAGCTAGTAGAGGCTCTGGGTCACAAGATGCTTATGACCCATTTTTTTGGCAGACACTGTGTGTTTGGGATGAGGGTGAACTGTGGCCTTCCAATGGTCCCAGGAGGTAGGTCATTTACCTCCCTCCCCCTCCTTCTTGCTATTGGGGAAACTGAGTCATGGAGAAAGAGAAGTTACCCACTGTCACATAGTAAGTCTACAGCTTCGTCTCCTAGTTCTGCGTCCTGTGCTTGGAGCTGAGAATGGGTCCTTCACAAGTTATAATCCAAATGGCAGGGTGAACAGCAGTTTTCACATTTTCTTTCCTCCATATTAGAGTCCAGATGATGTGCATGACTTGCAGTGGCAGTTGAGAGCATAGAAAACAGCTCGTTGCTGGGGTTTAGTCTTCTGTCTTTGAAGATTCTCAAAGCCTGCTTGGGACATTCAGGTTTTTGAACAGGACCCGTGTTTGTTTCTATACTAGGAGGTACCAACTCTGCTTCAGCTGCTTTGTGCTTCCCTCCCAAGCCTCTCCCTGCCCCACAGATACAGACAAATACGTTTGCCTTACAACATATTGTGAAGCTGGATTAAATGTTATCTTCTGTTTGTGTGTGGAGAAACTGAGGCAATGAGAAGCTAAGAAATTTCTGCAATGACACTTTTGTGTCTTTGAGAATTGGAAAGCTCAGAGCAGGATTCTCTCCAGAGTGCTCTTCCCCCGAGATTTCCAGTCTCTGTTTTTCACATACGTGGAAGTACCTGCTGTGGTTTTAAGGAACAAATGAGACCCTTAGTGGAGATCAGATCTTCCAGTGCTGTACATATCGGTGAGTGAACTGCACCCTGTAGCACACTTTATTTGACTTCCAAATAAATATGTTTTTACAGGATTAATAGATGCTGAATAGCACCCACAAAGATGCTTCACATGTGAATAGTGTATGTTACTGGTGGTGCTGCAGTGGAACATGCTGGAGGTGGTTATTATGATGGTTGTAAATACAGACTTTCTTAGGAATTTTGATACATCAAAAAGTGTGCTGTGGTCCAGAATAAGAATAGTTTTTCAGAAGTTTGAGTAAACAGAATGGAGTCATTTTAAGAGCAATGTAAATATTTTGCTTTGGCAAAATCAAGGCGGTATGCTTTTTGGAGCTTTTCTGTATTCTGATCTTTTACAAATGGAAGAAAACATTGAAGTGAAAATGTTCTCAATAGAAGTACAAACATTTATCAGAAAATAAACTGATAATATTTGTTTCCACATTTTTAATTTAAAAATACCTCTGACATAGTGAAATTATTAAGTACTTTATTGATATGAAAGGTACCTTGAGAGGGGAGGGAATGCATGAGCATTTTTTCTAACTTTAGCTATATGCATCTGGACTCCGGTTACCAGCTGATTAGCTCTTTACTGCAGCACTTCTTCAACACTTACTGATCCCTTATAAATATAATAGCAGGCATGCTCGACTCTCTGCCCCAAAGGTCTTACAATTTAGATTGTCAGTGCAGAAGAAATATCTCCCTATTTCAAGAACTGGAGCATAACAAGATCAGTGATTTGCTCAAGGTGACATGGAAAATATAAAAAAAAAAACCAGCACCAGCTCGTTCCACTGTCTGGGTGAGATCCATCCTCCAAGTTACCCCTCATTTTGGGAGCCCTCTGTGATTTCGGAGCTGGCCGGCTGTACTGCCCCAGCAGCTGGAGGTGGCCAGTGGCTGGGACAGGAGTGTCCAGCCAGCTCTCCTGCAGCTGTCACTGCTCTTTGCTGACAGTTGCTGTAATCTGTAGTGCCGGCTTTTATGGTGCTAATTAATCTCCTTTAATTAATGAAATCCTTCTGCCTCGTGTTCCTCCCTTTCTTCTTCGCCCCTCTTCACCTTCCACAGCTGAAACCTACAGTCCTCCTTGAGCAGGGGCTGATAAAATCTCCAGCCTTTAAACATCTCTGTGTACTCGTCTGTGGCAGCTCTGGTGGCTCCATCTGCTTTTCTCCTTTGGTGCGGTAGCAGCTTAATCTTCATGGCCTGTTATCTTTGAAGCACACTTGATTTCTCAAAAGAAAAACAGCTAAGCATTTTAGCACCCGCTGCTTTTCTTCATAGGCTGCTACATGTCATTGCTGTTTAATCATGGCCTGAGTTTGCAAACACTGTGTATGTAATGGTACTCTTTTGAATAGACTTATGGGCTTGATTGGGAAAACACATTCAAATAATATTGCTTGCCAGCATCTTTGCACTCCAAGACTGTTTACCTTCTTTAATTCCATCCCTTAACTCCTGCTCATAACCTTTTCACTCTTCTCCTTGGGGCACAGAGTCTAATTCTTGTCCTTGTGCTTTGAAACTTGTCACTCTGTGATGGGTAAATCAAGGAGCAGAAAAAAGGCTTGGGAATTGCCAGACTGGATGTACCCAACCTGTCTGCCCCCGCTTCAAGTTATCACTTCTGGTATTCCTGAAAAAGCAAGGACCAGAGACCTGCTGCACAAGCAATGCACAACACAACAAAAAGATAGTCCAGGTCCTGAAGGACATTCAGTTCATCTTGGGACTAAGAGTCCATTTCTGGACTCACAGACACATGTCACTGCTTGGCTGAAAGGTGATAGAAAATTCTAGGGAGCAGAGCCATCAGCATTACAAGGGGAAGTTTCCATACCTCTGCACATTCAACTGCTAATCACAGCATATTTTTTCCCTTTGCAAGCTCTGCCAGATATGTTGCTCTCTTTGTTATGTTTTTTTAATCAGTTTCTTTCCCTCTCTCAATATCTTAAGTTTACAAGTGCTTTTCCTCCAGCTCTAGTGGCTGATTTACATACAAAGGGTGATCAGCTGTGGGAAGAACAGTCTAGCGGATCAAATACTAAGTGACATTAAGTGGCATCTAAATGACATTACTTCGATTCTCTGCTGAGCTATGAGTTGCAGTGTGGCCATGCACACAGTAATTAATTCCTATGCCTCAGCTCCCCAGCTGTAAAATGGGCTTGGTTCTGAGTGCCTGGGAAGTCCTCTGTTAGTCTGAGGCCAACGTGAGCAGCACAGAGCTGAGAGACTGTGGTGGTGGGATCCATTCAAACATGTCCTTAGAAAGCTGCTGGAAATGTAGTTACTGTGAGTGAGAAGAACTATATTGTGTCTCGTTTGTATGACAGAGCCATGCTTTTATGACAAGAACTGCGTAGGGACCCTCTAGGTATAGTAACTTCTGCTTTTTTCTGTTCATCCCCATCCCTTTGCGTCAGAACATGCACACAGTCCAGTGGAAGGTAGAACTGCAGACTGGCCCCTTGGCACAGTGAAGGTCCAGGTGTACAAATCAATACAGGGAGTTACATCAACATCAGAAAAACTTTAATGGCTCACATAGTAGTTTATAGCTTGGTCAGAAAGAGAGAAAATCATACTTTAAAGAGTGGTCATAGGAAAGTGACTGTAGAGAAAACCCACATGACTATCTTGCTGAATGCATCTGCTCACACTTACTCTGATTCTCACTTTCCTCATGATGGTGTAAATCCAGAATGGATCTGTTAAAGTCAAGACGAATAAATTAATTTCCAACATATGTTCCCTATGTACTTGAACAAAATTAATTCATTGGTCATCAAGTCACAGTTACAACAGAAACTGTAAATGCTCTATGAAAGGCATATACCTTGTAGCTTTGAAGGAGCAGGTTATTTTCCTAGATTGGCTGGTGAAATCATACATGGTCCTGTTCAGGTCAGGGTGAATAAAGCCTGACTCAAGATACAGAATTATCTGAAAAAGTAAAGGAGCAACAAGGAAACCACAGAGAATTAGTAAAAGCACTTGTAGTCATCTTCTCTCATGGCTACATACATACAGAGGTCTACCCCAACTTTGACACTGTCCCAACCCAAAAATAGACCCCAAGTGTCCCTTGCAGAGACCTTTGCCTCTGGATCAGAGTCAATTTCACCATAGCAGTGATTTGGATGTACTGAACTTTTCTCCCCAAAGGGCAACTTCATCCATCTTTGAAAGGAGACCTGTGGAGCAGCGTGTGCTCTCATGCCCCACCACGCTTCCCAAGTAGTAAATGAGCATCACTCACTGAGACTGTGGGGGCTGAGAGAGCTGTGGGGTCTCCACTGGCACCGAACACGTCACTGAGCTGCCAATACAATGAGAGCTGGGAGAGCTGCTGGCCTAGGATCAGGTGTCAAGGAGAAGTGGCAGGAGGTGAGAAGTGCCAGGAATGCTGCTTCCCAGCTGGCTCTGGAAACAGTTTATGCCTGTGGCCGTCTGCGCTCAGATGAAAACCTCCCTGAATTATTCAGGTGCTCTTTGAAAACTCTCCTCATGCAGAAGGTGAAGGCAGCTTGGCACTACCTGCTGGAAAACAAACGCTCATTGTATGCTCCAGGGCCAAACCAAGGTTCCTCTGCTCACACAATGACAGCAGCTCCTGCCACCTTTATGGCAGGAGTTCTCTCTTCTTGTTACACCAGATTCTCACATATAGGCCTCGAATGTGTAGCCTCCAGTCCTTACAGGTTTCGGTAGGTACTTTGCATCTAACTGGGCCCATCCTTGCAGTCCTGCACCGATGCATTGATAATGTCTTCCCCAGCGTTTTGGGCATGTGGATATAGGTACACTTAAGAAGAACTACTGTCAAACCCACCTGGATGGTGTTGAGTGTCTCCAGCTGCATCAACGGGTAGAACTTTCACTTCAGTCTAAAGGAATCACATAAGATAGCACAAACTTGAGATTTCCAGGAGGCCGAGGGCAGCGTGCACTCTTCTGTGCCGTGATGCTGCAACCACTCTGTTGAAGCGAAGTGGTTTGACAATTTCACACAGGGAACTGTTGCATTCTAGCTTAGGCAGGTAAGTTGCCACATACTGCCAAGAGATGATGTTTTGAGAAAAACATGTGCTTCAGAGAGGAAGGGATTATATGGAACGATGTCCACAACAGAGCTGCTGTGCAGGGACCTGCTGAGCTTGTCAGGCTGCAGAGTGAGCTCTTTGAGGACAAAGTATTTGAAAAATGTGTGACAGCAGAATAGAGGGTGCTCCTGTAATGGGGATGTCTTTTGGGGTAAGAAAACACAAGCCCAAAATATCCTTTATTCCACTGAGTGGGTTTTGCCTTTATTGCCTATCTTTTTAGACAATAAAGGTGATCATCTCCCTAAGAAAGTCTGTCCCAAGACAAAAGTAAATTTTCTGACCTGATTGTTATTAGGTCCTCTTCTATCAAAACTATTTTGTATCTGATTTCTCCTGTCATGCCTACTCTGTGAAGGTGTAATTTATTTCTGGCACCAAGTAGGAACATTTTAAAATATTTATCCATTGTTTTGATTATTTATAGTATCACTACAATATCTGAGTGACCTCAGCATTACTTGTGGTTTCTAGGCATTCATGGTTCTTGTTACAAAGTTATAATCTGGTGAAAATTATGTTAATTGAGTGTACCATTCTGAATATTAGCTGTAACTTGAGAGAATTAGCTTGTAATATGATCTCCATTCTGAATATCAGAAATACGAGGGGTTTAAAGGCCAACAAATGACAATTATATACGTAAGTTTCACTTTTAAATTTAATTGTTTTCTCCATCACTTTTCAGATGAAGCACAGGAATTGAATGAACAGGACTAGCAGGGATCTCTGGGGTTATTTGCTATGGGTTTTTTCCATGGAAAAATGACTGGGGTTTTTTTCTGTCTAATACTATATTGTAATGATTACAAAAAGTGATGGGAGTAGTTACTAACTCTGCATGTATGCTAATACTCACACGGTAGGCAGTTACCTAGGAGTCTGTGGTAAAAATTGCTGCAGACTGTACATCCTGCAGATCAGTTAAAACCATTTTTGTTCTTGTACATTACTCATTAGCTGAAAAAAAAAATTCTTTTCTCATGTGAAACTAAGGAACAGAAAATATTTTTCATCTATATTTCTCTATGACATATTGGTTGCTAGAAAGAAATGAATGCTAAGAAGCACACTTAAAGCCTGATTGAGAAACACTACTACAGTTGATCTTGGAAGGGATTTGTGAGGATCCCGTGTGACTTAAATAGTCCTTTATCAACTGAGTTTCCTGATCAGACTGTATCTTCCATAACACACTAAGATTTATCCATTACTGGATAAGTACTGAGAGAGTGGAGTCATAAATAGAGATACAGATGAATTCATAAATACAGATTGTCATTGGATCAGATGTTTGCTTCCTGGCTTTTGTCGTTTGAGACAGGCTCTTTAGAGAGTGTTGGCTTTTGAGGACAGAATAGATATCTCCCCCCCCCGGCTTGTGTAAAACTTCCCTCTTTTAAGGAAACTGGCACAATTATTCCAGTTTGTCAGCTGGCCTGTGGTGTTGTGGAATTGTGATCTGGAATGGTTGCCTCTGGGATAGAGATGGGTGCAAGGGAGTGTTCTAGAATATCCCTCCGAGATGTCCTCCAAGCTTTTGAAGGATCTGACTGGTAGCTCCAAATCAGGAGGATGCGTTTTGGAGTTTGTGGCGTTAATCTAATGTGCCATCTGATGTGCTGGAGGGTCTATCTGAACTGCTAGATCTATTCTCCCTTCTGTGTAATGTGACAGGCAGGGCAAGGATTTCTTGCCTTTTTAAAGCAGACCATGGTGGGGTTAGGAGAGGTAGAGGCAACAGCATTTTGCCACGATAGAGCTGCAGTGATTCGCCAACTCGGACTTCTGCTGTGTTTCATGTGTCCCTATTGTGCTGATAAGCATGGAGAGACAGGTGTGTACGAAGAGAGACACTTGCAGAAGAAATGCACCTAAGCCGCATATTTGAATGCTCCCAAAGGTTGGGAAAATCCAGACCAGGAATCCAAAACTTTGAAGTATAGCTCTGTGTCTCAAGGCACCAGAGTAAATAATGTGTGGTCTGGAAGCGTTCTGACACTGCACATCTTCACTGGACACCAGTAATGATATGCAGAGGAAGAGATGTTTCTTCTTCGCTAGGCCACTTGAATCAGCAGAGTTTCCAGCGAGAGGCCTGAACTCTGAAGCACCAGTGCAATATCACTGCTCCTGGGATTTCTTTGTGTTCTTCAGCTTTTATATGGAAGACGAAGTTTTGGTTCTACTGACCCAGTTGGAAAATATGTGTTATATTGGATTCAACCAGAATGCATCCCATTGTTTTCCAACCAGATAAGAGATTGTGAAAAGGAACCTATGCATCATTTTTAAATCTTTGCCATGTGGTACAGACATATTTCTGTCTCTTGTTTAAAGGTGGAGATGTATCTCAAGGCCTGGCTTGATGTTTTCTGTGAGGGAAGTGAGTGTATTCAATCTTAAAGCCACAGCAGGATGGAGAGGGGAATGGGGTAGTGAAGCACTGGGGTGGATTCCTTAGAGACGTTGTGTAACCTTCATTGTTCTTAAAAAACAGGCTCACCAAAAATGTTTAGAAGTACTTTAGTGATGGTTGATTCTGTCTGGGCAGAGCCTTGGTCCTGACAATCTCTTTAAGTCCACTCCAGCCTTACTTTCTGTGATTCTGTAAAAGGATATAATCATAATAATTGTTGTTGTTGTTGTTATTATTATTTCTGTTTCTATCATTCGAGGACCACTTCTCAGAGATCAGAATCTGGCATTGCCTGGTGCTATACTCGCATGCTGGTGAAAGATGGTCCTGCTCTCAGAGCGCTTATGAGTCCAGAAGCAGTGGCCAGTATGGACAGCTGAGGGAATAGAGTAAGGAGCAATGAGACGCTATTGATCAGCAGGATGGGCAGTACTCATAATACATCAGCAGCCTAACTGCTGTCAGGCTTTTGCAAGCATCATGGCTAAGGAGAATTTGAAGGAGGATAATGAGGAAGCTTTGCAAATGAAATCTCCAGGCTCCCACCACCTCTGCTCCAGAGCTGGGCAGCAGCGGGATAATGATTTCCCTCCCACCTCTGGCTGTTCTCGTGTCCCTGCCCGCCGCTGCCCGCTCTTTCTGAGGGCACAGGTGGTGATCTTGCAAACTTGCTCCTGGCCTGCGCTGCGGTGGGATGGCAGGAGACAGAGCCAGGAGAAGACCTGACTCTCTATCCCACATGCTGTGGGATCTCTTCCAGTGACAAGAAGTAAAGTTGATGAGTCGGTATTGAGACAGTGAAGTGACCCCCGTGCTGCTCCACATAATTAATAAATAAAGCACTGGGGGAGTTTTTGCCATGCCGGCTGCTATGACAGGGCTGTCTACGGTGCACTTAAGCATTAAATGACCAATTTCTGTCAGACTAACTTCCCAAGCCTCTCTCTCTCTTTCACACACACACAAAGCTAGCTTCCTCGCTCCCTGCACTTGGAGTTTTTCAGCAACTGATGGCTCCTGGTTCATTTCTGTGGAATTAATTGGTCCCTGAATGAATTCTGTTGACAGGGCAATTTATCATGTGTTTGGGTTGACAGTGTTGGATACGGGTAAAGGGGGGGAGTGGTGTGTGAGTGGGATGAGGGGAGATGGACAGGGTGGGGGTGGGTGGGAGGATGAAGAAGAGGAGGAGTAGAAGAAAGGGGAGGTGGAGGAGGAGATTTTTTTAAAAAAAATAAAATGAAAGAGGAAAAATTCTGTTCCTGTTTGGTTCTCTCCAGTCCAACTCAGTGCAACGGAAAATGCACAAGAGGCATGGGGAGAAGACAGGGGAAGGAAGAGAATGCCACTTGTCTCATGACGGGAGTTAGGATGTTGCTTTTCTACAATTTGCACCATGGCTTGGGGAGAAAAAAAAAAAAGAAAAAAAACCAGTAAAAGCTAGTAGTTGTTGCGTGGCGTCTCTGAGGTGCAACCAGAAGCCTCCATTTGTAGTGCCCACATGTCTACTTTTCCCTCATACCAAAGTGAGTGGGAAGCTGGGGACAAATCTGGTTAACCTTCAAATTGCTGATACGTGCCGAAATACTGTTTCAGTAGGTACTGAGTGGTGTCCAGCACCTTCCAATGGGTTGGTATCTGCCATTGCGTCTACTAGTCAGGGACATCCAAGAAGGAAGCACGTATTCCAAAACAACATCAGTGATTTGGGTTCCCGGTTTCCCCTCAGTGTGGGTCAGAAAGGGGTGTGTGCCTGCTCCCAAATGTGCCTTTGACAGTCTCAGGTTACATCATTGCATATCATCCAAGATAGGCGCAATAAGGGACTTCCCAATATAATTAAAATTACATTACAATTACATTATCATTAAAATGTCGTGACCCTGGCTTATGGATTCAGTTTCTAGTCAGCACAATCTAGATGATCATTTTAGTCCCTCTGGCTTCACAACTTTCGAATGCAGAAGTGTGGGTATTTGTGCATGTGCTACAGCATGGGTTGTGTTAAAACCAACCAAAGCCAGAAAGAAATTCACTTTGGATGAAATTAAAGTATTTGAATAAAGATTAAATAGATTTTTTTAAATTATGTATTTTTCTAGGAATCTTTGAGTAATCTAAAGAGGCGTACCGAAGACTCGGTCAGAGAGAGATATGTTTGTGAAATGTTGGTTGCATGCATGTGCAGAAGACAGACTCCAATACTGTCACCTTCACCTCTGTCTCCTCTCCCAGCCTTCCCTACACCTCCAGTGGGATGTTCCAAAATACTTAGTGCTGAGACCAGAGTTACCAGTAGCTTTCCTGCTGAACTCACTGGGAACAGCATTAATTCAGAGCTCAGTATTTCTGAAGTTGCCAGCCAGAGCCTTTCTTTAGCTACAGGCTAGTGGGACCTGCCTTTGTTTCTCAGGGCACTGTGGCTCAGTTTACCAGCATTCAGTCATCATCTTTGCCTTGGGACGAAAGGTTTAATCAATCCAGCTGACAAAACAAATGCCCATATAGTAAACAGCCTGGAGACAGAACTGAACTGGAGGGGCAAGCCCCAAACTAGGGGTGGTGAAACATGAGTTGTGTGGTGGTAGATGATCTCTCTCTTATTTTGTTCAGCCAGATATAATGAAAATGCAAATATAATGCTCATCTGGTAAAAATGGTGCAACTGAGCATCAAGGAGACCGACTGTTTATGGTTGTTTATGGTTGTCTTTACGTTGTTTTTACGCTGGGTTGGGTCAAACCACTAGCCTGCATCCTGCCTGCTCCACATGAGCATCAGATGGAGCAGGTGGGGTGAGGAGATCTAGGAGGCAGAGAGCTGGCACAACTGAAGGACTGCACTGCAGAGGATATAAGAGGAGACATTTTGTAGGGCCCTCAAGTTTCCTGCCAGTTAAAAAGCCAAATAAAGTTACTGCGCTAAGAGCAAATGTCCAGGAAAAGACAGCCATGCCAAGTCATACTGGGTAGGGGAAAGATTTATTTTCAAATACTTTTATTTTCCTTCTCTTAGTGCGATCACTCCAAGGAATTGGTGCAGGCAGCTCCTTGTCAAGGCTTTTGTAACAGGCTTCCATTGTAGTTACTCAGGTAACTAAAGCTGAGATTCATCTGCAGTGCAGGAGATCAAACCTAGAAATAATCTACTTAGAGATGATCAGATCCAAAATAACAGTTGTGACTTGAGATAGCAGGTTTAAGGAGAAAACATGAGCGTAGGAATTTTTTATGTGGGATCCTAAACTGTAAGTTGTTTGGGGTGAGGACTCGCTCTTTGTTGTAATTTAAGACAACAAATATGTATGGGAACTAACATATACAAATTTACAATGGTGGCAACAATAACTGAGCAGTGATTTTTTTTTTTTTTTTTTTTCTGGATAGAAGTCATGCAAACAGAGCTTAATCAGAAAACCTGAGACACATATGTGGTGCTTGGAAAGGACCAGTCTGAACTGGGGATATTTGTGAAGGGAGAACCTGGTGGATTACAATCCCACAGAACATAAACATGGTTGTGTCTAATGAGAAGGTGCTTGTATAGGAGTTGAGTGTATTTTTATAAAGAGGGCTTCCACACAGAGGTAGGAAGTCTAAATACAGGTTATTTCTAAAGGGTTTTTTCCTAATTGAAAAGAAGATTAATAGTATTTCAGTTTATGAATGTGGACCCAAATGAAGAACACAGAGTTTGGTAGCAAAGGCTCTGCTGCATAGTGTACAAAGATCTAACAAGCGCCAGCAGCTGGAAGTTGTTAGTTGGTAAATTCAACCAGAAATAATGTGTGTATTTCCAACAGTGCAGGTAATCACCTGTGAAAATATTTTAGCTAGGGCCCACTGTATTTCCCAGCACTCGTACCTTTATACTTGGTAGCAAATGTTCCTCAGAAACAGGTTCCTCTAGTTCAACCTCAGCTACTGGACCCACAGCAGGAGTTAATTCAAAGCAGTGCTATGGGTGTCTCATATCAGAGGCCAGACAAGGTGATCACAGTGCACTAGGAGTCTCATCTGGGGTAGCTGTGGCAATGAACTTGAAAACAGCTATGTTAAAAGTCGGTGCCTGATTCCACTTTCACTTACACGCTGTTTACGTGAGTGTAACTCTTTTGACTTCAGGCTTCTGACTGACAGTGGTGGATACAGAAGGCAAATCAAGCTTCTGAGAAAAATGGTTATGATCAGGCTGTCCTGAGCCAGCCAGGTGAACATGACACAGGACACATTAATGGAGTAAAACAGGCATATTTTCACTTATGTCACTGAACCTTTGGGACAGAAACACAAACATTTTTATAAGAACGTTTTTATAAAAAATGTCCCTAAAAATTGAAGAGAGGGTAAAACCTGAAACAATACAAATCTTTCTGTATTGTGAAATGAAGATGAAAAATCTCTTGTGGTTAAAAAGGCAATGATTCAAAACTGAAGTCTGCATAAAATACTGGAGACGAAATGGACCAAAAGCAGTTCCAAGCAGGTTACATTTAGAACTCACCAGGATGCAATAGGTAGCTAGTGAAGATGGCAAGATAGACGACTTAAAAATTATTCAATGTGCATCTGCTGCAGCAGTGGCTATGATTAGAAATGCAGGCCAGAGTTGCAGGCTGAGTTTCCTCACTTTTAATGCCAAATCTGTGGATTTAGGAGTATAGAATTTATAAGACTGGGCCAGGCTCATGTTTTGTCTGGTCCACCATCTCTAGCAGCAGCCTCAACAGACTCTTAAGAGGAAGGCAGAAGAACCGTACAATGGGTAGACATAGGAAGCATCTGCAGTTTGTTGAGAGCTCAAGTAATCTGCAAGTTGGTTTAATTCCAGAAATATTCATGTCTTTCCAGAACGATCGTTGAATGCTCTTAACTCTGGGGTTTTTTTAATGTATAAAACTGTTCAGTCTCTTCTGAAATCTTGGTAACTTCCCGTGGTTACAAATTCAGTTGGTCAAAATACAAACTATTGGGGAAAAATTTTAATCACCTTTGAATTTGCTGCTTTGTAATCTAATTAAGTGTTGTCTTTTTCTTGTGTTCTTGTGACCTGCAGAGTCTGGCTCCGCTAAGGAAGCCTCTGTCTTGCCTTCTGGGGAGCATTCAGGAGCCATTTTGATGAATTCCAATTAATAGTCTTCCTGACACCAGGGAACAGGGAGGTCAAAGAATGCCCTGAGCAGCACAGCAACATACCACATGGAGCACAGATAAAGGTAAGAAAATAACATAATTGTAAAACAGAACAGAAAATTCCTGAAGACATGAAAGGGATTTGAATTGGGAAGGATCTTTGAGTTAATGGTTCAGCTAAGATTTCTGCCTGGAGCCTGGAAGAACTCAGTAAAAATTCTTGTATACTTGGTGGAGAAAGTACATAACGAGTCATCTGGAATGGAAGTTTACAGAGAGTTGTAAGTGGTCTGATCAGAACCAAGAGCTTTTTCTACTCATGTGAGATTTGTAAGGAAGAATTGTTGTGGTTGCTTGAATATAAGAGATCCCTCAGTGCCTGCTGCGTGCTTGTCATTTCAGGTGAAGATGTGGGAAGTCTGTTGCTTCTATAGATCATAACAGAGGTGTTCTAAGGCACAACACCAGTGCCTGGTCTTGGGAGAGAAGCAGGAGACCTTGATATGTTGCTAGAGCTGGCACTAATCTGCACAGCAATTTGTATTTAACCAACTCTATATATGGCTAGTAAAAGGAAATTCAGGGGACTAACCTCCCAGCCAAGTGGATACTCGGTCATGAGCAAAACTGACAGATTCTCACTGACATTTGCAGAGTCAATCTGTGTCTTTAACACGACACAAATAACTTGTCGTATCAATATGGTAGCATTAACTGAGCTAGATGGGAGCTCTCCAATGAGTTTGAGGGACTTAACCTCAGTGTAGGTAAATATCCATCTGTCTGTAAGACTGAGAAAAGGTAGTGACCTTGGACAGAAAGGTAAAATCTCCTTCCTCAGGTTGAGGACCATAATTGATTGCATAAACAAGTTGGTTGCTATCAGTATTGTGTATTGCAAACACTGGAGTCATGCTGGAATTCACAGCATGTGAGCAGTAGTCTACTACTATGGCAGCTCAGAGAGTAGTATGAAGGAACTCATTTGCACCATGTTTATTCCAGGGACATGAAATCCTCCATGGAGGAGGTATAGGTCATGTTCACAAAAAGGTGATGACTTGTGCTTTTGTTTTCAGATTGTTTCCGTCTCTCCTTCTAATGACTGTTTTCTTCTCTCCTTGGCCTCTTCAGTCTGGGCTGTATTTAGGTGACTTGTTCAGTATTTGAATAAGAGATGACTGAGAAAAGCTCACTTGCGAGAAAAATATCACGCAATGGGGATAGATACAGAAACAATATTTGTTATTACTTTGGCCCTGCTAACTGAAACTAGAATCCTGCTATTTTTTTTCAAGGTTGATCAGTTTAGGAGCAAGCCCAGACCAATGGGAAGCAGCATTAGGAAAAACATTCTCCATCTTTGCTAGGCAAACGAGATGATCAGTGGCTTACAGGTTCACTGCAGTTTTGTCGCTTTGAAATTGGGTTAATGAGATAAAGTGAGAGGACCTGCAATCACACTTATGTCTGAGGAGAAGGAGCATAAGGAAGTCTGCAGCTGTATGATTTTTGTCAGTATATATCTCTTCTGTTAGCAGCACGGGGAGTTTCAAACTGAGAAGTTTCTGTTTTGGCAAGTTAAGAGCATGAGAACCCTTCTGCTGTTCTGGAGCATAAACCAAACTCAGTAGCAAGATTCCAGCTGGCTTTTGAGCCTTTTGGTTGGCCCTTTAACGCATGCTCTGATGCTCACTGTTATAGTACACAGATATGTATTGCACAAAAAACACACATGCAGGTGTGTGCATATGTAATCAAGGAATTCAGGTTTGACTTCTCTGTGTTCTGAGTGGCTATGCAAGGGAAGAGACACATCAAAGCTTTTGCTTTTCCTCTTTAAAGCCCTTGTAGTTCAGAGATGACACAAATTTAGTACCTTTGCTGTTATATGACTCACTTAGAAGGAAGGGCTCCAAAAGGCCTTGCCTCCTTTCCTCCCTGTCACCTTTGAACGGAACACAAAAATGACGAAGCCCAGCCCTGTGATATAACCACATAAGCATCTGCCTTCCCCTGCCATATCCTTCACCACATGTCCCAAACGTTCCAGTGTTTCTCTGTCTTCTGAGAGAATATGTGTGGTCTGTGCTCAGTCTCGGTTTGTGAAGACAAACAAGTCTCGGAGTCAATCAAAATGTTACTGATTTTTTGCTTTTGCTATATCAGCCAAGCAAAATACATATGAAGAGGTAAAACATATGAATAAACAAACAATAATGGGTCAAAATAGGCAATCCATACTAAAAGATAAAAACAGAAACATACACAGGACGATACTGGAGATATTGATAAAGACTGTGCCAGGTTTCCAGAATCAAAGACTGTTCTGAGTTCCCTTTAGTTTTGTTTCCACTCTCTCCCCTCCTTTTGGTGGCAACTTTTGTGACACCTTGACCCCAAACA
The DNA here is from genome assembly GCF_036013445.1 of Caloenas nicobarica. NCBI lineage: Eukaryota > Metazoa > Chordata > Aves > Columbiformes > Columbidae > Caloenas > Caloenas nicobarica. The sequence continues at coordinate 21,318,377 of NC_088251.1, read as the reverse complement.
GGATTCTCTAGGAAGTCAGTAGTGGCAGAGAAGTTGCCTCCAAGGAGAACAGATGTTTGACATCACCAGGATGCTTCCCAGGAAGCATCCTGGCCTTTAAAAAAAATGTTTTGCTGTTTATAGTTTATTTTTGTGGTAGTTCTTTGAGACCTCTGGTACGATCCAGGAGCCCACTCTGTTACCTACTGTGCAAACACATGTCAGTAAGAGAATTCTTGCTACAGAGACTAATTACCTTAATCTAGAGGGAGTGATCACCTGATACAGACAGAAGGGGGAGCACAATGAAATAGCTGGAGCAGGGGGTATAATTTAAGTCCCTTCCGTTTTATAGTAAAACTTAAAAAGTTGTCGGATGGTGAATATCTGTCGTACCTGGTAGAAGAACAGGGGAAGATTTTTCCTAATGAACTTAAAGAATTTTCAAAGAATGGCAAGTTAAAAATAAATTCATTAATTAAAGCTCAGGTCTGATTAGACACTGAAAAAATGATGGATAGATTTTCAGGGATCTTTAGCAACTGTTGTTACAAAAATTTTCAAAAAAAGTTCAGTGCGTAATGTACAGCTGAGTGTCCCAAACACTCCTCAAGGTCTTCTGATAAAAATACTGAGCTGTATATATTTACATGCCTAGTTCACATTTGAACATTTTGAGGAGCAGGTCGCCACTGTAGAAATTGAGCCTTTGGAATATTCTGACAAAGGTGAAGCTGAATAACGAAAGCTTATACAGTTCTGAATACTGGCCAGTTTCTTATGGTACTGGCCAGTGAATCTTCAAAGTAGAGTACTGGAATGGGAATAAATTATGGAAGGAAATCTCACTCCATTCCTGAGTGCATCTGCAACAAGCACAGATGCTTATGAACTGGGAAAGTGCTGGGCTGTCGGTGATTTGGGAAAGTTATGTTTGGTTAGATCTCTGAATACAGGTTACATTTTTGAGAGTTGCTTTTGAGAATCTTGGCCAAGCATCTCACTGTATTAATAGCTTTATAGCTGTTCTTTGGGCTATTGGTGTGCGTCTGTGAGATACCTGTTAGCACTTTCTTTCTGCCATGTAATATTCTAAAGTTTCTCTTCTGTTTTGTCACAGTGTTTGCCAACTCATTTGCTTAGACATTCTTTACATTCTGTATGTATTCCTCTGCCAGAAAAGGCTGCACTAGGTAGAAAACCTGTGTTGAAGATTCGTTGCCTTTTCTTTCATTTACTTTATCAAGAATCCGGCAAACCTTTCAAGGTACGTCAGTGAGGTGGGTCTGAGCAGCCACCTCGTGTCTTTTCCCAGAATGTGATTGCTTCCCAGCATCCTTCTGCCAGGGCTCATTGGTGGCAGCCCCCTTTGCTTTTATTCATAGCTGCATAAAGGGCAGGAGGATCCCACGTGCTGGCATGGCTGGTGAGGTTTGTGTGTCACTCCCTTTCTGTCAATAATCAGGTGAGCAGCACTGAATGACTCACTTCCCCTGTCTAATGATAAGTAGGTTGGTCAGGACGGGAATGATGTCTTACTTTGTATAGTACAGAACGCACAGAGTCGTCATCTCGGTATCTCTAGGTGATGCTGTAATATGGTTCGTAATCACAATACACAGGGGCTGTAAGGTTTCTTCCATGACTGTAGCCTGCGGCTATGCTACTTTGTGTATTTATTCAGTATCCCTTAAGCTGTCTGCTATAAGCAATCTTTCAGCAGTCTTTTCAAGACCCCAAACAATGACGTACAGATTGTATTTTGACCTTATACATGTAGCCCTGCGAATGTATATATGAATGCTAACTAGCATCATCTGGTCAATGTTTTACTAGATTCATCTCTCACATGAAAATTGGTACTTTGTATGCCCAGTTTGGCAAGTCTCAAACACACAGTAAGCAAGAATTGCTTTCTTCCACCTGCAAGAATAATGACATGAGCTTAAATGTCATAAAGAGGGGGTTTTGCTGTTTGTTTTTAAGCTCTTTTTTTTGTTTGTTTTTGGCCTGTAATTGGAACTGGATGGTAGAACCAAATTAACTCGTAAGTGTTTTAGGAAGGCTGAGATTTTCATCTTATCTACTCTGTAACTGGAGCAAAAGCACAAAACTTTCATGAGACTTGTGAGGTAACTGTGAGAATTAGTCATGCACCATATTCTGGTTTTGAGAGAGCTGGCTGGCTACTGCACTGCCAAGACAATTACATTGATATCTGCAAACAATGTAAGTGACATGATCACAGAGTTCTTCTGAGCAAAAGAAAGTAGAAAGAGAAAATGCAGGTGCCTGAGGTGAGTTTTGTGATGGGATGCTTAAGAGGCAACATAAATCCATCATCAGGCAGCAGTTCTGTGGAAGAACAAGATTCTTCAATGGTTCAGTGGCAACCTAATGCAAATATGCAAATTATTACACTTTGAAAAATTAGGTTAAATTCTCTTTTTGAATGCAAAAGAAACAATTAATTAAAATTTGGCACCCTTCTTTGGGGTAGACAGCAGAGTTCAGAATTTTCCAGTGAAAATGGGACAAGTTGAGATGTCCCCTGAAGTCTGATCTCTCTAGGGGATCATTCCCACAGGTATCACCAGCTCTTAAGTGCCCCAGCTCCTCTCAAGCACCATGGTGTGAGCTATTGCTTTTTGCTGTCATTTTTCTTCCTCTATTGTGCCATTATAAAATATGCTTCCCTTGACACGCAAGGCCTCACTCAATCAGTCTGTGATCCCCTCCTTTCCTAGGAGAGAGGTAGAAATACCCTCTCTACTTCTCCTCAGTGGGTGACCAGATAGGCAGAGTGCTTTGGAAAGGGGATTGGAATATATCCTCTCTTCTCTGTGGTATCATGGCTCAGACCCCAGAGCTCCAGGGATGTAGCATGTCACATTTACCACTCCTGCTGCATCCTTTCAGCCGCCAGAAAACCTGTGTAGTTTAAGAAATCAAAGCTTTCACTTAAGATGCGAAAAAACCACGTCCAGAACAAAAGGTGATGCCAGTTCCTTGCCTCTCACCAGAGCTGTGAGGAAAGAGCCAAGCTGCAGACGGTGTTGGAAGTGAGGAGGGTAAACTCCCCCTTCCTCCTTCCCATCCCAGCCCCAACCCAGCCCCCAGTAAGGCTTCATCTCTCCGTGAATGGAGTCCCTCTGAGCACGATGCTGAGCCGGAGGAGTGACAGGTGCCTCCTGATATGCCTAAATGAGAAGAACCAATCGGAGGAGCCTGCCCAGCTTTTGTTGTCATCTGGCTTTGCTCACGAAAGATGAGTTTGATTGACAGATGCATCAAGGTTCACAGTTTATTGGTTTTTGCAAAAGAGCCAGATCTGCCAATTTAGACAGGGGAGTGACACAAAACTTTCCATCTAAATGGACTAATTTTACCACAGGGAATTCCCAGGCAGAGCGCGCCAAGGCAGGCGCAGTCCTGTTTTATTTTTTAACAAGGACTGAATGACAAATATAAACGACAGTTCTAGGCTGACGGAACATCAGCATTTGACACTTCACAGGGGAGCGGTGAAATAAACAATAGGCAGAGAAATTGAATTAGAATCAGATGAGAGTCAGCTAGAGAGGGAGAGGAGGGCCTGATTCTCTACCGAATCATTTATAAAAGAGCAAACTGAATACTAAGTAGGTACAACATGCTCACATCCTGGTTTATTAGCAAATTTAACCTACTAGTGTGTTACACTTGCGCGATGTAAATAGATCTCTGGAAAAAGGTGAGTGTTAGGGGAGACCAATGCACAGGGAGTGGGAGCATACGAAGGGTTTCTGTTCATGGTGGTGTGAACCTCTTGTGATAATCGTACCCTGTGTTACTAATAAACTCCACAAAGTTAAAGAGCAAAAAGTATCCCAAGTTCCTTTAATTTCCCTCCTGTTCCCTCTGTCACACTGCCTGCAGGGTTTTGCCTAGTCTTCCTGTATTAGGGCGCTTGCTGACTTCTGGGTACCCAGCGTTGCAGCCTTGGCTCAATTCTTTTACTGCTATTTTTTTCTCTAGGACTTTTTGGTTTAAAACAGGCAATTCATGACATTTAAGGAGACTAATTCCGTGCAGAGTCTGTCTCTGACTTCTGAGTGTGTACCATGTCTGCTTGAGATAAAAGGTTGTCTCAGCTGATAGCGTTAGCAAGATATTATCCTATTTCTGCTCAGCTTTAATAGGGGGGATAGGATATATGAACTTTCTCAATGGGTTAGGTGGCTAACTGTTAGCTAGACATTGCTTGGTAGAAATTTGGATTCCTGGATTTTATGTCATGCTTTGAGATCTGAAGCATATCTAGAGAAAGTGATTTTCAATCTTTTTCAATTAGCAAATGGTAAGAACAAAAAGCAATCAGCAGAAGAATAGCTGCCAGTATAGTGCATCTAGGTCCATAAGCTCACTTTTTGCAGTTACTTTAAAAGCATTTTCCTTAAAAACAGACTAGAGATTTTGAAAACATAAGTTAAAAACTACTGGTCTTAATGTTAGAGAAAGGGGCGTGAAAATAAGGGGCTTTGGATTGATTTTCTTGTTAATGATGATTTGACTTTCATATATGAGTCTGGCAAGTGCATATGTGGAAGCTGCCTTATTAGCTAGGTGCTATAACTAACCACTGCTGGGGTATTAAGGAGGTGCCAAATGCAAGTTTGTAGTTAAAACTGCATTCTGATGCAGGCTGAGATGAAGGAAAAATGCTTCTTTCTTACGCACACAGAGGTACTATATCTGTGTGAAATTTCACAGTGTTCAGTCTTATACCCTTTGGGGTTTTGTGTAGGTTTTGTTTGTCTTCCTTTCATGAGCGTTCAACAGGATGTGTTTGAAATTGGTCTCAGGCTGAAAGTCATTATGTTCGTAATATTTCATTGTTGGTGTGTCTCTTTAAAACAGAATGATTCATCTATTTTTGAACAGGCACAGGGGCAAAGCCAGCCTAATTCTGATGCAAATAATGTGTCTTGAAAGGAGGTAATTTAGAAGTGAAGCCATTTTTGTTATATTTCATAACAGAAAGCTTATCCTTCAGCAAAGACTAGTGCACAGTCTTTGGTGAAACCGTGGCCATGCATTGCGTTGCATCAAGATGGTCCCTCACGGTTTTTCCCCCAGGGACAGAAGCCACAGGCAGTTTCAGCTGGTCAGCATTTACTTACAAACTCTGGCAGCAGAAAGTTAGGCTGCCTGTAGTAAAGACGGATGTTGCCTCTGTCCTGCAACCTGGTGTTCCTGTCAGAGTAGTAAAGGGGACTGTGGAGAGCAGTGGGAAACAATAAGGGCAGAGAAGGTCCTCTGAATGTGTGGGGGAAAAGGGGTGTGCAGAGAAGCCAACAGTGCCTGAGCAGGGAATGTGGGGTGCAGGGTGGTCTCCGCAGTGTGTATGACAAGGAACATGGGAGGGTTCAAACCTGAGAGAGTAGAGGGCAGAGAAGCAGGAAAGGGGATTACAGAGAACCCATGTTTTCCACGTGAGGGGCGATGCGAGGGCCAACATGCCTGGGGCAGGAAAACTGGCAAGACATTGAGAGGGATCTTGAAGGAAAGAGGTGAAGAGGTGGGAGGCAGGGTTTGCAAGAAGCGGCCAGGGTTGACCAGGGGGGATTCTCCTGCTATGAAGATGAGGAACAGTGGACAAAGGTCCTCTCCAAGCAGTAGCTACGGAATGAAATTGCAGATAGAGTTTTGAGCCTGAAATGATCAAACATGCTTTGGATGGGCAGCTTCCACCAACATGTCATGCAGCAGGAGGCAGGAAAAAACCCAAGTTTTTGACAAGCTTTGGTATCACACCAGCTCTGTCAGCCTTGCCAGGTGTTACAGGGCCGTTTCCAGATCTTGTGACGTTTGAGCTGCGTCTGCAAGCACTAGACCATAGTGTCCCTGCAATGTGGCAAGGTGCTCACCTTCCACTAAAAGAAGTGAATTTCTGATGCTGGCAGTGAAAGAGGCATAATTAATAACATAGCTATAGATGTCTTGAGAACACTAAAATTAGAAGTCAAAAGTTATTTTGTTTTTACTTTATGTATATGTATATAAATATACATATATACAAAATGGTATCTGGTGTGACATACAGATTATGTTATTTGTAGTCAATCTTGTGATTCTTTTGTGTACTTAGTTCTTGATTTCCAAGTATGAGGGGCTGGCAATACAGGTGCTAACAAACTTCATTTGCTTGACTGCAGACAGCTCCTGAATCACTTAACTGTCCTGAGGTTATTCCTAGCTTTTTTTCTGAAGCAGACAAGAGTGTTTATTATGCATACCTTCATTAACCACTGCTTGTTTAGTGAGCTGATCCTTCCCTTAATATTTTAAAGTATTTTCCTTTGGATACAAGCATCATTGTTTAGGTTTACTGTAGTTTTCAGGATCTATTTTTTCCTTTAAAGACTTGTGGTGCCATGTTTGCTGTTCTTCCATTTTTGCCATTCCTGACGTCCTTACAGTTTTTCAGTACTGATTATGTGTCCAGTAAATTAATCTGCTACCTCAATTAATACCTTCAGATGTGTATTAATATTATCTTTCCTTGCCTACACTTCATTAAATAACATATTTATGTTTAAAGAAGGTTGTCATCATCTCAGAATGTTCAAGCTTTTCTTTATTTTTTTCTTGTCAAAGTAACCATAAAGACAATTTCTTTACTTAGTGTTGCATATTTTCTTACAATATCATTTTCCTCATTAGGAGACAGATTGTGGTGCTCTCTTTAGTTTTATCACACAACATTTTCATACTGAGAACTGCCATTGGTTATGCAGGATTATTAAAGGAACATAATACAAATTGGAATGGTAGAAATAGTTCTTTCATGCAGGTATTTCTTTTTGCAAGATACATAAGTTCTTGGAAGTTGCAAGAGTTTTGCTATAGTTCTACTATCAGTTATGAGACTTAGCAGGAATGTCAGAGTGCAGTTCTCTGTATTAAGTGCGATACAAATGAGGTGATCATGCTAGCTTCTGCATCTTCCTTCTAAGATTATTTTACCAGGATGAATTTTGAGAAAAAATTTTGCTTTCTTCTGACAGCAAATGTACATTAGTAATTTCCTTTTGTTCCAGTCGGTTTAACATCCAGGATCTCATTTGTTAATCCAGTGTTTGATTCTTATCACCTAAACTTTGGTAGTCAAAGATAATTCTGATGCATAAATATTTCAGAATTTTGGAATCCAGTTTTGTTCCAATTTCGAGTACAAGCCCTATCCCTGCATCACATCCCAGGTCTGTCTGTCTTGCAGGCAGCAGACCCTGGAAACCTGGGGTCTCTGACTTCAGGATAGTTGCAAGGCAGTTTTGCTGCAGTGTTGTGAAAATGGAATTGCTTTTACAGACTGTGTGGATTTCAACAAATTGACTTTCACTCATGGAAAATGCCCTGTTGGAGGATTTTCAGCCTATTCTATTAATACTGCAAGGGAAAAATATTAACTGAAACAAAAGGAAATATTTTAACTCTCTTATGAGCAAAAGCTTCATGAAAGCATTTGATTTCCTGGCAGCATTTCTGCACAGGCTTTCCTTAAGATACACACTCAGCAGCAGAAAATGTGGCCCACTGGCTTTCATGAGCTGTTGTGAAAATGACTAAAAATTGTCAAAGCAAAATTGATTTAGGCTAGCCTGACTCCTTGCTACATTTTTGCTCTGCCTCTATGACCTTAAACTGCATCTGACTTCCTGGAGAATTAATCCTTGACTGAGGAAAACTTGAGTGAATACCTCAGTATTTGGTATGTTTATAGCATACCTGGATATAATGCCTAGCTCTTTGTTAGGCAGACGATGAATAGCTTGCAGAATGGGTTATTAATGACTTTGCATTTGGTTTTGCCCCCTGGTTGACCAAGACAGATAGAGATTAAGAGAGAGCAAGCTATAATAAAACATTCGGCTAACAGAACTCCTCTCGTGAGTAGCAGGGGTAAGACGTGAGAGCTGTCAGCCACCCTCCCTTTCTCAGACCTCGCACACAGCCCCCATAGTGCTCTGATGGAGCATCAGGGCTGGTAGTGGAAGAATTAAAATCCTCCTGCAGGCCCACTGAGCAGGTGTTGCTCATCCCTGCTTGGGGCTGTGAGGAAACAGGCATCAAGGGGAAGAGGACTGTGGGTTACCCCACATCTTTCTGATGTTGCAGCTACCTAACAGTATTTTGATTTTCTGAACTACCGGGGGACACCTGATGCGTTATGGATCATTGGGAATCAATTGAGTGAGATCAATAGAAGAAGGATTCCTGCCGGCAGTGAATAGGAGTGGGGTGGTGGCAGGTGGGGCTCAGAGGCTGGATTGCACTGAAGGGTGTTTGCAAGCATATGCAGTGCCTTCCATCACATGGTGTGGCAGTTGTTAGCAATCATGGTGGTGTTTACATGGTGCTAGGTGCAAGAAATACAAGACCCCAGAGACCTCAAGGGGAATCCACTGGAGAGAGAAGCACTGAGGGGGAGAGAGAGAGAGAGAAGGAGAGGGAAGAGAAACAAGCCAGAAGCGACAAAAATGACATACAAAAAAAAAAAAATTTGTTTTATTTCTCATGTGCACAAAAAGATAAAATAAAAGAGCCAAACAGAACTGAAGCGATGAGGAAAAGCCAAGAGTGGCTGCAGCAGCCTAGAATGGACATGACCCTGCACCTGGCACTGGCCCCTTCCCCTCCACAGTCCCATGTCTGGCTTAGCCTGGAGAGCATCAGCAGGGCTGCTTACGGCTGGATTTGTCATCAGTTCTGTAATTGTCATTGTTTGATCCCTCCTTCCTGCTTTGCAAGTTTGCCACCATCCTGGGCCCAGCCAAGTAGCACACTGTGGTGTTTGTGGGGTCCCTCAGAAGCCCTCATTCTGTCAGTGCCAAAGAGGGCAGCTATGATTCTTATTTCTTTTCCCTTTTTCTCAGGGACAAAAGGGTGGGTTTTTTCCAGCAGTTCAGCAAACCAGAAATTCCTTTAGGAAAATGTTTATGTGCATATATAATTACACACTCAAGAGAAGAAACGGGTGCAGGGGTTTTTGTTTTCCTTTTGTTGTTTAACATCCTCACATTCATGTTGTGATTAATTCTGAAGTCTTACTCTGAATTTCAATCATCGCTACTGATGGGTCAGAAAGCATGCAGGCTTCTCCCTGTTTCCACAGCAGGGCTTGTTGCCACCAGCCCTCCCCAACAGATTTACAAGTTGCAAAGGTGTCAGCTTTAATGCATCTGACCCGTGCAACACTCCCCCCATCTTGCCCCGTATCCCATTGGGCCAAAAGGACGTGGGAGCTGCAGAGAACAGGACTCAAAATTGCTGCTCAGTTTTAAATGCCACGGTCCCTGTTGCTTCCAGTGAAGCATGGCATTTGAGAACTCATGGGATTCTTCCCTCATGAAAAAATGGTGACAAAAGGAGATCCAGTCACACAACATTTCTGCTTGGTCCGTTAGATAAATCAAATGTAGCAGCAGAGCTATGAATGATAGGAGAAGAAAGAAGTGAAGGAAGAGCTAAGGAAGAAGAATAAAGAAACAAAGAATGATTTGTGAGAAAAAGGAGAAGAGAGAAATGTAATGGAAACTTTAATTATTATTCAGAATAATACTTAAGACTTTGATAGAATTTTCTTTCCAGGATCTCAAAGCACTGAGCCGGTGCTAATTAATTCATCTGTGCAACCCCCCTGAGAACGAGGAACTATTGTTATCCCCATCTTATAGAAGATTGGAATTGAGGCATAGGGGGGAAATTGGACTTGACAAAGGTTCTCTAGAGCCATGAGAAGAACTGGGGAGTTTGGGGTCCCAGATACCTGCTCTTATGTCAATAATGCTGTTCCCTCTCTGTATAGAAAGTGCATTGGGAATGAAGAATAATAAAAGAGAAGGTTAGAAATGGAATGGAAAGAGAGTGTGAGAAAGAAATGGGAGAAATGGAAGAGACAAAAGAATGTAAAAGAGAGATGTGAATCAGAGACTTAACTGGATTTTGCATAGTGATTTCTTCTCCAATCCTTTTTCACTTTTTCCTGTTGTAAAACTTTTTAAAGAATAATGACCAAAAAAAAAAAAAAATCCACCTATAACAAAGCAACTGTTGACCTGTTGGGAAAGGGGTCCTTCCAAGGTTTGGCTGTTCCCTCAGGTTCTGGATTTGTGCTGTGCTTTATTGAACACATCGTTTTGTTTTCAGTGAGCACAACGAGACTTGCACAGTACAGACAGCGTGTTCCTTATCTACAGGATGAGACGAGGCTGTTTTAATAACTACCATGATGAAGATGGAGATGAACTTATATACAAGAGGAGTTGCCTTCACATTACACACATTATCTTCCTACAAAGCAGCAATTGTTTTTGCAAATAACATAATATTAAATAATCGGTAGAATTTTTGCGTTTCCTGCATAGTCCAGTCTAATGGAATCTATATGAATATTGATGGTTTTCTTCTGCATAATATCACCACATAATTCCCCATGTCAGCTACTAGACTTTAGCTATAATACTCCTTTACAATGCATCCACCAACTGTAAATCAAAACAACCAACACAAGAAACTCTTTGGCAAATGTAATTCAGTACATTCGCATGGGGGTCTACAGATGGTGGTGGAAGAGGATTAGACTGCCCAGTCTTTTGCATAATTCTACTTTCCTTTTAATTTTCCTGGTCAAACTGCATGCCATACTTATGAACTTTCCAGACCAGTCCAATGCCTGGTGGAAATCCTCTTTTATCAGTGGAGTTACACCAACAATGGATTTGGCCCTCTGAGGGTCAAATCAAGCCAGCCATGAGTAAGCCAACTAAATCCTGCTTTCATACCCTAGCTCATGTCTCAAGTTTAGTGAAATACCATTATAGAAATAAGCATTTCTGAGCTGCTAGCTTCTCTTGAGATGGCCTCTGGGCTGCAGGTTGCCAAGTGTGAGGCATGACAGTCTCCTTTTCTCTTGCCTCCTTAGGAAGTTCTCCTTGCTGCTCCTGTGATACACTGTGTGTGCCCCGACCACTTGCTGAGTGAAACTGGGTGGTGCACAAGCAGAGCAAATGCTGTACTGGGAGACTGAAAGGGAGACTTTTCTAACAGGGTCCAACATCTATCTGGTGTCTGTGGAGGAAAACAGAAGGAGTGGTAAAAGTAAATTTTTGGAAATTACTTAGAATTTTCTTCTCATACAGAATGAGACAAGATAATGGGCCAAATTCTAGTCTTGGTGACAGTGTAACAACTCTTCTATTTGCAGCAGGTTACTCAGAGGTGAGACGTGCAGAATGACACTTTTAATAGATCAGGAGTAACCTTTGACTTTATTCTGTACAGGAACAGATTTTAGCTCTATATCTTCTATGTAAACATCCCTCCAAATACCGTTACCATTTGGGCACCCCATTAAAGAAGACAAAGACCTGTAATCAGCTAGAGCCATGCAAGGGCTAAAAGTGTCAGGTGAAAGGGGCCTTTGGGATCAACACAGCTGTTTACTGATGATGGATTTCATACATACAAGTTAAACTTGGAGACAGAATAACGAGTCCACAACCACATCTCCTCTGAGGCTTGGAACTTTGGATTTTATACATAATGTTGGCTGTACAGATTGCTCCGCTGTTCACTTTTACACCCTTCGGGGGTTTGATTTTCAATCCTGTTTTTGTCCATGGACAGTAGCCCACGAGTTTTATCTGAAACCTCTCTAAAACAACAAGGATCTACTTTGGCAGACTTGATGCCCTAGGGACAGGCTATAGCTGCCTTCATGTTTTCTTTGAGTATTTTTTAGGAAGTGTCAGTGCAAGGTACAGTTTATGAGTTTGCTGACGATACAGGACTAATAAGCGTTTCTATTGACAGTTAGTCTTTTGCAGAACAGTGTTTGCCAGTCACTTGGGAACCAAAAAGAGCAGAGAATCCCTAGAGAATCATCAAGTGAGCATTTGGGATAAGGGGTAAATATTAGGGTGCACAATATAGGACTGAAGATGAAAAGATGGGGCTGTACGTTGGGACTGGCTGGTAGGATGCAGGCATATGGATTTGAATGGAGGCCTATAGATTAGTAAGTGTATGAGCAGATGGACTGGGAATCGATGGGGGCCCATATAGCAAGGCTATAGTGGTTAGGAAATTAGGTGTCAGGCACAGATGATGAGGTTGTTGTCACTGGCAATGGAGATCTGGAGAATGGGCGTTGGGCACATCTAAAATTGCAAAAGTTGGGGCGTGGGTGAACTGAAGTCATCACGGGTACAGGGATTAAGGTAAAAGGAGCAGAGGCTAAGGGCTAGGGAACCAAGCAATAATCCCAGCCAATCCTGAATTTGTCCATCTCAGTCTCAGCTGTCCAGAGGGCAATCAGATGGGCCCACATGAAGCCCCACACTTTCCACCACACAGCGCAGTTAGAGCGCAGCTGGGCTTGTTTTCTTTGTTTGCCAACCAGTGACATGGAAAAACGTTTGTTGACTCAGAGTGCTTTTTTGTCGACTGATGTGTTTGGTAACTTTGTCAGATGTGACTTGTCCACACTGCTCCCCAGAGACAGGATTTGGGAAAGGGGGAGGAGGAGGAGGCGACAGGGGTGGAGCTGGCATCCAATCCTCTCCAATACCACCATCCCATTGTAGTGCAAAACAGAAAGGAAACAAAACCCTAGAGTGAAAGAGGAGCATCAAACGTCAGAGGAACTCGTCTGCCGTTCAGGTGGCGGGGAGGGATGGGACTTGGAGTTTTATTTTTGTAGGGTTTTTTAATTATTATTTTGGTTTTTTTGTTGCTTTTGTTTGCTTGGGTTTTTTAGAAAATTGGGATTTGTTCTTTTTTTTTTTTTTTCCTTTTTACAGACCTTCATGACAAAGCATAAAAACACAGTTATATTTATATATCTATTTATATATTTCTTCATTTCGTCGGTTGGTTTGTAAATGTTGCTCCATCCTCCTGTCTGAGCTGATTGTGTGTCACAGAATTTGTGGGTGTATGTGTGAGGTTCCTCCCAACTCTGGCTTGCAAAGTCACCATGCGTGATGTGCAGCCAACTATGGGGGAAGCCACGCTGGAGGGTGGGGATGAGGTGCACAGAGAACCCCTCGTGGGGTGCAGATAGTTACTTGGTCCTTTTCTTCATTGCCAGATGGGCCAGGTCTCTGTACTGCCATCTCTGCTCTAGTCAGACTGTTCCCTCTGTCCTGGGAAACAGGGTGAGCATCACAGGTTATGCATGTTGAGGAGTCCACCACAGAAGAGCATATCTTTGGGGAACAGTGTTTCATGAGCGGCATTCTCCCCCGCTTCCCTCGGCCCTTACCACTCCCAGAAGAAGGGGGTCCTGTAAGGCAGTGGTTGCCAGCTGCATTGCTTCCCAGTCACCCTCAAGTCCTGGAAGCCAAGGGGACTTTGTGTGGCGCGGTGGAGGGCTCCTGCAAGAAAGCCACTTGGCCACGGGTTCTTCCCAGCGTGGGGGGAGCGGTCGGGGCAGGGGGAGGGCGAGGATGGGGGGTCTCAGTCTGGTGTGGTGAGCGCTTGGTGTCCGGCGCCTTCGTGGTGAAGAGGAAGGAACTGGACTGTGGGGAGGAATGGAGAAGGTCTCTTCACCCTTCCCAGGGATGGAGGGAGGTGATCAGACAGGTACAATGTGGAGGCCTAAGCTGTCGCCCTGCAGTTTCATGTGGTTTCCATGGTAACTAGTGGCGGTCATAGGCAGCGGCAGCAGTGGGAGGTGCGGAGCCCCGGGATGTGGCACTATAATAATAAGGGGAACCTGAAAGTTAACACAGGAGAAGAATGGACTGGTTGAAAGGACAAACAGTAAAAAAAAAAAAAAAAAAAAATTAAACGAAGAAAGGAAACAAAGGAGAACTGAAAAGGAAAGGAAGAAAGAAAAGGAAAGGAACCAAAAGAACAAACTTGGGGAATCAGCTCTTAATGGGATTGGGGAAGGGCAATCAGTGGAAGCCAGCTGAGGACTGCGTGTCAGTGGAAAGATGCTAACGTGGCCTCTAGCTCTGAAGCCCCTCTGTGGGAAGGTGATTGTTTTGCTCCTTGTGACCATCAGGAAGTTGCCGAGAGGGAAATCTGTGAGAATTCCAGCAGAAATACGCCACACCTGATCCACGGCCACCAGGAAAGTGTCAGGGCCAGATGTTCTGAGCATACCTGACAAGGTATAGCGGCCCACTTTTAAAACCAGGAGGGGAGAAATGAAATAAAATTATGATATTTTATTATTTGAGATTTTGGTCACACTTGGTGTGAAAGCTCTCTAGGTGGTTATTGAATGTGTGTTAAATAGTGATTGATTATTAAGATCACATTTACTGAGGTTTAACAACACTGGAATAAAATGTGCCTCTATTATCTAGTTGTTAAACCTCAGTAAATACATTGGTAATAATCACAGCTGATTTATTTTACATATCATCTTTTCCTATTCCCTTGCAAAGAAATATTGTGTTAGAAGATATGGTCTTATGGGAGGTTTTTTCCCCTCTGAAAAAAACTTCACTTTCTGGGCATATTGGAGTCACTGGAGATGGATATATCCCTGTAAGCAAACTCTGCTGGCTATTATAAACCTAGTGATGCAGCCTGTCTCCCACTCTGAACAGTGTTCTGACTGGTCTGATAGGAAGAACTCCTGTGAGATTTCCAGATCCTCAGGAGCTGACTGGGGGGTTAACTTGGGAAAGGAGTGAAATCTCATCTGGATTTTTAATAAGACCTTGAATGGATGATGATTGCAGCCTGAGAGAGTACCAGAACCTGAATTTTACTTCTGATCTCATCTGGAATAAACTGTGGATGTAGGACATGGAGAAGACAGAGATGAACTGGAATTCTGAACTATCTCATGGAAGAGAAGTCAGCTTCAGAACAGATACAAAACAGACGTGAAGTATATATCCATCTAGACACTGGACTGGAGGGTCAGGAAAAAAGCCTCTCACCTGGCCAAATACTTGAAAGCCCTCTTCAGAAACAAACAAAAATAAATAAATACATAAATAAAAAAAGACAAACAGAAGGAGCGCGAGGCTGGGGGCGTGCTGTGGGAAAGAGGTACTCACTTAGTAACGCAGGGTTGCTGAACCGCCAGGCCTCGTTGTAGGTTGTGTACTGAGGGTGGCTGTAGGGATTCCCTGAGAACTCGCTCCCTGGAAGAAAGCAAGGGAGGTGTGAAATGCAGTTAGGAATGAAGAATTACTTTTATTATTCCATCAAGCTACTGTTCATGTCAAATCGTATGCAGCAGGAAAACTAGTGTATCTAGCTTCCTTGCCCAGCTGGGACTGTGCCCTTTGGGACACTGTAGCGTTTGCTCAGTGCAGTGTTGCTTACCCATACAATTAAAAATGATAAGATTGACCTCTTCAGAATCAAGAAATTAGTTTAACATAATGAAATTCAGTAATGCAAATAAATAATTAAACTGGTTTGTTCTTTGTTGCCTTCTGACTTCTGATTCTCAGGTTGCAGTAGGATTGCATATGCAAGCTTTTTCTGCAATTAACTATCAGCTTTCTTTTAAATAAAAATCTAAGGTTCTCCAGTTGTGTCAAGAGAGCAGGCATGGGAACTTGATTGGACAAACTCACAGTAAATTCTTTGGAACCAGCAGTGCTGTTGGTGGTGATATGTATTGCTAACTTTTATTTGTAGGGTACTGAGGGTGATGATGTATTTGTGGAGTATCATTTGTTATTGGGTATGTTCTGAGTGTAAGGTGGCCTTAAATATAAAACAAAATGGAAAACATATTAATCACTTTCTCTATATGATGTTGTTAGTCAGAAAAATAATTCGTATTTGATGAACCCCACCTTTATGCTTAGTTAGTGAGTTACAGAAAAAACTTGCTGTATTCTAGTTCCAGAAAATAATTTTCTAATGATTAGTGCTTTAGGTGCTATTCTGAATCTGAAAGACAAGCTGGGCTACAGCTCCCTTTATCACATTCAGTAAAATGGGCCCAACCCAAAATACTTGTGAGCTTTGTGATCTAATAAGATTCCAAGATTTGAAAGTTGTGCATAAGGAGCTGAGTCTCCTTGTTTTATAGAAGGCTGTGCAGGGCTAGGGGAATTATATTTGATTATTGAGGAGGTATGGTGCTGCATTCAAAATAAATAAATCTCCCCAAACTTAAAAGGTATGTAATTCTGTTAAGTAAAAACATGCTGTTATCTGATCATAACCTCAATTTAATGCAATATCAACAGGCTGGGGACAATTAGTGCCATCTGAAAGATATCATGTGCTTAAAAGACAGTGAAAGAAGTGTGACTGTTAACTTCTGCTCAGCCTTGAGGTGGGGCTGGAGTTTTTACGGCAGAAGTGTTGGGAAAGCACCTGGGGTTCCTGCTAGATACCATGGAATATGGAAATAAGGCAATGCAAGATGTGCTGGATGCCTGTGAGACAATTACCAAAGAAATGTCAATTAATTATACTGTAATCTCTGCGAATCTCCCCTCACCAGAGAGTTAAAGCTAAAACCACAGATTCTCTAGATGGTGGAAATGAAGACTGTTGAAGTCAGGGGCTTTCCACTGGTTTAAACTTGAGGAGAATTTGTCCAGACAGTTTTTTTAAAAAACACTCAGGGTGATAACCAAAGTAGTCAGTACAAAAATGTATATGTATCAAAACCAATCACCATCCAAAGGTATTTAAGTCACAGTAGTTTTTAGTTTTAGCATAAAGCCTCATTTTGTGTGACAGACCTTATTAAATACTGCTTTAATGATAACTTGGCATGTTTCCATATCTAGAAACACTCTGCACTGAAAATCCTGACAGCTAGCTGGGAAGGAATAGATAAAACCTGCTAAGGTGACCAAGATGCTGTGGGGTAGGACACAAAGACAAAAAGCAATGCATAGTCCAGATTAATCTCTACTGAAGTGACCTATCTGTGGGATATACTGGAGTGAGTTTGCCAAAGAAGGAAAAAACTATCCAGATGAGAATTTCTGGTTTGAAATGCCTCATATAAACGTCACTTCTCTGCATGGAGAGGAGTTCTGATATTTCAAGGCTTCTCTCTCAGCCTCTTCTGAGTTGTCACCCTAAACCGTTTACAGCATTCCTAAAGCACGGGTTAAGTAGAGGAGAAAGAGCCCCAGCTCCAGAGCGCTGGGGAGGAGGGAGGGCAGCCACTGGAAACAGTGTTTATTGACGAGGAGTGAAAGCATGCATGCAGCAGGATAATGAGCTTTTGAGCTCAACTGTGACCAAGAGGAACTGAGCTATCGCCTTCCCCGATCACTAATGAAACAAGTGTAATTTCCTCATCAACATTGGATTCTGTTTAACGACTCCCTGCCGTTGCCATCACCAGCCCTCCCGTGCATAAACTGCAGTTCCCTTCAGCGGGTGCTCACTTCACCAAAACGGTGCAGAAACTTGATGGCGTTTCTGGGAAAGAGGAAGAATTGAGGCAGGGATCAAAGGTGCTCTGTTACCTGTGTAGGAAACACCTCTCAGACATATAGGTTAAGTATAGCATGATACCTGATTCACGCTTCTTTGAGTGACTAACCCCTGCTTTTTCAGGTGTGTGCTCAGGGACTACTGGCTTTCATCCGCGTCTACAGCCTGGGACCTGAAGTTACAGGCGAGAGCGAATGCAGGATATGTTTCTTACCACATCATCTGCAGACATCTCAGAGATATCTGCATGCATGACTGACCATGTTGCATGGATGTCCTGCTACTGGAAACAACTCTAGGCTATACAAGTAGAAGTCTAGGGAGAGGTTTTCATGGATAGAACACAGCAGCTTTGGTTAGCGCTGGTCAAATAATCTTCTCAGAAACAGTTTTCCACTGGAAAACGCTGTCTTGTCAAAATGAAAATGTTTTGCATGAGCTTGTCAATTTCAATGGTGTTTTGGAAAGAAAAGTTCTGAAATGACTGCAAATTGAAACAAAGTATTATGTTTCAACTTTCTTGTTTTGTTTCATTTTGCCTTTCTCATCTGATTTAATTTCCTTTCAACTCTTTCATTATTTTAATATGTCTTGACATCTAGAACATGTTGACATTATTGAAACGTTTCATCCTGATGTTTGCAAATTGAACAATTTCAAGATTCTGACTCCTCATTCCAATGCAAGATGAAAACAAATGTCAAAAAAACAGAGTTTTTCATGGGCTTGAAATTCTGCTTTCTGACCAGTTCTAATTTTAGCTCTGCACCTTTATTTAGACAAGACAGAGCCTCTTTTTAATATTCACTCACATCTGGACAATAAAGTTTGTTTGCATGTCAGTATGTTTCTTAAAGATACTGAGTGGTCATCTTGCTGGCTTCTTGTCTCCGAAGTAGTAACAGCACTGGCCCTTCATCTTTCTTGGCCCAGGAGCATGTAACAAACCATTGGTGACATAATATTTGTTTTATCTGTTCAACCTGGACTCTTAACAGAGGTTGCAAGCAAGCACAGAGGATAGATCTCAGGAGGCCTATATTCTGTGCAATCTGTGCTCTGGGAACCTTTACTAACAGTATTTCTTGGTATCTGTATTTAAATCTTGGCACGTTTAGTCTTCTAATACAGAAACCATGAGGCATGAAGTGAGCCTAGCAGGTGGCAGGTTCAGAACAAATAAGGGAGGTAGTTTTCACAGAATATGTAGTTAAGCTGCAGAACTTCTTGCCATAGGTTGCTACAGATGTTAAAGACTTATAGGGGTTCAGGAGACACTGTTTAAGTTTGTAGAGAAGAAACCTATCAAGGGTGTTTAATATTAAACAGAAAGATACTAAGTCTGGCTTAGGAAGTCTCTGAGCTGCAACTTGTTGGAGGCTCGGAGATCTTTTGAGAAAGTACTGATACGTGCTTGCTCTGTTTTTATGCCCTTTGCCCGGCATTCACTTTTTGGTCCCTGGCAGAGAGCAGTGGCTCCAGAGATCTGCAGTGTGATGAAGGCCAAAGCCAAGTCTCATGTTCCTTCCCAGGAAGCCTCTTTATCTCCATCTTGTTGGCTTGCGTCACATTAGAAGACAGGAATAGAAGGGCTGCCAGGCTGGGCTTGACCAGTGAGGTATGACTGAAACAGCTGGAACTTGCTGCTCTGTGGAAAAGTGCAGTAACTACTGCAGGATGCCCAAGTAGGCCACCAGAAAAACTTCCTCTAATTGAATGTTGACATCAGATTTAACGTGAAGATATCCATTTGACTTGAATAATCTTTTTTTCTTTGAAGCATAACTCAACTTTTTTTCTTTATCATCCTGGTCCTTTTATTTTGGGGGGTATTTGTGTGTTTTTGAGGGCACTGCTGTCTTGTGGATAAATAGCCTCCACATCAAGGAGCTGAAATACCCTGTTCTTGGATAAGTGACCCCTGTGATTAGGGGTCTTAAGATTTTTGTCCCAGTTTAGATGCTGGTATCATCATTATGAAGAGGATGCTAAAGTTACATAGCAGTCACTGAACAGTGGAGCAGCTGAGAACAGTCAGAAGCTGAGAAGAGCCTGCTTTATAGAAGTACGTATTCAAAGAGCCAACTATTTTTGTGTTCTTAACCATTTCTATATGCCATGACCTTCTATAAGTTTTGGTCTGTAACTGACTTAAATGTTGACAACTGAGTCTACCTACTGTTACTGTGGGGTGGCTTTTAATTGATTTATATTGCCTTTTTTGTTGTGCCTTAGGATCATTAGTGGTAGGTAGGTCTGGAATGTGATTCATGGTATGTGTGTATATATATATATAAGCAATGATTTGTCATTTAAAGATGTTAAGAGTCTGAGCTGGAAACATTTCCTATCAGTGATGTTTTCACTGTCCTCTCTGCAGTGTATGTTCGTTTAACTGGGTGTTCTGAGATTTGAATGAGGCTGAAGTTAGGTGTTTCACATCATGGTGATTTAAGAGCTTTCTGTCCTCAGCTTTCTGCTGCATCTGTTCTGGAGTCATACCTCCAGTAGCAGCAGTTACAGAATGGACTGTGTACCTGCTTGCTAGCCATCATGACTCACAACCCAGGGAAGTAACATAAACAGAAATCAGTGGCAGACAAAGTTCCGAGCTACCATGGCTGAGAAACAAAAATCCTTCCTCTTCTGTTATCTGCTGGGGATAACTGTCATCAGAGGAGAGGGGAATAGAGCCTGAGGAAACAAACTCTTCAGTTGCTCTAGGGTAAATGGTCCTTTCTTCTCCATAAACACTGGGAGAATCCATTTGCCAAGAGAAGGTATTTCTCCAAAGGCATTGGGTAGCAAAGAAACAGTTTGCCTTTGGATGTAGGATTAGGCAGATTCTTTCTTGGATTGGAGGCACTGTCTTACAAACAGGAGATGGGTAAGTATTTGAAAGTGAATATTTAGTTTCTCCTGAAATGCTGTTAATCATTGCTGAACTCCTAGCTAGTTTAGGCTGTGATCAGTAGGTCTCTGAAAACTGCAGGTATTAGATTATCATTGATGATTTTCAGTTTGATGCCCTGGCTTTAGACAGAAGGTAAGTTGTTACCCAAAGTTAGTGGATAGCTGAATATCCTGAGCCATGAGCAGTACATAATAATCTGTATGGGTCACTGGAAAATAATTACATTAGTTAATGAACACTAAGGTTAATTAATTACTAATTAATTGCTACAGGTTATACATAGCTAGTTGCCCATAGCAGCAGTGAATCAGTTACTAGAGAGAAAGAGATATGTTACAGAAAGCGTTGTTAGCTACATTAGTTATAGGCACCTGGTGATTTCTTTATTAAAAGAATAGGCCTTACTATCAGCGAAGCAATAGTAAAACCCAACTGTGAAAGCTCTTACAATGCTAGTGTACTGTTCAAATGTGTGTGCACCATTACTGAAGTCTGGAGGCTGACTTACCAGGAACCATTCCTGCAAGAGTTGAGGTTGGGTAGCTGCCTTGTCCAGTTGGGGGGACATGGGGTGGGTAGCCAGGCAAGGTGGTGCTTGCCATATCACGACCTGGAAAGGGAAAGAATCAGGACAGGTGATCAACAGGGACAAGATCTTTCAATATTGATTTGATATCACCTTTTGTCCCACTGTCACATGACTAGCAGCTTGATAGGCAAGTGCTGTGCAGCCTTCTCTTAGATAAGTGCTGTCCATCCACTGAAAATTTGGGGGGAAGATTGTGGCACTTTTGATCTCACACTGTACGGATAGATGTTAAAACTTAGCTTTGTGAGGCTCGAAAGAATTCGGTTTGTTTCACTGTAGATTTTGAATCTATTTTAGCTAAATCAAAATGGCCTTGAGCTGCACAGAGAACGGCAGCATATTCACTGCCAGAGTAGCTGAGCTCCTGTCTATATGCAGTGGATGCAGTTCCAAAACTGTGGTGATGTTGCTTTAGGGTATGATCAATGTGCAAGGCATTGGAAAGTGATCCCAGGGTTTTCTGTGCCTGTCTCTCTTCCCACCTCTGCTATTTACCTGCTGATGATTTTAGGCAAGGTCACTTCACCTCTCTGTGCCTCTTTTTATGCTGCAAACTCTTTGGTGCAAGGGCACACTCTTAGTACATTTGCACAGTGGTTAGCATGAGATCAATACTGGCTGGACTCCTTCCAGGTGCTAGTGTAATTAATATATACAATCATAGGATCATGCGAATTAGTCTGAGTCCCACTTCATTTCTATTACAGGTGCAAGTTTTTGTTAGTAACACTTAAAGTTGTGATATCTTTTCTCCAGCAAAGAAGTAGAGAGGGGTGTGGACTGGGTGGATGATTGCAGTTTATTTTTCATCTCTTAGGAAGTGCAGCTGGAGGCTTCTTGGCTGATGCCAGCGGCATTTCCTCATTTGGACTGGTTAGCCTGAAAATGGGCCAGCCAGAAGGGCATTTGCTGTTAGTGCTTATTGCATTTAAATGAACTAAAATCATCTCAGAAGCTGCTGGGAATTTCAAGCCAAAACCAAAAAAAAAAAAAAAAAAAAGAAGGCTAAATAAATTAAGATAATCTTTCCCCCACAGCTGCTGGGAGTTTACAGCTCAGCCTCCAATGCTGCCTACTGAGATTTCAGCCTGTTCCAAGCATCTAAGCCTTTCACATTCCCTAGGTGAACTGTAGTTCACCAAGAATTTTGTGCCATCTGTTGTTCCTTTGTTAAATTTTATCTCTCCTGTCTGTTGTAACTGGTGGGCTGGAGTCTGATTCACCTTTAGAAGTGATAGGTTAAGTGTGGCCCATGAATACCACTGGAGTCCATGTAACTATGCTGGGATATGCCAGTGAAAGAAGAATAAGAATTGGTTTAGGTCTACTAGTGGCAGAACAATAACTGATAAAGCAGGTCCTGGAACAAGCATGAACCTTGCCTGGGGAATTAGAAATAAATAATAGTTACACAGCAAAGCAAAAACTAATCAACATGGAGCATTAACCTGAAGGGAGGAAGTTTCTCTAGGATGAGGTAGGCTAGACCAGTATCATTGCTTTCATAGGTCTTGGCTAAAAATTACTGAGGTGATTTGCTCAAGAAAAAAGAAATGCAAGTTCATTCTTTCTCCTTGAAGAGGTTCATGATCAGTGCCTGATGTTCCTAGCTCACCTCATCTTAGATAATGGCACAGAACTACCAAACAACGGCTGAACCATTTTCCAGCCACTCCCCAATATTGATAAAAATAAGTATGTAATGCCTCAGGGATTTATATTCTATGGTCTTCTACTCTTTATCACCACCATTCCTTTAGTGATTTGTAGCTGTGTGTTAAGCTGTATGATTAACACCTACTAGATGTAGTTCTTTTTTCCCTCATGTTCTTTTAAGGCAAGAAAGTTTTATGCTTAAAATTAATGTTCTTTTGGTTTCATTTATTGACTAGCCTGAGAAATAACAACAGAAGATGAGTGAGAAAACAGTGTCACTGAAAAGTTAGAGAGAACATTATGTAGCAGCAGGCAAAATTAATTCATTTTGACACTTCCATTCAGGTGGGAACACATACACACTCACTCTGCTATCCGATCTATGCACATATGCCCCTGTGTTTTTATTCAGACATGAGCATTCAGAGGCTGATGTTCAAAACTCAGTGAGGAAAATTCATCGGGAAGTTATCATCTGTCAAAATCCCAATCTTGAAAAAGAAGATAACAAACAAGTACAGTATCAGCAGCATGAAGAAGAGTCCCACAGAGAGACTCTTAAAATGCTGTTACGTACAAGCAGGCCCCTTCCATTACCTCCTCTCATTACCAACGGGTAGACAGCATTATTAAATTACTGAATTCCAGGGCTATGACAAAGCTAGCACCTGTCCTGCTCATAACATTCTTCCAACTCCAGCTATTCTCCCTTCTTGAAGAGCCTTCTGAGTGATGAACAGCACCTTCATCACTGTGGTACTGAGCTTTTGAACTCTTTGTCCCACATCTAATTCTCCATAAGGGTCTTAAGGCAAGTGTCTCTCCTGAAACACAGTGCCTTCTAGGCTAGAGTGTCACCATCCCCAGAGAGATATATTGTTGGAGAGAGTCTGTCAGGAGTCTCCTTGTCTTAGGAAGTGCCCAAAGATCAGAGGCTCTTACTGGCTGCAGTACGATTGGAGCAAGACAGTGTTATGAACACAAGTCTTCTCTACTGTTACTTGCTGCTTTCCTACAGGGAAGTTTAGACAAGGTCACCTGACAGGACAAAGGGAGGTTGTTAGGTCTAAAGAGAAAAATAATATAGGAACATGAAGGAGGCAGAGGTAAGATGTGTTTCTTGAGCATTTGGAACTGTGGTCTGCACTAAGACTTTTTTCTGGAAAAGCTCAAATTACATTATTTGACAGCGGAGTGACAGCAGCCTCAGTAGTCACCTAAATTGATACCTGTTGTTTCACCCAAGCCATGCCTGGGCTTCTGCAGCAATGTTGCTTCAGTCACCTTGCACAGGAGTTTCCCCTAGTACCTACCTGAAACTTCTCCTTCCTCCCCTTCAGCCTGCTGCTTCTAAGTGCTGCCATCGTCTGCAACCAATTTTCCCACTTCTGTCCTTCCCTTAAAGGACACCTACTTCAGGTCTGTATTCCTTTGGCTGTAAGACATAGTGTCTCACCCACCCTTCCTGGTCTTGACATTCAGATGCGATGCCCTGTTTCTTAACTACTTGGTCTGCTGTGTGAAGGCACCAGCTCACATTGACACTGCCAAACCAGGTGACTCAAATATTGCTCACAACTTAGTTATGTAGGCACCAACTGCCTACGTATTTATCCAACTCAGTAGTTTGTACAACCCATGCTGAACGACCCTGTCAGTCCTAGAGCTGGCTAGGTTATTCAAACTGCTATCACCCACCTTAGGCCAGCACACAGGACTCTTGCTGGGCCTAACACTACTCAGGGGCATTATGGATGTTGAGGCAACACAGGATTTTGCTGTATGAGTGTTTCTATACTAAGTCCCAGACCCATCCAACTGGGATACCCTGTCATTTCTAGGTAGTTACAGCTTCTTTTCCCGTTTTATTCTAAAAAATGAAAGACAGGTATGAAATCTTTTTGTGGCTCTCCACGGAGCTGAGAACACATGCTGCATACACAGAACTGGAACACGGCTGCTCTGGTTCCCACTTGCACTCAAAGAGCTTGCAGCATTTACTGGTCTCCCCATCAGACGAAACTGAACCCCTTGCCTGCAGCATTCCCACTGAGTTTGTGGCCAAGGCCAGTTACCTGCTATCAGAGGCTGGCTGCTGGACTGCCCAAAGTGGGCACCATGATGAAGGAAGGCACTGTAGCAAGGCGTGGACACATCGTCTGAAAGGGCCATGTGGAAGGGCTGAAGATCAGCCTGCCCAGAGCCGACCGGCGTGGTGGGAGTGAAAGGGGTGAGAGAGGCTCCATGAGGCTCTTGCTTTATACTGAGGGGAGAGGAGAGGTTTTCTGTGGTAGGGTAAGGGATGGACACAGACAGACACAGGGAACAGGGGGAGGAAGAGGAGGGTGGGGAAGGGAGGAGAGGAAGAACAAAATGGGTAAATGAAAATGGAGTGGTTAAAATCTACAGGGAAATTAATTTAAAAAACAAAAATAAAAATAAAAAGGTTAGAAGTAGATCAGAGGAGCCAGTGCTGAGACAACAGCAGTAACTGCACCCGGGGGCTGGGCTCTGACTGCAGGGGCAGCGGGAGATGGGGGGAGTGGAGTGCGGTGGCAGGTGGGAGGAATGGGATGCAGGACAAGGAGAGGTGAGGGAGGGGACATGCAGGAGAGGGAGGACAGGAAGAAGCGTAGGGTTGGGAAGGAGAAGAATGCTCTGAAGCTTCTATACTCCCTTTCCTGCTGCTTCCTCTCGCTGGCCGAGGGCGCATGAAGATGCTACACTTACACAGTTTGGCCCATTTTTCTCTCCAAACCCAAGGTAACCTTCCCCGGGAGAGTAGCGTGGTTATGAGCATCTGTTAAACAGGATGCTTGGCGTAATGGCCAAGGCTTCTCAAGCCAAATTGTGTAAAAGCTTTCACAAAAAAGGCACAGCTGAAGTTTGAAGTGGTTAAAATAAAAATGGGACTGTGTAATTAATAGGTGGACAGACAGATCAATCAATTGATCTTGTTCACAGTGGCACACTTTGGAGCTTTAACCATAAAAGCAGTCAGTACTGACTGTTATTCCAAGAGTATAGTATTGCCAGACAGATACCTTGACAGAGAGATATAATGGAGGAGAGGAAATGTGGGGGACTTATAAAAGGTCTTATTTTGATCATTGTTTGCATTGGGCCTCCATTTCTGATGTTCAGATTTGCATAGGCACAATAGATACAGCTTTGCAACTGCTCCTAACTTGGCTGCCAGGTAAGAGGTTTGGGAATTGGAGAACTCTGTGACCTAAAGCATGGGTACTCCAGAACACCCACTGTTGTTGGATCAGCAGTAACAGAGTCCTATATTTGAACACCTGAAAGAGAAGTATGCATGATGTGATCAGATCCGATCCAAATCATATAGCAAACCATCCACCCTCAGGTAAACAAATTAAAGCCAATAAATGAAAGCCATCTCTCTGCTGTGATGGCAAGTATCGCCAATAGCCTATGAAATAAGTTAGTTCTGGTGCTTTTGATTTATACAGAGAAATATAAATGTGACATATAATTAGGTCATAAATCTGACTTCATTAATGTAGAACTGGCTTAATTAACTCTAGGCACCTTATTGTGAGGCTGCGATGCTCACCTAGACAATAAAGGGCTGGGCAGTTTTTATCTGTGAATGCTGTTTATCCTGAGGCATTTGTTTCCTAAAGGTTTGCTACCTGGCAGAAATGATAGTTTACCATCTGTGTTCTCCTCCAAGTACCTCTAACCTGGACGGTCAGTAAACGTCTCTGATCACTGGGACTCCTTTGTGGCAAAGACATATGTTCATGGTTCAGTTGACTGGGAAAGATCAGTCCTGGCCAAAAGGTGCACAGTTCCTCTTTATTTAGTTTACTTATGTGAAGTCTCTGGTATGCTGAGTGAGGATTGTAATTTCTTCTCCTTTTTTGCTATAGGAAGGTCTGTTTGGTGAGGATATGGGAAACAGAAGCTGGACTATCTGGTTCTTGTTGCACAGCTAATTAAAGTCAGCAGAGTAGGCAGCATATCAGCACCTAGTTTCTGCTTTTTACAACTATATATTATTCTAAAATCCTACCAGTGAGCCTTCATGTGCCAGTGCTGGTCTCTGTAGATGGAGAACCCCCAAAGCTATTTTTCTCCTGCTTTCTTTGTCATCAGATGGCAAGAAGTGCACAGATTTACCTTGAGGACAGACAGGCAGATTCACCACCAGCAGTCTGGGAGTGCTGAAGCCTTTATCCAAATAATGTTGATACTAGATAATTTGGATGAATAGATCTATCTGCATGCAGAAGGCTAAAAGTTCCCCTGGCTCTCAGGGGCTGCAAATGAAGTGATATTTTTCAAGGAAGTCATTTGACAGTCATACCTAAATAAGCTAGGGATGCTTTGGTCCTGGGCATTTTCTAGGCTACTTTTTCAGCTCTCTGTGATGTGCAAGAGAGAGCAGGTGTGGGGAGCTACTGGGGAGGAAGGGGCAGAGAAGTAGATGGACATGGGAAGCGTGGGTGGGCAGAAGCAAGAGGTGCTATGGGCAGAGGTTAATCCTGTTTGCACAGCCCCCAGGCACGGTGGGTTTCCTAGTCCCTCCCCTG
The DNA here is from genome assembly GCF_036013445.1 of Caloenas nicobarica. NCBI lineage: Eukaryota > Metazoa > Chordata > Aves > Columbiformes > Columbidae > Caloenas > Caloenas nicobarica. The sequence continues at coordinate 21,291,244 of NC_088251.1, read as the reverse complement.
CTTTATTTCTCTTTTAAAGCATGGAATTTTCAGCTATAATCCTTCCTAAACCACAGCATTTTTCAGGCGCTCTGTGTAAGTGAAACCATAATCTCTGGTAAAACAGACCGCTTAAGCTGCTGTAGCATTAGGCCAATCTGATCCAGCCCCTGGATTTCCGCTCTGCCCAGCCACCACCGAGAGGATTTCAGCCTGAAAGACTGTCTAAAGCCCTTGCAATGGCAACAACAGTGCTAGGCCTTGCCTTGCAAAGCTGAGAAGGGTTAAGGGACCAGGAGCTATTTGTCCCGGTGCTTTGAGGCTGTTAAAGCCCCTGTCAGACTCACTGTGGAGATGAGCCCAGCCCTTTCTTGAACACATCAAGGCTTATGAAGAAAAATTCCTCGCACCTTCCAGAGGCAGCACTGCTTACTCAGTGCAGGGGAATAAAGAAGTCAACAGCAACATGGCAAAGAGACTAGGACACAATAACACTAAACACTCTTCTCTCTAAGAGTAGTAGAGAGGAGGCGAGGATAAGGTCAGACAGTGAATGATTGCACAACCAAAACTCAGACTTTTTATGTGTCTATCTGTCTATCCCTCTATGCTCTGCAACTGCACAGATATAACTTATATTCCATGTATCTTTACTGGTGGCTGGCATTCACCAATTTTTACTCCTTGGTTGTCCAACTCTCCCCTGACTAAAAGCACCTGAATTCTGTCTCTGATATAACTCCTGCCACTGCTATGCTGGAATAATTGCCCCAGCAATGAATTATAGCTCCAAAGTCTGTCAGTGTAGATGAGATCAATTGATTGATCTATCTATCTATCCACCTGTGAATGGCACAGTCCCATTTTTCATTTTAACCACCTCAAACTTCAGCTGCACCTTTTTTATTTTCACATCTAATTTTCTCCATTCTCTAATTCTTTCGTATTTGTGATGGAGAACTTGCCCCTTCCTATCCCAAGTCCTGCTAGTGTTAGCGAGCTGTGGAGCAGTGCCGTACTGGTTTGTCTGTGTCTTTGGGGGTGTCCCTCAGAAAGGCTGCATCAGGCAACCCCAAGGTATCTGTCAGTGTCTGTCCTAAGGCTGGAATACCAACCTGTAATTAAATGGGGGGTGGAATGAGTTTGAAACCACCCCGAATCAGCAGAAATCTATTCCTGTCCCAGGCTCCTTTCATCTTCTAAATGGCAAATGATATCCTTGTTTATAAGCAACAATGTCATGGTGGGGGAAATTTGAAAGGGTCAGCAGGGTGGGATTAGAGCTGGAAATATAGCAGAGGACTACATATTTTCTGCATCTCCTGCTCCTCTCTTTTTGACTGTACTTGCTGAGTTATGGCTGGTTTTCTTCCTTTCTAACCCTCTCCTCTGTTATCCTGCGGAGAGCTAGAACTGGTGATCTCTGGCCTAAATTCCCCCTGCGAATTAAGGGATTTTAGCCAGACAGGGTGAGAGGAAGATTCACAGCTTTGGGTTCCTACAGAGACTCATCTCAGCTTTTATCGTGCTCTCTGCTGCTGAAGGGAAGTAAGGGCGTTTGCAGGACTAGATAAACTGCTTGTTTTTCATTGCTGTCTTCCTGGAGGATAAGCTACCTGCATCCAGTGCTTCTTTTCAGTAAAAAAAGAATATCAAGATGGCACATCCCTGCGTAAAGGACCCTCTTGACAATGTTTAGCGTTCTTCATCGTTTCCTGGAGTCTCTATAAAATATTTATATGACCCCAGCGCTGCACTCTTTAGAACAGATATCCTTACAGCATCCCTTAGGGATCGCTGTTTTGTCTGTGAGGAACTGATGCCAGAGAAGATGTATTCAAGTTTGTGTAGGAATGCTGTGCCAAAGCTGAATGTTATCTCAGGTGTTTTGAATCCTGTGTTTGTACCCACCATCAAAACATCTTTTTCCATATTTGCATTCTGCATTCCTCAGAAGGATTTCATTGTGGCAAACAGAATGGGACTGGGTCCTCAGCATTCATGAACTGGTGAGTTTACACTACAGCCAGTGGAGTCACATCGCTTTATCCCTCGTGAGAATCTTGTCTTAGAAAATTCTAGAAGTCATACAAAAGCCTATCTTTCCCTTTTGCTGTCTGTCACATCAGAAGAACCACCTTTTGTTTCATTTCTTAGTTTTCTAGCTTTTCTTTTGAAAAAAGCATTATTCAAGTTGCACTGAAGATAAAGATCATTGTATTTTTCTTCCCTTCCCTGTGATCATGGCAGACCTTTGCTAGAACAACTGAAAAGTGTGCAAGGACTAACCTGCTTCTCACTGTACCTTTCTTGTCTTCTCTTTGTATCCCTGCTGACTAGAGAATGGGCCTTGTGTGTTAAGGTTTATTTTCTGCTTCTGCACAGATCCATCCATGTTCTTAGCCCAATACTTTACTTGTGGGTTGTTGAAATACATGTTTAGACAAACAACCTTGGATTGCTTTCCCTTGAGAGTCAAAACTGTTGTGATATCATTGATGTCAAGTTTTGAAATCTATTTGCCCCATTTTTTATAAAACTGGATTTTATAAATCGAGATTTTGCATATGATCTAGTAACTGCTGCTCCTGAAGTAAACTGACCTGCTAACTCTTTATGTGACTTTGGAAAGAAAAAGTTTTATAGTATTCATACAGACTAAAATGTGGAGCTTCTGGTTGACCTGTGATCTGGACTTACTCTTTGAAGCTAGCTGAGTACTGTTTGTGTTAATCACTTGAGAGCTCCACTGGAGACAACCTCATGTGGCTTTAAGTACATTTGTTTGCAGATTGAGCTGATGAAGGAAGATGTGCTTTAAAGTCTTCGACAGAAAAAAAAAGACGTGCCACTTGTGCACTTGGCAAACAGAGTTCAGTAGAGTTCATATTCTTGTCCCCTTTCTTGAGTCCAAGCCCATCAGGTTGGGCAATTACTTCTGCTTTAAAGTGTATTAAAGTATTCCTTGGTGGGTTGAGACTTGAATGTTGCCTCTTAAACAAGATGCTTTTGAAATATATACTTGGAAATGTAAGTAGAACATGTTAGTTTTTCACACAATTCTCGTTATAGGTATCTCCAAGATTTCATCACAGTTATATTCTGCTGATCATAAGATAGGATAGATCTTCCTGGGTAGCCCATAGCAATACTAAACCTGCAAAGAAGGGCCAAAGATTGCTGTAAGCTCTCCAGTTCTCTGAAAGACCGCAGTGGGCAATTGCAACTGTACAAGCAGCTGGCCTGATTAAATCCAGTACAGCTGATGGACATCAAAAGTTATTAACACCTGCTGACGGGTGTTGCTTAACTCAGATATAAAGCATAGTCTTTGCTGTCAGTGGGCAAATATCTACATCACAAAAATTTAATCACAGACATACTTATTGGAATCTTCATTTAGCCTCAAAAGGAAAGGCAAAAACTGAACTGTTGCAAAGACAATATAATTATTTTATCTTAAAAAAGTCCCTTTTTGTCCAGCAGCATAGAGTGTGGTAGCCTGAAATACTGTCCCCTTGCTGAGGGAAATCGGACTGGGAATGCCAATTCACTGCTATTGTCATTACATGACATTATTGTCATTCACTGCTATTGTTCACTTAAAAGCTAATTTAAGGAACATGAGACATTATTTCTTTTGGGCCCATCCATTTCTGGGGTCCTCACTTGAACATGACTTTCAAGCCCATGGGCCACCTTCTTCAGCATCATAAAGTTATTTTCAGTGGAACTTCCATTGTGTGTATGGAAATTGTTATGTGATTCCTCTCCTTCCCGCTACTCCTGTGCCAGGATCGTTCATCTGACCATCCATCACCCTCAGCCATTTGGTCCTGGAGAAGACTAGTAACACCTTTTGCCTTTCCAAATTCCTTGACTAGATAAGAAGATACTATCTATTCTTAGGGATGGGAAACAGTTGATGAAATCTGGAGGTCCTGTGGACTTCTATTTTTGCTAAATTCCTCATCTTAAATAGAGGAGAGGCTTGCTCACAGAAAATACCTCCTTCATTTTGATGAGGCAGGATAGTAGCAACCTTGCAGCAGCCACATGAATGATTATCGCATTCCCTTTTCAGGGCATTGGGGCATCCAGGGATCCAGGCATCCAACAGCCTGACTGCTGGTGGCAGCGGCCAGGGTGCTGTGCCGCAGGGCGCAGGTCTGCCTATGTGGGATCTGCTGTCACCAAAGCCAATCTGAGGCCCCTAGCAGTTTGTTGAAGAGGTTTTCTTAAGCCAGCTCAGCCAAGCCCTGACCAGGGCTATTGCTCCCTGGTGTCAGAGGCTAAAGTAGATTGGAGCAAGGCAGGAAATTTTCACCAGTACAAACAAGGAAAAGGAGAAGGAAGTGCTCCTCCCCTCAGAGTAATGATATAAATACAACTTATAATGGTCAGTTTTAATCATGATTTAAAACAACAAGCTGTATCAACTTGTTTTACATTTCTAAAAGGTTGAATTTTATGGCTGGTAACAAATATTTTGTCAAATACAAAATTTACGCTAAATGTGGTTATTTCAATTTTTGCGAAGTAGATGAACTGCATCTGTGCACATTTATTTAAGCAATTATGTTGTTTAATATAATTTGTCTTTACATATTATTATATGATAAAATAGTGAACGATGAGTCCATATTATTATTTTATTAGATTATTAACTTTTTACTTGTGATCTGTGTCAAGTTATATTTGGATGGAAATTAGAGTTAAATTAAAAACACCATTTGTAATTATTCATGCTAATTAAATAAAATGACCTCAGGTTCCCTGACTTCCTAGATATACTAGAACAGGAAAAACAAGCTAAGCAGGTTTTGCATTAAAAATGACTTATTAAACGAAGGAAAAGATATGTATAAGGAGGAAATGGAGCTGATTTTAGAACTAATAGATCTGATCCTTTCACCCCAAGCTTAATTCACTCACCAATAGAGGAAAACAAACTTTCCTGCTTTTTCAAATCCTAGTTTGTTTCTTAGTTTTTAATGACCTGGTTATTGAACTGAACAAAATTCTCTTCAGTTCACTCACTATGCTGAAACAAAGGAAATAATATCTTTTCATCCTGCAGGAGGCTGAAGTTCTCAAAAGATAGTTTATCGTTTCAGAAAAACTTCAGATCCAGGTGTCTAGCCAGTGATTTCTCTGTGCTTAGCATCACAAAGTTCTTGAAAACTTCCACAGACATCAGATGCTGTTTAAGTACTATTTTTGTATGTCTTTCAGACATAGCAAGTAGACATAATATAAGTAATTATAATGTTTTTTTTTTGCACACATTCATGCGTGAATTTTAAAAATTAACTTAAACTGAAAAACCATCTAACCCCATGCCAGGGAGTGGAGGTCTGGTGTAAAGTGAGATTGATGGGGTTTGTGCTTTTTTGATGCCTTTGACACATCCTGAGTTGTTATCAGGATTTCTCACCGTGGATGATACCTTGTTGCTTTAGGGAAAAATTTATTTCCCAGAGAAAAGGAAACATTTTCTCTACAGGGCCTGGTAGCTGTTTTGGTGGGTGATGACAATTTTAAGTGTTACCTATTCCTGTTAAGAGGTGCCAAGCATAGCACAGAAGTGCTCAGAACAGAAACCCCCTCACAGAAAGAGAAGGGGACCCATCCTCCCATTTCAGTCAACAGCAGAAGTTGCTGAAGTGATTGTTTTTACCCTGTTTTTCTTGGGCTTGTTTTTTCTTTGCAGATCTCACTGATTGTAGTGGGCTGGCAAACAAGTCTATTTAGTTAAAACTACTGGGATTCAATTAAGGGAAGTTTTTCTTTACCTTTGCTGTAATTTTACAATCCATCTAGTAGGTAAATCCTCCCCTTTAGTAGTCTGTTAATAAGCAAGTTTCAAGCCATACATGAAAAGCCCATTGTGTTTTACTTTGCATAGTGCTGCCTCTCTTTTGGGTATCTTCTGGGCTAGACAATTGAGTTGGAAAGGGCTCTGCTCCCAAACTATTAATCTAAGTCCCCGGAACTCAGAACCTCGTTTGAAGACACACCACTTCTTTCATGCATTCTTATTCCCAAAGATGTGACTTCTGATGGAGCTTTAAGAAGGATCTTAACCTTTCTTCTCAAAGGATTCAAAGCTTCTGTGAACAACCTTGTGCTTTTAAAATACTCCTGTTGCTAGTGCCAAAATCTTGAGGTTCTCCTCCGCTCACCTTTTGGGTGTTAGCTACTGAGTACCTTCCAAAATCAGACCTGTGGAAACTACTGAATAAAATAAAGCTATTGAGGTTCTCTGTGTTTCCTTAGCCCTGTACGGTTTTATACTCATCTGCCTGGGCTGTTTGCCTTCAATAGAAATAACTGAAGTAGAACATCTCTGAACAACAGAATTCTTGTCCTGGTGTTCAGCTGCATATACATGCCTTATCTTGGTATGTTGAAGCTTGGATTTTTGCTTCTAGGAAATCCGATGTGTGTCCAAAGATACTGTCCAAGAAACTGTCAGGGATCTATGCCAATCTAGCTCTGATGGCCACGCGACATCGAGGCAAGATGTAGCTGGCCCACTGGCCTGTGTGTGAAAGAGGAGCTGAGGTGGTGTTCTCAGACAGCTTTTAAGAGCTTTCTCTCTCTGATACTTCATAAGGAAGTGGCAAATTTCTACATTATCAGTTCTATATGAAGGACGGCGGGACCATGTTTCCTAGCCCAGTGCTCAGCTCACCCCAAAGCATCAGCTCATTCATGGAAATTCCTTGCAGGTACTTAATGGGGAGAAATAAGGGTGACCTGTCTGCTCCATAGTAAGCAAATGTTTTTGTTTACTTGGTTTAGGAGATGTGAATAATAAATGGACCATCTAAGATGCATTAGATAGAATAATTGTCTGAAAGGTGGTGTTTGATATTGGCAGTACTGGGCAAGGCTATGCTGTATGTAACTGTGGCGCTATGTGGTGCCTTTGGATAGATGCCCAGAACTTTGGGGAAGGGCTTCCTCACGTTGGGAAGGCGGCTGCCTGTTTTGCAGCATTTCTAGCTCTTCAAGAAGCTCAAAGAGGGACAGCAACATCTGTACTTGACAATCTCACTATGTTCCCAGATTTTAGGTGGTTATATATTGTTGAGGTTTTGATGGCTTTTGGAGGGGTGTATTCTCAGGATGGTGTGAGCTGAAAGAGCTTGCTAAAGCAAGCTAGTCATGAGCCATGGAGAGGAGGACTTTCTCTGAAGTCTTCAGAAAGGGCAAGAATCCAATGCCAGACAGCTTTGGTCTGGAAAGATCTAGTGATAATTTTTTCTGTCTGGGAAGACTGAGCTGGGGAGACTTTCCTGTCAAATGAAGCTAAATCTTATATCCTGAAGTGACTGCACACAGAGTTTGTACCCTGCTTGGGTGGATTTATTTCACGTTAGTTTTAGATATCACCTGGGTTCACAGACTGCCCTGGACAAGAGCAAAGAGGCATTTCAAAGATGACAGTGTTGCCACATAACAGGCAGCCAGCAATTCAATACTTGCTATTACTCCAATATCCCTTCTTGGGAGAGGGATCTGGGTGACACCAAAGACATCTGCATGCTCCCAGCCTCTTGCTTAATTTCCTGGCCAGGGCAGATCAGAGGCAGCACTGAGTTCCTCACCTCTCTGGTCCTTCCTGAGAGCATTGCCCAGCCCCACAGCAAATATATAATGAATCATTCATCTTTAATAGATTATGCAAATTGAGGACATCAGATCAATGAAGATCAATAACTGCAACCATTTAATTGCCAGCAAAAACATTTTAAGAATGAGCATTATCTGAAGTCCTTTCTTGGGTAATGGCACCATTAATCCAAACACTGGATCCTGGCCTAAGTGTAGAGGAAAAATTCTCTGCCCCTCTTTCCCTGTTGCCTTTCAGGGTGTTGAGGGTTTTCTTTTCCCTTTTCGTTTCCAGTTTCTGAGTTTCCCCATCATTACCACCAGTGAACAGCTCCCAACACTAATAGTTCTGCTTTTGTTACTCTGTGCTGATTGAAATGTCGCATACAGATTGAGATGTTAGTGCTAAGTTGCCACCTGGGAATGTCAAGCTAGGTCTGAAATGAACTTTTCTCACTCTTGGATCCAGATGGATCAGATGGGGATGTTCTCGAGCTGAGATGGGAGTGTTGCAGGGAATAGAGTGAGGATGGCACGGAGTGGGGGAGACATGAAGATGATTTTCTGCCTCAACCCACAGCCACTTCTGTGAGGCCAAATCTGTCTCCTGCCGTCCCCTTGTGAGAGTCATGTCCAAAGCTTGTCCAGTGTCCCCAGCCTTTGGGAAATCTGCTTTCATATTAACAGGCTGGAATGCATCCTCTTCGCTTAGGTAGAATGACTAAGAAGAATTATTTTAATGGCCCATTTGAATCTCAAGCTCTGATTTTAGGCACCTCACCTTTACATCCAGCTATGGGGATCTGCCTCCCATGAAGGAGGGACAGTACTGCTCTCCTACTGGCTTTGCCCTCCAAAGACAGGAAAGCGTTTCCTGTAAGAAATGCAGATCTGCTAAATGGTAGATGGACACCAGCTGAGTTTTCTTTTCCATATGCAAATACAATGAAAGATGGAACAGTTTTGCCACAGCTGAGCCATTTTTTTCTGGCTGGCTAAGAAACTGCATGGCTACAAAGATCCTGGATCAAGCCTGATAGCAGTAAAAGCCACGAAAAAAGTCTGAGGATGTCACGCTTTCTAGACACACCCTAAACATGCAGTTCACCTCCCCATGGTTCTCCACGATATTTTGCAGACCTCACCCTGGATATCCTCTGTATTCGAGGTAACTGTTACTAATCCTGCCCCGGTCCCAAAGTTCCTGGTAGCCCAAAGTTGTGTACAACAATATGCCCTTGCTCGGTGTTTACTGAACAAGCAATGACTGTCTGCCTCAGCCACGAGCTGCTCTGAGGCTGTTTGCAGGGGCTTCTGCAGGAAAACATTGAGATACAACCTCCAGTGCAGCTGCTGCAGAAATTGCCTCCTACTTCCGTGCATCCCGATTCCTTTACTGTCTTGCATTTGCTCTCATTTCCTACTGTCCCAGACACTCCTGAGGTTAATGTGCCCACACGTGAGGGAAGGGGGAAGGCTGTGAACAAATTTATTTTGCCAGCTGCTGTTAGAGACTCATGGGCTTAAGGAAGAGGGAGTTTAGCTGCCACAGTTCAGCACAGCTCAGTATCTAGATTGCAAATGCCCCTTCCAAATGCCAGAGCTGAATAAAGCTTAAATTATTATTTCTCCCTGAGAAAACCAAGTGCAGATCGTGGGTAAGCCACAACCCTCTTGTTCTCAGACACAAAGAAAAAAAAATCACAGTGCGTATTTGGACATATTTGTCCTCCACCAACATCCATCCCTAAGCCCCATCTGGGCACACAAGTTCCTGATCCACACCTGGGCACCGCTAGGTGTACCCAAAACTGCCAATACTCTGGATTTCAAGCTTCTCTTGAGCCCTTACGTCCTCCACAGTCTTTCTGTCTCTCTCCATGTTTGCCACAGAGGGATCTCTTGCATTAGCAGAAAAAGCAGAAGCTAATGGTGATGAGGGAAATAAATAAAAAGCTTGGTTCTGCTGTTTGGTCAAGCGGCTTACCGGTCACCACAGGGTACGTCTGGGGTCCTGACACATTTGTCCCCAGGTCTGGGTTAGCAGAGGTGGATAGACTTGATTTGACTTCATCGAGACCAGGGGTCAGAGCTGGGAGGGAGTACTCATTACCCTGGGGAAGAGAGGAGAAAGACAGCTCGCTATTGATGCGCCAGGAGAAAGGGAAGGGTGTACAGATGAGGGGGAGGAAGAGGAGAGATGCAAACCCCTGCACAGATGGAGGAAGAGGAGGAGGAGGATATGGAGAAGATGAAGTGACAAGAGGGTTGCGGGAGGGGTTCCTAGGATGAGCTATCCCACCTGCCTCTGCGCCACTGAGAAGAGGAAGCGGGATGAGGGATCTGGCCCATTATCTGTGGTGTGACTGAGCCTTCGTTTGGTGTGATAGGGACGGGGATGGCTGCCTGTGCCAGCCCAGGGGAGAAGAAACGGGAAATCCACCTCCCCTCCCCTCGGCTGAGATGTTTGCCCTGGTGACAAGGACAGCTGGGCAGAGGACTGCAATGATGTGACTGGGACAGGTGGGCTGCAGGAAGCAGACAGTGCTGCCCTAGTGTAGCCAGGCTCTCTGCTGGGTCCTCTGCCTCCCCTCTGCTGCTACCTCTGTCCTCGCTCTTTAAAAACAAACAAAGAAGCTTCATCCCCTGCCTCTGTCACTCTGTGCAGTGGGGTATGAAATTGGGGAGGGGGGAGCCACATGGCTAACAGAAGGGTGGGAGGGGGAGAGCCATTGAATCTGAAAGGGTGTCCTGTCCGAAAGGCTCTGGTAATTGCCTTTTTATTGTGGCAGCCTCCGGACCAGATGCGGGAGCTGGAGAAACCAGGAAGGCTACAAAACAGCAGGAAAAGTTGCTCTGATTAATATTACGTTAAATTAAAACTGATTTTCTGCTCTTTCTGCTCTGTTTTTTTTTCCATGCGCTTCCCCAACCCCCTCCCCACATCTCCCCCTCCTCCAGCGGGCTCCCCACACACTGCCCCCTCCCCGCCCCTGTCCCTGCTTGGCTAGGACTGCCTAGTCATTTCCAATTCCTTCTCGTATTGATCTTCCTGTAGAAATCAGTTTTGTAATTAGCTGCAAATTAGGCCTTCTACTGGGGGTGAGCCTGCCCCCTGATTTATCACCAGAGTAATTCGCTGTGATCGGAGAGAAATTAAAATGAACTCAATTAGGCTTCGGATTTGCTTTATGGGCCCTGCTCAGAGTTTCAGGGGGAAAAATGACTGTGCTGGTGCTTAATAGTCTAATGAAAGTAAATAAAGGTTATTCATTGTAATAAACCCAGGGACTCTGGGATGAAGGGAGTCCACAGCCAGCCTCTCCTTCTCTTCCTTTGTTGGTTTATGGCTTGGGGCGGTTTAAAAAGACTTTTGATTTTCATTTTATTAAGACAAACAGCTTTTGGGATAAAAGGCCAGGGGAGCAGAGGGGTAAGCGAAAGGGGGGCAGAGCTGCGTAAGTTCGGAAAACTAGGTTGGAGATGGGAGTCAAGTCTTTAGCTTTGGGCCATGATGGAAAATGCTCCGTTAAAGCCCAACCCTGTGGCTCGCTGGTCACCGGTGTGATCTGAGGGTGCAGGAGTTTCCGTGCAGTGCTGTGTGCCAGTGAACGTGCATGGCAGTGTTTGTGTGTGCATGGCAAGAACATGCCACATACATGCAGGTTTGTGTGCAGAGGGAGAGGCGCACATGGGGATTTAGGGAGAGCACCATGTGCATGTTCATGAGAGGAGGTAGAGCTCGTGTATACGCGTGCATCAGCATGGTGATGTATTTACAACTAGAAAATGTTGTGATGTGTAAATGTGATGCATGTGCAGTAACAAGTCAGTGAGAGAACATGGGGTGAAGAGGGGGAGAGTGATTTTGGTGAGGGAATCTCCCTGCCATTATCCTGTGGGTGCCTGTGGGGTCCCCATTACCAGGCCAGACCCTCACCTGCTCAGATTTGATGTGCTCTGATGTTTGAAAGACGTCAGGGTAAGAAGGACGCTCAAAAACTCGATCTAAAGCTTCCAGCTGCTGCTGGGTGAAAGTGTCGCCACGAAGGTGCTTCCGCAAAGTGTCCACGCTGCTCTGGGAATCTCCATTGGGAACTGAGCCCTCGGATACATCTGCAGGGCACAGACAGAGAAAACAGGGAGTTAGCACCACCCTGGCTCGGATCAGCAAGGGAACTGGGACAAGGATGGAGTGGGAAAGAGCAGGGCCCTCCGCCTCCACCCAGGGAGCTGTGTCCCTCCTGCGGGATGAGGAGGCTGCGGGGACCCAAGGGGAGCCCCCTCCTGTCTGCTGGGGCAGCTGGGCTGCTCCTGCAGCCTCAGTGGGACTCTCCTGCCCAGGATGAGTGAGGCTGTGAAGAATGGTGCTTGGCTCGGAGATGAGTTTCGGTTCCACTGATTTTCAGTGTTAAAAATTGCCAAATCTCCATTGCTGAGCATAAAATGGGAGCAAAGCACAGCGATTAGCATCGCTAGAAGGCTACTGGAGAGGCAGCTCACAGAGAAGCCAGTGTTGAGGATGGACCTGTACTGGAGAGGGCTGAGGAAGCCTGGAATGGAGAAAGGGCTCTCTTACAGCTTGGAAGGGAGTCAGCCTCTCTTGGAGCTCCCCAGTCCCAATAGCTGTTATAGCTTTGTTGTAATTTCCCTCTCATCTCATCTTGTCCTGTTATACCCCAAATGTGTCTTTCATCCCCCTCAGATAACAGGAATGATCCTGTTTCTTATTCCATGTTTCACCAGGGACAAGTCTCTCCCTGTGGAACATCTGTCCCATCCTAAATACGTTGGTTTCTGTTAAGAGCTCTGTCCCATTCTCCTACATGTAGCTCGTGATTTATCACAACCCATAACTCTGTTATAAAACTCCCTCCAAAATGAGAAGAATCTTTGTCAGTGCCCCTTCCTATCCAAAATGAATTATTGTATTACAAAACCTAGTCCTACTCTGTGGGAATCGACCTTCCTGGTATTCCTTTGTTCTTACTATGAAAAAAAAGCTTTTGTTTTCTCTGGTAGAAGCATCCCCAGAAGTGCCTCTCTGTCCCTGTAATATCCCTCTGACACAGTCTGGTCTCACTGCACTGCCTCCTGCCGTGTTCCAGTTCCAAGTGTGTCTTTCTCTGTTGTGCCTTCCCACATCTCTTACAGCCCACTCATTCCCTCCGAGGTGAGTCCATTATAAATGCCCTGCCTCATCCAAAGTGAATCTTTGTCTGTGATAAACCATCTTAATCACCCACCTGTTTTGGGTTTGTGTTGGGTGTGGTGGTTTGTTTTTTGGGGGGTTTTTTTGGTTCTTTTTTTTTTCCCTGTTATCCCCCAACTCAAATGAGGTGCATTTATCTCGGCTAGAACCCCTTTTTATCTGAAGTGAGTTTCCTGCTATTAGCATCTGTCACATCCAAGGTGAGTCTGTCTGCTATAACCTCCTGTCCCAGCTGAAGTGAATCTTCCTTTGTCATAATCTCTCATCTCATCTGAGGCAAGTCTGCTCGTTATAATCTTCTCCAACTGTGCTGAGTATCTTTCTGCTGTCACCTTTTAGCCTAACTTTGGTGAGACTGGCTATAATCCCATCTCATCCATGCTCATATACCTCCATACCCTCCATACTGAATCTCCACCTACTGTGCTTCATCAGACACGAGTTTGATGGTCTGATTATCACCCTGTATAACCTAAGATCAGGTTCTCCCTCTTGTGCTGCAGTTACCTCCCTGTTTATTCACTACTGTTCCTCATACTTCAGCCGGTGGCTTCCAATCTGTGAAACTCAGAAACTTACTGCCTGTCAAGAAAGTGGTTGAGTGATCTGTAAAGACCTTTTCCCTTCTCCGTGTGATTGTGAGGTGCTTGTGGGCAGCCGATGCTCCCAGGAGCCTGGAGTGGCATTCACTGTGCAACAGCCACAACCATGACACTCTGCAGCTTCATCTTTTAGCTCATGAATGGTGCCAAGATGAGTATTTTCCTGGCACAGTTAATGCCCAACTGGTGGCCTAGAGTTATAACTGAGCCTGCTGCCTTCTGGCTATGAGATATATCCGTTTATAGGTGATTATACGATATGATATAATCAATAGTACATTATATACAGTAACGTAGTACAGTACCACTTGCAAGACCATAGAAAATATTACATATTGATTTGTCCCAGCCAGCAGCCTTCCCTTGAGTAGCCTCTTCTCTCTTTCTTTTCCACTCCTAGCCAGGGCAGGTCTGTTTACTGGCACTGATCCCTGGCATTTTCTCCTCTCCTCAGGCTTATTTGCTCAAGGGAAAATTCTCAAGTTCCTGAAAGCTGGAGTTCATGACACATTAGACTAAGACAAAACAAAGCAAAGATCAGGCTTGGTGGACTGCACACTGTGTGTGTCACTGCAGTTTTTGTGTTCTAGATGGACTAGGCTGTTATTGCAGGGGGTGGCTTTCAGGAGGACTAGGGTAGCTCGAGGCTTATGCTCCCAGTTCCAGTAGGTACTTCTGTCTGGTTCTCCCTGTAGAAAACTGGCACAGAACTCCTGGGTCCAAGCTTGGGGGAAAAAAAAAAAAAGTGTGTTCCTGTAGCAGCATTTGTCTCAACCTGTCTGCAGCCTGTAAAGATGTTTGCCTTTCAGGATTTTTCCACGTGTCAGTCAGTGTGTATGACTGTGCACACTGCAATGCTAATACACATGGGTGTTTTTGCAGTAGGTCACTATTCTGGTATTCTTTAGATTCTGCATCACTGTACATGTCTGAGCAGCGATTCGTCTGTGGCGGCTGGTTTAGGCTATATTTGATTTTCAAGGATGGCAGCCCTACACTATGTGTGGTGTTTGGTGTGAGTGGACAGGTGTTCATGTATATGGTAAAACTTCCATTGATTGTCATTAAACTGGATTTTACCCTTAGTGAGTTGCCCTGCATGGTTGCACAGATTAGTGCACACATGCACATGTATTTGTAATTCCTGTCTGCCTGCAGACATGCATGTCTCCCGTGTGTGCACAGGCCATGCCTTTGTGTGAAGCGGCTGAAACCACAGCTTTCCCAAGTCGCTGTAGGAGTCTCTTTTCCTTCATTTATTCAGAGGCCCTTCAGATCTTGACAAATCTGTCACTCTAAATTTGCGAGAGATTATGGTGCTCTCTCCCTAGCATGGAGAGAGGTGATATATGATATCTGCTGCCCCTATTGATTGCCTGATCTGGTGGCAGAGGGCTGGCGAAATGAACTTGAAATGAACATCATGCCTCAACTCATTGTGCGTATAATACACTACTTAATCCCACATTTTTCAGCCGCTATGGAATTCAATTGATCAATCATGTCCCTCTGATAGTACTGTTTTAGGGGTTATTGCTGCTCTGCTCACTGACCTTTTTATTTATTTATTTATTTGTGTCAGCATGTGTGTGTGTGTGCTCACGTAACTGCGTATATGTATTTGGGAAACTCAGGACCAGCTGATAAGAAAGGACCTGTATAATCAGTGGAAAATGAAAGAAAAGGATGATGGGAGGAAAAAGGGCAGGAACAGGGTTAGATAAGAAATCAGAATGATCAAAGCAAGCAGATAGGGAAAGGCAGAAAAGTTGTAAGGAGAAAGGCAATGCTTTAGCTGAGGTGGGAGTTGTGGATATGGGGCACAGAGAGGCACTCTGCCATGGCCTAGGCTTTAAAATCTACAAAAGAAAACAAACTTTAGACAGAGGCCTGTAGGCTACCTGCAGGTGGACTTTGTCTAGACAGCTTGCAGTATGACTGGACTTAATAATGGCAAGGCACCCAAATCCCAAACGTCACAGAGCGATAATATAAGCTGTGCATATGGATTTTACTTATGAAGCAGAGAAGGTTTCACAGAGATGATCCTGAAAGACAGATTTATATGTTTTGTGTTGCTAATGCTGAGACATTCGCCGTCATGGATCATTATATTTTCTTCAAAACCAAAAGACTGTAAATCCCCTGTGTTTGTTTTCTGATGTCAAAACCCATAGAGGATGGGTTTTCATTTTTTCCCTGAAACTGTGAGGGACAGATGCTTATATCTGGTCTTAGATCAAAATTGCAATTCTCATCTAAGTGTATGACTGTGAGCTCGACTAAGCCTCAAATATTGTAATACACAAAGTATGGGAGCTGAAAACTGCATGGATATGAGCAAAGGTGGCAGTAAGGAGCAGAGAGGACTTTGGGGAAGAGATGGGGTCCATCAGAGGGCTGTGGGTGAAAGTGAAGGGTGGGCTCATGGGGAAAATTTGGGTTGGGAAAGACGAGCAGATCACATGAAGAATGGCAATGTGGTGGGGAACAGTCACTTCAACTGATGGAGAACAGTACTAGGAGTAAAAGCTTAAGGGCCGGGGGGTTTGCCAAGAAAGCAACTCTTGGAAGAGGCGCTGCGGTGAAGCAAGGCTTCAGCTGCAGGATGAGTCTGGGGATGCCACCTAGGTAACTGCGCTAGCTGTGCCCTTAGGAAGCATCGTCACCTTTCCCAGTTCTCTTTCTGCTGGCGAGAGAAACTCTGTGGTACTGTGACACAGGGACACCTCTCTCTTAAATCAGAAGGATCTTAACAAACAGCTTGAGAGGTGAACCATGGCCTCGGTCACTGCGTCCCTCACAAGAGCGCACAGTTGGTGTCAGCCTGATCAGGACTGGCCTTGCACATGTGACAGGAAACATCTCTCCTCTCGAGGGGCTGCCGAGGCAGCGCACGCAGCCGCTGTTCAGCATAAACCTTCAACACGAGACACAGAAATGCTCCACGGGTGTCACAGAAGTATCCTGACAGATAACAAGGAAATGCTGTGCAGAGGACACAGGAACAACCTTAACTACATCTGACACAGGGAATATGCCCATTAAATAGCTCCAAAACAAAGACATTCCCAGGTCTGGAAGTCACAAAGACACCATCATGTACAAGTAGCATAAAGCAGAGTAATGCAGTTACTTCACTGGCTATTGGTGACACAGAGCACCCCTGCACAGGGTGGGAAGGGGCCATCTCAACAAATAATTCACAAGTATTGCTGACATAGGAAGACCTTTATACACAGAAACACGTAGGAAGGTCATGAGAAGCTGTGCAGCTGGCACACAAACATGAAGATACTGTTTCCTTTTGGGGCAGGGGCTATTACCCCATGACGAGTCTGCCTGAGGGCCCCCCTGATCTCAGCTGGAGCCTCGCAGCACTACCAATAAAAATCACAGTCATCATAAAAGTGAATGTGACTGGCATGAGAACTGCCAGCCAGGTGACACAGCAGAACCCATCTAATTGTCAAAGCCTCCGAGGGAAACGCATCTGTCTAACGCGGCGGTGCTGAGCCGGCTGCTGAAACGCGCCAGCAAGGCCACCCTGTCCTCTCCTGCAGCCCGCTTTGTCACCGTCCCCGCTGGGGTGCTTCACTCAGAGCAGCCCTGTCCCACCCTCTGGGCACCCACGGCTCCGTGTGCTGCCCTTGCCCAAGTCACCCCTTGTGTTAAGACCGCTCTTTCCCTTTATCTGATTTCCCTTCTCTTTTTTCCCCCTCTGATGTGTTCCGGTGTCCCCGCGCAGCCTGGGCCGTCAGGCAGCTCTCCCGGAGGTCCCGGGGGGCCTCTCCCCACACTGCCAGTTGTTGCAGTTTCAAACTCAATTGTTCTCCTCGGTACTGAGGCAAATGGAGTCATTAATTACCTTCTATCGGCTGGGCCGAGTTCAGAACGCGATCGATAGCCAGTGCTTGTCATTCACGGCAGCCAGCGCTGCGCAGACCCTCACGCTGCGTTTGCCGTGGGCCCAGGATGGAGCCCGCCACTGTCAGGCCTGGGCTTCAGACCCTGGCATGGAGCTCCTGCTGCGAACAGCGGAGCCCCCGCATCTGCATCTGAGCCGATCCCCAGCCAAGGGAGAGATCAAGGACAAAGACTTCGGCTGAGAGAGCAGATCACACATTTCACAGGGTCAGAAGTGTCTGGTATTGGTGTCCTGGTCTGCACAAGCTGACCCAGTCTGGATATCATGATGTTTCTAGAGACTATTTGCATCCTCAATGATTACTAAACTAATGCCGTACTCCCCACAGCAGGGACAAGGGCAAGGACTGGCAGCCCTAAACTGGCAATCTTTTTCCCTGTGTAACTTTCTTGCCCCACTCAGTAGGGTTTGGAAAAGAAAGGCTGTAAAATTTACAGGAGTTTACATCTCCTTCCAGAAGAATTTTTGCAGCAATGTGAGAGGAGTCATCTCTGGATGGGTCAGTTTTGTATTGCAGCATGTAGCAGTGCTGCACAAATTGTCAGGGCTTTGATTGCGGTAACTGAACTGGTGGGAAGAAAGATGAACCTCAGATTCAGTGGAAAGGATCCCAGGTGAGTGCAGGATAGAGATGACAGAGCATGGAAGGGGCCAGCAATATTCAAAAGTGCACAGAGAAGGAATGTTACCAGGGATCTACACTGTGATAGTGAAAGAAGATATGGTGCAAGTTCAGGTTATGTACAGTATCCTGCATGAACAGGGATATTGGGAGATGAGTGCTGGAGGAATATCACCTCACAGAAGTGTATCAGCCTTTGTGAACTCTGCAGTTCTTCAGGTTCCTGTGTCCATTTGCCTCAAGGGAATCCACAAGCCTGAATCTGAGTATGCAAACTGATGGTACTGTGCTGGTCCACGCGTCTCTCTAATTTAAGTGTGTCAGCGACACATAAATTGTGTGTATTTGTTATTTACATGCTCAGGTGCAGAGCAGAAAGGCTCCGAAACAAAGAGATTCTATGTTTTGAGATGTGGATATAGCTGAGATGAGGAATTGGTGAGCAAGGAAGGCTGCTCATGCAGGGAAGCGAGCATGCCTGACCGAGGATGAGCGAGATGTGAGCTGGTGCCTGGCAGCTGGGGGGCTGCAGAGCTTTCCACACAGGGGTTATGAATGACAGAGCACCTCAGATGGAGCAGGGCTGGGCAGTGCAGCTTTAATGCAGGGCTTACATGAGCAAAATGGCAATGCTCAATGAGAATGTAAATGAAATGAATTGTGTGTGCAAATGTGTAATGAAGTGTGTACTCGGATCTGTCTTGGATTATCATGGGAGCATGCAAATGTGCATTTAAAGAAGTGAGTGTGTGTATGCGTATGAAAATCATATGTATTTACTACAGCATCTAAGTGTATGATTGCAAATTCAGCCCAGAGCATCTGGGAAACTCAGTCGGTACAGACTTAGGTTTGTGCATTAGGTTGTAATAATCAGCACATCCAGCCATACTGAATACACCAGTAAAGGCCTTTCTAGGTGTTAAGCCAGAAACAGCTGCCTCACATGTGTGTTCAACATGTACTACAGCTTGTGCAGGTGTGCAGATGAGGCATGTTAGCCTGGGCAGTCAAAGCAGGCAGCTTCTGTGTGAGCAGTCACTACAGCTTTGTGACCTTTGAGTATGCTGGACGTGAGGGGACATATCCTGTGCTCAGTCAAGTTGTTGCAAATCCACAATTCTCTTACCTCAGAAGAGGCACTGGGGGTTTATACCATTGTAATGAGGACAGAGTGTGGGTCCAACATCTCTTAGTAGCACTGTGAGTCTTGACTGTTAGCCAGATAGAAATGCAGCTGTCCCCAGGACCCATTACACTCTCTTTGTTTATGTTGGCGGAATAGCAAGCAGAACCGTCACACAGCGGGGCAGATCCTCTAGGGCAGGGGTGTCAAACTCATTTTCACCAGGGGCCACATCAGCCTCGTGGTTGCCTTCAAAGGGCCAAATGTAATTTTGGGGCTGTCCTACATTTGGCCCTTTGAAGGCAACTGCAAAGGCCTCCGGTGAAAATGAGTTTCACGCCCTTGCTCTAGTCAGTGTAAATCTGCAAGTCTCTTGCATTCAGTGGTTATACTGATTTACACATTCTGAAATTTACTGGAAGAGTTATCCTGATTTATGCTCTTGTGGTGCCCACAACATTGACGTTAGTGCAGAACATTCGGGGAGAGCTGCCGCCGCTATGCCGTTCCCTCTGCCAGGGCAGAAGATGTTCTCAGCATCATTGGCATGACTTAGCTCCCTCCTCTCATCTTCCTAAGCCCATTTGTTGGGGAGCTACTTCTTGGCAGGATCCCTTCGGTGAGCACATGAAAAGGGTGGCTTTTGTTAGCTGCAAAGGATAGCAGCAATGCAAAAAATTACATCGCATGCAGCCCTAACTATGCTTGTTTAGAGAAACTGCTTGCATTTATGAAGTCTTTGGTGCGGAAAGCAGGGTTGCAAATGACTGCATCAGAGCGACAGTAAAGGCCATTAATTTCCTGTTATGTTTTCCTGTGTTGGGGGCTTTATTAATTTAATTTTACACTGTCGAACAACAGCGAGCGCTGACACTGCCACACTCGGAGGGGTTTTTTTTCTCAAGCAGTGCTTTGCCTGACATGCAAATCAACGCTGCTATCAGGACTGCTAGAGATGAGGGAGCACACAGCCGGGCTGTCCCCATCCAGCTCCATCTCCCAGTTTCTGGGAGATCCCTGAGGTTCCAGTGGAGCGCACTGGCACCTGAGAGGCCACTGGCACTAGAACTCAGCAGATCTGCATCAGGCCATGGACATCTCTAATGCACAGTCTAGAAAATCTGAATTCCTCTTTAGCCTGCTGGGTTCCATTGGTTTGGTCCTCCACTAACATGCCACTTAATACCTCCTTTCCTTCCATTTCCCTTGCTCTAGACTGTCCCTTCCTTTCATTCCACCGTATTTCCCCCTCATGCACGCTTTACCTTAACCTGGCAAGTCAAAGAAGGCTGTGCCTGCCCCTGAGGCAGATGATAGTGAATCATGTTATTGGAAGCTCTTCTGAGTCAGCACTAAACCAGTGCTCAAGCAGAGTGTTTTCAGAGCTGCCATTTTTGATGTGCCATAAAACAAAGGCTCCAATCACTCAGAGTCATTAAAATTCCCATGGCATTTTTTGCAAGAGTGCAGACATTAACCTGGCTGTCCTGAACAAAATCCAGCCTGAGTGATTACCCACAGCATATCTTAATTCTCCTGTGGTTTCATTTGGACATGGCACAGCAAAATTTCACTGTTGTTGTATTGTTCAACATCTGCCATGGTCCACCCAAGAGTCAGCTACATTTCAGTAGTAAATGAGATCTTAAGAATGGGAAGGTTAATAAACAGTGTATAATACAGGATGGGTAACTGCAAAAATGCATGCAATGGAAGAGCTACAGGCTAGCAATATGCAGCAATCTGTGTGGTCTGTCACCATGCAAACTATTTTTTTTAAATGCTCATTCCTATAATAACTATAAATCATTAGTAGAGTAATTTGGAATATTTCTGCATGAGCTCACGTAAAGGCCCTTATTGGTATATGAAGGAACCTATACTGATATGAAATACATGACTGTATGCCAGAGATATGTTCCAAATTGTAAGAGGTAGTCCCCAAACAAGAAGGGGCCCAGTCATGGGTAGCAATCAGTTTCACAAACAAGAGAGGGCTGTGCAGAGAAGATCCATAAGTATCTTTGAGAATCAGCTAGTGAGGTATTTTTTTTTAATTTGCTGGGAATTAGTAGAGTTGTCCCAAACTCTAGGATAGTTTTGATCTGCTTGCAAGGTCAACTCTTCTGTTCAAGTCCTATTTCTTCCCACACTAGATACCAAAAGCCAAAGCAAAGAAACCCCAACAACTCCTTTGGGAAACTAAGCATGGAAATGTACCTGTCCTTCATAGCAGCCTTTTCTAAAGCATCTAAGAGAGGACTAGAAGGCAGTCAAGACTTGATGGACATTTCATACACAATGACCACCTCATTAAGGTTTAATCAGATGCCTACAAACCTGTTATGATGCAGATCCCCTAGCTTAAAAGCAGAATAACACCTCTAAGCCCTCATAAAAGGCAGAGCCAGTGAGAGAAAGAAATCCTGACCTACTCCACATCCAAACAGAAACAGCAATACCCATGACCTAGCTCCTGTTCCAGCACTGTGCTCCTGTGTGTTTTCCTGGAGCTGTTGACCAGTGTGGGAGGAGGACTTCGTTCTTTGAACCTGATGGGATGTAAGCAGCAGGATGCTTGGATGGTTGAAGGAAAAAACAAAGGAGAAATGTAGACCTAGGCATTATTTTTAGGCCTCTTGACAAAACTCTGACATTTTAAAGGGCCCTAAAACGGACATGAGTTGTATTTGACACCTATTTGAAGTGTCCTTTATTTTATCTGAATGATGCATGAAAAAAATCACCTTCAAAGAATTATGGATGTCTGCTCTTGTCTCGATAGATAGATATCTGTAACTACTTCTTTGGGGCCATCTGCTATTAACAGAGTTGCCCTCCATAGGCAAGGTCTTAGAGCTTCGCCTAGCATCTGCAGGCCAGCACAAAATGCTGTCTGTTTCAAGGCTTGCTTGGCAGCCACAGAGGTAGCTGGAGGAAAACCAGTACTCCCTGAAAAAGTCTTTAAATGTTCACAAACTGCATTTTTGTTTAGTGCAATTTCTTGTGGCAAAATTAAGCACTGTTTTTTCTCTCTCTCTCCACTCAAGTCACCTCCCTGCCCCTCATCTATCCAGCCAGGATTCTCGTGGGCTAATCACCTGGTGAGATCTTGTTGCTTCCCCCTGGGATCCAGTGAAACAAGGCTGGAGGATCTGATGCTATCACTTGGGGAAGAAAAGAGCTCCTGCTTTCCTTCCAAACAACAGCAGCCCCCATTTTAGGAGGAGGAGGGGCTTCTATCTGGCCCTAACTGAGAACAAGGTGCTTAGTGTTTTCCTTTAGCACAAGAAGACACTCCTCTATAGGAATGATTTACATCTACGAACGGCAAGCGATGCTTAACATTACATTGATGTAGACTTGGGAGTGCAGAGGTAGCCAAATTAGGAGCTAATTGGTGCACTGGGGATTGACTGTCGGGCCCCCCTGGCTGCTGGGATGTGATCAGAAAGGGAGAGGGAGAGAAAGAAAGGGAGAGAGCAGGAGCCGTCCTCTGCCGACGACTCTGCAAAGGTTGGGATTCCTGAGGCCGCTGCTGTCTGGTGCTGTCAAGGTCAGCAGGTTCAGGTTCACTGAACGGTCAGGATGGTTTGAATTACTGGCACTGCCTGCCGATGCCTCCGCTGATCGTGATCTGTCTTCCAGCGCTGGCTGCGGGATGCTGCTTCCCGGCCATGTGCTGTGCATGGCGTGGGGCACTGGGAATGTAGGAGAGGCAGATGCTCTTGTTTAGAGGATAAGTTTTTAGGAAGATTTAAGGAGCCAAGGCAATGCCAAAGGAGGGCACACACTCCACGTGCTGAGCACGTGGAGACCAGGCTTCCAAAACCAGCGGTTCTGGTCTGTTTTTCTTTTACCTGGAGAACTGCCCCCTGCAAGCTTCTGCCTTTCGTGAAAGTTGGGAGAATGGCTTGAACAGGGCCCATCAAACCCTTATGGGGTGAAAAACTTCTTGGTGAAGATTTCTGTCCAATTTTATGTAGGTAGAATTCTTAGTGAGAAAAGACTAACATGCAAGTCTTTATGTAAAGCACACTGCTAGGTCATTTTCTCCCCAAACACACGTAGGTGTGTGACCAGGTTAAAGGGCAGGGTAGCCAGGTGTGTTCCCGCAAGGCTGCCTGCAGAGAGCACCAGAAGGTGCTCAGAAAGCTGCCTGCCAGTGTGCACCCCAGCAGCCAGGCTTGGAGCCACTGAAGGAGACCTCAGCAGGGCAGGTGGGGAGCAGCCGTGCCTGCAGGGCTGTGAGTGTGCACAGGCAGGCTGCTGGTGTCACAGACGTGTGCCTGGGGTGACAGCAGTGAGCGGCGGAGTCTCTGCGTGTGTGTGTGTATACTGTACACATGTGCTGTCCAAGCATCCATAGCAGCAGTGGTAGCAGAAATAACCATGTGAGAAAGAGCACGTCAGGAGAGAGCAATAAAGGGAATCAGAAGAGGACTGGGGGCTGTGTGGAAGTAGCATCCAGTGTTTGTCTTTGGCAAGAACGTCTCCACAGGCATCACTGACTGGCTTTCAGTGGAGCTGCACTACAGAGAAATCTGCTCCTCTCAGTTCACAAGCTAGAGTGCTTATTTTTGCTTCTTATCCTGAGGTTTGTTGTGTACCTCTGTGAGTCAGTTAGTAGTCAGCTATGTCTGCCTTTAGCAATGTATACGCAGCTTTCGTACTCATACCTCTGCATCTGCCTACTGCATGCATTTCTACACCTGGAGGAAACTCAGGGTAATGCTGAGAATGGAGCTGCAAGGGGCTGCCCAGACCTGATGCCCATACCTGAGGCCTCTTGCACAGCACTTTCAGTGCTCACCAAGATGTAGAAGAGATCAAGGTTAATGTTGTGCAGTCTCTTCTGTAAAAGGGAAGCCCTTATCTCCTCTAAGCTTGGCGCAGATATTCTAAGCAGGTTCTCTGTGTACCCTGGTCCCTATGCGTTAGGAAGTATGTTGCGCCTACCATCACCTCTACTCTTGGCTCCTCTCCCAGTTCCCTCTTCCACTGCAGAGCAATGGGCTGTAGCAAGAAGGGTCAGGGACAGTGTCCAGTATCGTGCTGGTTTACATTAATGAGATACACATAGTGTAATCCAGCAATGGAGTCAGCTCTACAAAAGGAGGTAATAGCAGGCTGCCATGAACAGAGCAGCTCAGGTAATTGGTTTATCTATCTAGAAGCAGTAGTAGCAATCTCTGCACAGACAGAGTAGCAGTAAAGTCTCTTCCTTAAGGCTATTTCCTTTGTCTTTTCAATTGCTTGCACATCCATGTGAGATAGAGAGAGAGAGAGAGAGGAAGAGAGAGAGAGCTACAGAGAGAGAGGGAGAAATGTTAATTTGTGAATTAATGGCTTTTCTCAGCGGAATTGTAAATTCAAATGTCACCTCACAGGGTGACACTACGCTGCTGAAGAAGCAATGATAAGATCCCCCCCATCCCCATGCCGACATATACCCATGCCCCTCCCCTCCCTGAAAGATAGCTATGGAGTGGAACATGCTACTTTTAATTTGCAATAACACCACAGCAGAGGGATGCAAGAGTGACTGCTTTCTGACCCTCCCTTCCACAACAAGCTGGGCCACATCTTTCCCATTCCACCTCTACCTCTTTCCACCCCCTCTTCAACCCCTCCCATTTTAAACTGAGTCCGAGACAACACATTATCTCAACTCCCCCCAACCCAAACTAATCAAAGGATGAGCTAAGGGAGGGCTCTTTAGAATGGATGCCTCTGCAACCCTCTCCTCTCCTGCAATAATCAGGTGAATTAATGACCCTGAAGTTAAAGTGAGCGCTGATACTCAGGCGTTGTGCAGCGTAGGGGAGAAAGCCTTCATTGTTTTCGAGCAGGAGGCGGGCAGCAGCAAGGGAGATTCATGGATGGAGATTGAATATGCAATTTTCTTTCACCTTGCCAAGAGCTGCCCCTGGGCTGTGCCTGGCCTAAATTTTTTTTTTCTCTTGCCATCTCTGCCTTATCCGGCCCTCCCACCTCCCTTCCATTCTTTCCAGAAAATTACCTTCAAAATTGATTTCCACTTTTACAAACAAATATAATGGGAACATGAGGGGGGAAAAAAAATCTTGGGCTGTGATGAATTAGGGCTGTCAGGTGCTTCCAAGTCTCCTTTGTTTTTGTTTTACTGCCCGTTAGATTCTTTGTTTTTCCCAGCGACTGGGAATTGTGCCCCTGCCCACGCAGTCCCTATGGTCCATGGCTACCATCACAGGATATGTCCATCACCTGATGTCATCACTGTGCTATCCCTGCTCTCCATCACTGTGATGCAAACAGCCACTGCTAACAGACTGCCCCTGCCCTCCACACCAGGATGCAACTGATCTCCTCATGGAGACACTGCTTGTCCCACACGGACAGTGACCTGGCTCCTACAGCCACATATCAGGTCCCTTGATTTGCCTGATCTTCTTCACCCTGCTCCTCCCGTTCTCCTTTGCCTTATTCAGCTGATTCTTGATGGGTGTTTCCCAGCCCTCCATGTTCTGATAGATCAGCCTGGGTCATCGGCATGTCACTTTGTTGTGCCTCAGTGACATGTCACCTTCAGTCCACAGCAGTATTGCCTTATGTCTCATTGCTGTGTCACTTGACCCCAAACAGTGCCATCCCTGTCTCCGCCTGTTATGGCACCCCCATCCACTGTTACACCAGTTGCCAACAACCCTCTAAAATACCATTTGCCTGCACGTTGCCAGCTCTTCCTGATCTCTTTTGCACTTTATTCTGTCATCCACTGTGCATTAACCTGGGATCCTCATGGATCTAGGCACCATGCTCCCTCTGGCTCCCATATACTTTACATCCACGAACAATGTAAGTCACCCCCCTGAATGTGGGCAGACCCAGTGTACAACTCATCTGGGGTGGGCAAGAAGATCCAGAGAGAGACAAGCATCAGCAGAGTGAGGGAACAGCCTCTGTGCTGGTGGACATGGGCAGGCAGAGACACTGAGAGAAGTTGTAGCTGCTGACACATTACCTGCAACAGCCCCTCCCAGGAATGAGTCAAAAAGTGGAAGGAGAAGATCTAACCACAGACTAGGTACCCATAAGTAAACAGTCAGACAAGCACACATTCATGGCACTCACACAAACTTAAAGAAAAGCTCTGCGCATAAGACTCACAAAACATAGCCAATAACATTTCAAGACAAAAGAACGCAAACTGGGACACAAGAAGGTACTAATGCAGGTGCATGTCAATTAGATGTAATTTCTGAATAAACAAATAACTTACAAAAATATACATACACTAACTAAATGAAAACCTGGAACTCAACGCAATTTCCTTAAGTTCACATGTACAAAATTAAATTATGTAAACAAATACAAACTATTTACATAAATAAACAGCCTTCACACAGGCAAGAACAACCAATATATATACACAGCATACACACAAATATATAACCCCAATGCAAATACACATCTGTACAAACTATATACAGAAGTGCACAGCACCAACAGGCTACATATTCATATCCAGCAACCACAAAGATACAGTGATACTCGAAGTATGTAACAACACATACACACAGAATATACATACAAATATACAACATTCACATATATGCTCAAAATGTGAGTACAAATACCTGTCATTCACAGAAGTACATAGCACTAATACTGAGCTGTATGTGCCCAGATATCGGTATGATCCACAGTATGCATTCTCCTACTAGGCAACATTATACACAGCTTAACATACACATTTTCCAGGTCTCCATAGGCATGCACAAAAATACGGGTCCAACCTGCCACTCATCCCAGTACATAAGCACAGATAAGTAGAAACCAGTGATCCTAACACAGAAATACAAAAAAAACCCGAACAGGCGAGCATTCCTAGAGACACAAATACACAAGCAGAGATGCACACAAATACACAAGCAGAGATGCACACAAATACAGCTGAAGCCAGACCAGCTTGTCTTCCGATAGTACCAAACCCTGCCAAACTCAGCAGCACTATAAGCTTTAGAAGCAGAGCATTCTGTCCAAACTGCTTTCTGTGATGTAAGCTGTTAACCCTCCCTTACCTGAAGTCCTCCTGAGGACACACACACACACACACAGAGTTTCTCTTGCTTACAGACTGACCTTCAGATTTGTGGTGCAACAGCCCACATTTCTAACAAAGCTGTGCTGCTTATGCATTGTCCTCTACTTTATCCAGTTTTCCCCTCCTCTCTTTTTCCACACATACTCTCCCTTTTCTGACCATCCTCATTCAGTTTATTTAGAGAGGTGCAGGATGAGTAGCAGGTACCTTTCTTATGTCCTCCTAGGAGTCTCACCAGCCAAAGACCCTCAGGAGGGAGATGTGAATGGCTGCTGAGAATAAACTCCCTCTTCAATTTACATTTTCATCTAGAATGGGAGTGTTACCTACACTTATGTGTATAGACACAATGAGCCTGGAGGTCCCCCATAGCCATTGCTGTTTGCGGTGATACAGCATCGCTGCAAGCTGACAGCCACACTGCATGAAACAACACAGTCCCAGGGAAAGTAGAAGACACTGTGGGAGCGTGAAACACTCCAGAAAGTGCTCGCTCCATGTGCAGAGCCATAAAATGCTGAGTGCACACCCCACAGCTGTGTGTGATGGTTGGAACATAGGGTTAGCACCTGAGGCCATGTAACTGCATGTGCTTCCAGTGTCAGTGCTTCCAGTGTTAAGACTATTGCCAACCTGCAGTAAAGCAATAGCATAGAATAATGCAAACACATCAGCTGTGGTGACAAGAAATCACAGCAGGAAACAAAGCAGCCACACCACAGACAGAAGTGCTTGTTGTGTCACCTGGGAGGATCCAAACACACTCTGTTATCTTCAACAACACAACAGTTTTGGGAGAACAGAAATACACCTCATATGCCCAGAGATGAACGTACATCAGGTGCCATAATACAGTCTAGTGGAATGATTCGCTCATGCCCTTTGCAAATGTATGCAGGCAGCATAGGAAAACAAATGTATTTCCCTACAGGACAGTTAACGGCTAGACCTCTCTGCACTAGTACAGCACTGGGAAAGCATCATCATACTACAGAGGACAGCATAAGCATGCTGCATGTCCTGAAACAACCCCAGTATGCTGTGGAAAAACATGGTCGTACCTTGTGAAAACACACAATTCTCAACAGAGCGCTCCAGTGACATAGCCATATTGACTTCACTTTCATGGCCAGGTGACAGTCTGTTGTCAGTCAACACATTACATCAGCTGCAGTAACAACTATATGATTTGAAGTGACAGCACAGTACAGCCTGCACCAGTGTGCCAACAGTTACTGCATTGAAACAACCTTATGGCATGTGATGATGCAGACAAACCACCAGAAACAAATCACAACCACCTCTGTGAAGAGTGTAATGGCCTTGAGTGGGATGGGGCAGCACAGCAAGCAGTGAAACAGTTCATCTCATCACTAGTGTCACAAACCCCCAACCTACAGTGTCACAGTTACAACAACATGATAACCACAGCCACTCTGCCTGCAAACACATATTGATACCACTGATAATGACACAAAGCCACCTGAAATGTCACAGCTATGTCTCCCAAATTATATCATCATTGCCACTCTGAGCAACACAAATGGGATCATATTTGCAGCGGCACACTCAGCTGCTGTATATCTGCTCAAAAGCTCAGATCTTCTTATACATATTACAAATCTCTCTTCTCTGTGCTACTTTCCACTTAAACAATTAAGTTCAAAATTTTCTTCAAGAGAGTCTATGTCCTGGGGCAGTATCTAAAAAAAACAGCTTTCAGGACTGGAACTCTTGCAGATCTCCCTGCCTCACCTGAAGAAGGCATTTCTACTTTCCCAATAGGAAGATGAGATCATGGCCAGACAGAAAAATCCCCAAGTCAAAACCCTGCCCTGCAGAGTCCTCCCATTTGGAGTGAGGGAAGTGAAAACCACCTGTAACAAAAGCAGTGCTTCTCAGTAGAGGGTGTCATGGTAAAATCATTATGCGTGCAGCACCAAAGAGACAGTGATGCTGCCCATCCTGCAGCCACAGGACCACAGTGCAAATGCTCTGCTGCTGGTAGGCAGCACCCTGTTCTGCGTAGCTGAACCTCCTTGTGAAGTCGGTGAACCGCCTGCACTGATACAGCTAACGCTCTTTGGAAAACACCACCAGACCTGCCAAAATATTGGTTACCCTTTACTGTCTCCCTGCACTGACACAGCCCTGCATTTCTTACTTCAATGTAAATCACTCTAATCATCAAAATGACAGGTGAAGAGGGGAAAGGAGGAACTTCTGTCTTCTCAGGTTTGCTCCACCATCTCTTCTGAGGATTCCTTTACTCCAAACAGCCCGAGTATTATTGCCATTTACAGTAGAAATCACTCTGTCCCCTCCTCTCCCACAAACCTACTGCTGATATTAGCACTGATCATACTAACAAGCCTGTGGGTTTTATTACTACTGATACTAATAATACTGGACACACTACATCTGCTTCTGCCAATAACAGGCTACAGATATGATCCCTGCTAATGCCGATAATACTGGGGGATATTATCTCTGCCATTGTCGGCACTGCAGATATTATTGCCAGTAATGCTGTCAAATACTACAGATATTGTCAGGGACCAAGATTAATAATGCTGAGTGTTACAGCACCAGCCTTACTGAAAGACGAATCCCAAATGAGAATTTGGGTCTATAGAGGAAGTCTGTTTGTGGCCTCCTATGAAGAGAAAGACCTGTCTCTAATAAGAGTAGTTTTTTTAAAGACTCCAAAAGTTTCACCTAGCTGGAGATGCTGTGGTATGCAAGATATGTCTATCTATCTATCCATTCTTCCCTTTCTCCCCATCTCTCCCTTTTTTTCCTTATACAGTGCTCAAGATACAGTATGAGTGATACTAATTTTTTGTTACTGCCTCTGGTCACACCAATTCTCATCCTTTTACCTATCAGTCGGGAGGTTATGGAAAAACAGAAATATTTGCATATTATTTTTCCCCTTTATTCTTCTGGAGTTCTCACTGTTGTTCCTTAGTCTGACAATGACCTTGCTGAGCTTGGCCTACCATCACAGCATAATACAACATTAGGACCATGAAGAGCCAGGAATTACTGCAAGACCCTCAGTGGTCTTGAGAAAGTCATCACATGCTGCAGGGCCACTTCTGCCTATGGAAGATTGTGGATGTAAGTGGTGAGGAAGGTCAGAGGGAAATTACAGCAACAGTGGGAGTGCCCATAGACTGTAAGAAATGGCACACACTGTGCTAGACAAGTGGTGGTGAACTTTTTTAGCCGAATTATTTAAAAAATCATAGGAGACCAACTCTCTGCTTTGTCTAATCTGTCATGGAAGTCAGGGCGTTTACAATCACTGGTCAAAAACTGAAACAAAAGGAATACATGGACATAACAGGGCAAATCCCTGACCATTCTGCCTAGGCACTCCCCTGAGGAAGACACAGTGAGTTTTGGGGAAAGACTTGTGATCTGACAGTTCCTTGTTGTGACTAGTGGACACTCAGAGCTATGTCCCTGCTAGCTCACTCTCAATGCTATAGTCTTCCCAGGCCACCCTTGCAGTTGCAACCAACATATTTGCTAGGTTGAGATTTCCCCACTTCCCGTAACTCTCGGTGAGGGACACACCTGGCTGTCAGCGTCCGTCGCTGAGCCCACCTCATGCATCTGTCTGGCTCCTTCTGTCCAACTCAGGAGTTCTGCTACATCATCTTGACACATCATTATCTCTCCTCTTCTTAATCATCTGTGCTACTGTCTAATGCAGGCACCAGCTGCAGCGAGGAGGACCTGGGGGAGGGGGTGTGCTCAGATAGAGGGTCCTCTGTCTCGCTCCCACCCTGTTCCCCCAGCCAGCACAGAGGTTGCTAATAAGGTTTTGAGAACTGAGGATTCAAGAGCAGCTTGGTACTTCCCCGTTTCTGCCGAACTGCATTCCTCACAGAAGAATCCTTGCAGCACAGCTGGTCCAACAGAGCGGAAAGAAAGAGAGAGTAGTGCTGCTGCTTCTGTCTCCTCTAGGGAAGAGCCACCCCCAAAATGCTGGGAAAGTAGATGTGCAGTGGGAGCTCATAAGGGCTTTTCAATGTGAGAATAAGCCCTGCAGTTAAGAAACTGCAACAAAACAGTGCTCAGAAGCTCTGGAGAATACTGAGAAGATGTACGCATCCAGCATGAGCATGAAAGAAGTACTTGCACTGGATTTCTTACCAGGCTTTCCTAATCCCCATCTCAGATAGGAACAGTCAGAGCCCCAGGGGAGATTGGCCAGGAGTGAGCGCAGGTCACTGGCTGTGCAAAACCTCCCCTTGGACTGAACCCTGCAAAGGGATGACATCTTTCAGCATTTCTTAAGGACCACGTGAGCCCAGATAACTCAGCTCTTGGCTAGGGGTGTTCAACAGCTGGCAGGGGGTCCCATGCGAGGTTTATATGGGACAGGAGTGCAACATCTCCCTGCAGCAGGTATCTGGGACAGCTAGGTGAAGGCTGTTCTCTAAAGTAGTTGCATCTGTGTCATGTAACTGCCACCTAAAACTCTGAGAGCTAAAGACAAGCAGTGTCTCCAGGATTGTCTGGTACCTTTTTGATTCCTATTGTCATATGTGGGCTCTTGGCCAACAGCAGTGTCGCTTGCCCTTCAAAAATCAAATCTGGTCCGAATTAAGGACAAACACAGACAGTTGTTCTTACTGTCAGTATATCATTGTGAAGTGTTACAGTCTTAGATGGTTACTTGGTTGTACTTGTACTGCTCCAAGAAAGCTCAGGTTCTGAGGCTGAAGTGACTGTGTGGCTGCCTCTAAAGCGGGATGATCTTTCCACGTATTCAGAAAGAATAACCACTAAAGCCAGATTGAACTGCTTCATTTCAAAACGAGATATGGAAGCACCATGTTGAGAGCTGGTGATTACCACACTGGACTGTATGAGAATAGAGTTGACAAAAACCCCAAATAACTTCCAAGAGATTTGCACAACCATTACAGAACCTTGTCACTCAGTTTGATATGTCACTATTTCCTGTATATGTAATTATGGGAGATGCTGGAGGGGTTTGCAATGTTTGCAGTGTCTTATACCTGACATTTTTTGACTTTGAGGTATTGACTCAGCCCTTCCATTGCTACACTTTTCTCTTAGCTAGGCCCTACTGCCATCTAGCTGGGAAATGGATCTTCCTCTGGGGCCTGATCCAATTTCCAATGACATCAGCAAAACTCTTCCCCTTTGCTTTAACAGGAGCTGGATTGGGTCCTTGCCTCTAGTTTTGCTTCATATTAGAGGAAGAGAGGTCACAATGATTGCCTTTTTTTCTTGGGATTATTGTGTTTATTTGGATCAAAAGCTTACAGATGTGAACCTCACCAGGAACAATGCTGAGAAAATTATTAACAGAGCTCCAAAATGCAGCATCTCTCTCAGGAGAGCTTTCTTTTCTCACCACGTATCACAGAGAACCCTCGTGTTCTCTTACACCGCACAGCCTTGGGGTTGCAGTACATGCAGCACACTGAGACACCTGTGCTTCTGAGAGGTCCACCCACGCAACAGGCAGCAGTGGGAAACAACGTGCTGAAGGCAGGGCTGAACCGAACAAACTGGTCAGGCACTACCCTTAGAAAAGTTCACCTCCTGGCCCACAGTTTTTGAATGCATCAAATTAAAAGAGCAAGAGTTAAAAGAAAAAGTTTACAAAGCCACTGTAAGAGCACCAAGACCTTACCCACCCCTCCTGACTCTGTCTATCTAGACCTGAGGCTCCAGCTTTTGGCTCATTTAAGGATTCACTTTGCCCTGAGTCCTTCCCGGCAGGTAGGGAGGAAAAGGAGATAGCTTAATCCTAATTCCTTAGAGCTCTTGTGAAAGGCTTAGATAACAACCTTAGGGCCACAAGACTCAGAAGACCTCCTGTTCTGCTTTAAGACTGTTGCAAGCATGGCAGTTCTGCTGTGGTAGGTGCTACCCACTGAAAGCTGGGCCCTTATGATCACCAGCTAATGTAGCTCATGACACGTCACAGGGCAGGAACTTTTTTGCAAAGGGAATGAAAGGCAACTCCTACATTGCTGGTGCTTCTCCGAGATGGCATTTTGTTTGAAAACAAGTGAGTTGGGGAAACCACGTTTACCCACAGTTCAAAGTCCGGGCACCTGCTGGCACCTGGGGAGTTCAGTTCCAGCCGTTTCCAGCAGTGAATGAACTTGGGATCAGCTCCAGCAATGGAGACGGCTCTCTGCCTGCTGAGCAGATGTCTGGAGATGCAGCCTGTCATGAAAAGGCCTCGGAAGAAGAGCATTCCAAGCCAGCAGGGCAGTGGCGGGGAACTGGTCTCTGTTGCTAAAACTGATCTAGCCCCTGGAGCAGCTGCAAACCTTGGCCTGAAATTGGAGCCTGTACGTGGGGACAAAGAATATAAAAGGGAGCATGAGCTTCTCCCCTCCCCCTACCTTCATCACGTTTCCTCTTCTCGCCATTCGACCGAGGAATCCCCAGGATCCCGTTAATGGAGTAAGAGCCCACTGGATCATTGGAGGCACTGGAGACGGGAGGGGATGCTGTGCTGGGCACTGGACAAAAGGAAAAGGGAAAAAGGGCCATGAGGAAAGCAGCACAGCACTCAGGGATCCCCCAGCTGAAAGCTATGCATGCCACCATTCTCATAGGAAACCCTGGCCACTAAGCAGGCTCCCAGTCCCTCAAACTGGAGGACTCATATTCGCTCAACTGCTAGCGTTGCTGCATTCCAGCTTTGCCAGTCCATTCCTATACTGTAGCTCCACAGCCTTCCAGTACAGGGGCATTAATAACAAGCAAGTGTATTCCATCAAGAAGCTAAACCTTGTTGCTCTATTCTAGTTCAGAGCAGGCTTCCCAGGGCATGCCGTGGCAACTGAGTGCAATGCTGCACAGGCCACATTCTCTAGTGACTTCCTAGTCCATCTGTATTTTGCCAGATCACTTCCTCTCAACAACCAGGAGTGCAGTGTTCTGTCTTAGCCAGACCAGCCTCCTACGTGTCCACCCAAAAGACTCATTGAAAAATTATCTTCTTAGGATAGGTTAGAAGTACTTCAGTGCGGGGCCAATAAATTCAGTTCCCTGCTAGAACAAATGGTGAGTTGGTGAAACATACTCCAACCCCGATTAACAAAAATATAGTGTTTTCCTTTTGTACTGACCAATGTCAACAGGCAGACTCCTCCTGCCACTCAGAACTGTCTAAGATTGCTCATGATTTTCCAATATATCAGAAATGACAAGCCATCCAGATTAGAAATTATCACTTAATGATAATCAGGCCTTTAGAGTACAGAACAAGTAGAGCTATGCATCTAGTAGGCATGCCCATTATGTACCAGCATGTCCCAGTGATGGAGAGAATATCCCAATTTTCTTATAGGCCACTACCCATCATTCAGCTCATAAAGTACTGACCTGAAGCAATCAATACCTCCAATACCTCAATACCTTCCAGGATGGAGCAGAACCTATCAGCACTATCTGATGTAGACCCACACTTCGCAGTATATCCCAGGGCAATGAGGGACTCCAGTAGCAGCGCTCATGATCACTGTCCCAGCTCAACCAACACATTTCCTAGACATTGCACTACTTTTCCAAGAAGGAATAATATCTGCCAACTCCATCTGTTGTGGTCAGTGATTCCCAGTCCAGTGAGAAAGTCCAGATTAAAAGGGCGCCTAGAAATGCTCTTCCACACTGGCCCATTAATTCCATTGTGCTCCTGAACACAATTTGTGTACAGGACTATATCTGCCAGCTCTGTCCCATGTAGACCAGCACTTTCCCGTAAATCCGTGTATAACAGCTGATTCTCAGTAACCAACAGTACCTAAGACAGTGTCTTAGGCCACAAATAAGCCACTGTATCTCTCAGTATCCCAGAACACTGCATGCTTTTTCCTGCTCTGAATCATTACTGGATAAAGCTATGCTAGCAACAACAGACATATGCACCATACATCCCACAGAGTGAGACGTACCTCCTCACACATCTAGCACAGTACTTTTAAACACAACAGACTAGAAGACATTTGGTCATTTTATTACAGTCTCCATCTTCTGCTCCCCTCAATAAACCCATCATCCCCAGCAGAAAATGCATTTTCTCAATGAAATACACCCATGGGATACCTGACTGTAGAGCTAGAACAATGGAAGAACTCAGTTGTGAGGCATCAGGAATATCTTACCCATGTCTGTGTATTGCTAGCTCTAAAAAATGGACCAGTTCCAGCAAAGGGAGAGAAGAGGAATCAAGAGAGAGGGGAAAAGAGAGTCAGAGCAAGGAGACAAAAGGTGAAGACTGGTGCTTAGACAGGATAGCAGTAAATACTTCTCCCTGGGGAGGTGAAGGAGAGAACATGAACGTGAAATGGATGTTAAGGCAGAATCACTCTGGGCAGACCCCTACCTTGGGCTGGTTTCTCTGCCATGGTTCCCTTTTCTGCAATGCAATGAGGGAAACGAAGAACAGAAACCTCTGATTTCCACTGAGGTTTCTTTCCCCCACCTCCTCCTCCCTTTTGCTCTGCTTAGCATCTGCTTGTCAGACTTTGTTCCTTCAACTAAGCCTCATCCTCATTTCCACTTGTCCTGTCACCACCCCTCATGCCAGTCTTCTTACCGATAGTATGTCCTGGTGCAGTCACACCTGTCCCGCTCCCGTCTGGTGTTGGGTGAAAAGGTTGCTGAACTTTGGTTCTGATGATCCTGGAAAAGAGCAAAACATGTTCAGAACTCAGCTGCAATTTCTCTGTGCCTTCACCTTCCCACAATCACAACTATCAGAACCTGAAGGTCTGATCTGAGCACTGGGTACAGCAGAGCAACTTCTTGCCTTCTTGTGGTCCTCGCTCTACTGATTTAATGGTCCAGTTCCCAGAGAACTGTCCTTGCACTGCTCTGTTATCTTTACCCCAAACCTGGATATTCAGTGCATAACTATGGTGCTCAGTGAACGAACTCAGATCTCCTGTGTGTCAGCAACTGCATTATCACTTATGATCTGAATGCCAGCATGATTGCAAGGCAGTTTTTGCAGCTAATAAAGCCACTGCTGGATTTACAAATGGTGTAGATTTAATTTTGTTGTGTACCTAAAAAGTACCTTTCTGACATAGAACTGAGTGCTTTGAACTGATGGAAGCTTGCCCAAAGCCCTTGCCCTTCATAAATGAGAAGGCGGGAGCAGAAGGCATCCATATGAAGTGGTGATGGATAATAGATCATCAGGAAAAAGAAGGCCCAGCAAAGAAGACAAAAATTGGTGTTTATCAGGTGGTAAATGAATGCAGCATGGGAACTCAAAAAGGTGTCTCAGTGAATGCCACAAAGCTCATAATGCAGCCCAGAATGAAAATAAACTGAGCTGTAATTGTCAGTGCTCCATTTCTTGTTACATGAAATCTTTCACCTCTGGGTCACTGGTTTAAATCCAGCTGAGGTCAGTGGTGAAAGAAAATCACTAGCACCTAGTACTTGACTGGCAGGTTCCTGCCCACTGGCAGATGCTGGGTATCTGTGACCCAGGAAGGACTGTCTCACCAAGGAACTCGGCAAATAAGCCATGATCTGTGCAGGCCATGGAGACCAAATTATTTTCTGAGATTAAAATGAGCCTCTCCAATTAGACTGAAGGCTGCAGATGCTCTTCGGCCTAAGTTTCTAGAACTCTCAGCCCTGCATTATATTAGCTTTAACTTCTCCTCAGAAATCTCTCCAGAAGGTGAAAGCAAGTAACACATTCTCCCTGCCCACCCAAGAGCTTCCCTTAAAGATTTGTACCAAATAATAAGTTGGCAAAACTTCAAAGAGCGAATGTGTGGCTAGCAGGTATTATGGCACGGGTAGAGATAGGCAGTTACGTTGAGAGGGCATTTTTGAAAATGCACAACTCCTGAGAGTGAAACCTTCTTAGGAAAATAAAGGTATTTCAGACCATATCACCTCAGCTTTTTAGGAAATTCGGATATACACATGATGACACCTGGGCAGTAGCTGGAGTAGCAGAGAAGCTGCTTGGGATGAGCTGGAGACAGGGAATGTCAAGGTTTTAGGTGGGGATGGAGATCCAGATCCTCACCCCATATAGGTCAGTGGTACCAGGAGCTGCTGAGGACTCTATAGCTGCTGAGGACTATGCAGAAGGTGTCTGAAGGTCTCAGGGCCAGATTCTGAGGTCATGTTGATTTGCACTAGCTAAGGAGCTGATCTTAGAAGTCTGTGCTAGGGCAAATAATATAACTTTTTTCTTTTCTGTTTTTTTCTTTTTGTTTCTCTTGTTTCACATTCCCCCTAAAATGCCCTGAAGTGCCACTCTGGTTGTGTGAGTTTATTGATTTCCCCCAGCCCAGAGAAACAGAAAGAGGGGATGGGGTGCAGGCAAAGGGATGGAAATAGAAAGCTATAAATTATTTGTGACAGGAAAGCAATAGTGCCAGAGTGCTGAGCACAAGTCCCGTGTCACTATTAGATTCCTTTTAGCCTGATGACACTGTAAAAGAGGTTAAGTGTCTGATGGAATCGTACACCTTGGGGGCAGGGGCAGTCCAGGAGCAGAACAAGCCACAGAGAGCGGGTATATCAATTCTCCAGGCCAATAATATTCCCCTCATTGATCGCAACACAAAGTTCAAAAATCTCATTATAGCCAGGCAGACCTGGAACTTTTTTAAGATCAATAGGGTGATATAATGTATGTATACTTTGTATAAATGTATCTATCCATCCATCCATCCATCTATCCAAAATCTGCCTGAGGGTTTCTAAGTTAACCTACACATTATACTGTGTTATGTTCTATTGTGGTGAAGCATAGTGAATGGATTAGAAGATTTCCCCTGCAGCCTTATGACATATTAGAAGAAGTCCTGTTAGCACTGAGGTGACATCAGACAGTTTCATTCATACTGAGATATGACATCAGATTCACCATTCGTACGGGGAAGTGGCAGCAGACAGCGCAGCTTCTACTGAGGGGAACCACCAGATGAACCTAATTATACCGAGATGGCCGATCAGGCTGTGCTGAATCATACTGCGTGAAAACTGCAAAGTTTCGAAAAGCCATTTGGAGTAAAAATAGACTGTGAAATGACGGTGGTATAAAATGCATGTCCATAATGCTTCAAAAACCCGGACAAGGCATGAAGAGGAAGGTTCAGTTTCCTTCCCCATTCAGTTTGTGGTCTCTCATCTGAGAATGCCAGTTAGTGCCAGTTGTGACTGTGTTTTCTGAGATGTGTCCATTAGGAACTGGAATGAGACTCGCCAGCTCATTTCACCAAGTAGCTGTCAGCTCATAATGATTTTCGGTCACTGCCAACCAGGGCCAGATTTCAGCTAGTGACCCAGAGGTGAAAGGCTCTGTTCAAAAATGTTCCCCTCCTAAGAATGAAACTGGCTTTATGTCAAGAGAAAGTGTCTGGAAACAGTGAGCAAGGGGGAGCGGTTCTGGTTGTGCAAACCCCAGTGGCTTGGGTCAAATAATTTTTGGCATCAAATGCACAGCAAATCTAATGAGGTGTCAGGTAGAAGGTATTTCCTATGGCTAAAAGAAGAGGCAGGTCATGAAATGGCTCTCCCCAGCAGTGCTCCTTTGCCCTACAGTCACGAACTAACTCTAGTGTTGTAAGGAAAGAGAAGAAATTTCAGGACCCTAATGCTCAGTACAGAATACAGCAGTGCATCCCCCGGGGTCGATTCATTTAGGGACAGTGATGAACAGCAGGATAGCCAAGCATCACTGCCGCTGCTTTAACAGGCTTCCAGTGAGCCTGTCCTACACGAGACCACCTAATGAAACAGCTGATGAAAGATGAACAGAGCTGACCTGGGCCTGTAGCAACAGATGCAGCATAATAATGCTGTCATTAAACTTGGGGATTGCTGAAAGCTTCTCACCCTTACCAGAGACTAAAATACACACTAAGCCAGGTCTGCTGCCTCAAACCTAGGATTTCGGGATTACTGCTGCATGAGAGGGAGCAAAACCTTGATCACCTCTTGCTGCCTTTGATGGCTTGTTCTTGCCTCTAGACACTGGAGAAAGACAAATCTTTTTGCAGAACACTTCCTCAGCCCTTCCCAGAAGCAGAAGGGAAGAAATCCTGGCACACCAGTCAGCAGTGCTGATTTCTTGAAGGAAATGCCAATATTTTCAAATGTCTTTTCTCCAAAAGAAATTGTCGCTTTGGACTAAATGTATTCCTGCTCTAATTCCATCATAGTCAGTGACTCCAATAACAGTATTTGTGTTTAATTAGAGGCATAAACTGGTACTTACTGTAAATTCCCATTTTTAAATTTTCCAATAGGAGGTTTTTGCCCAAGTTGTCTACTTTCAGTTTCAGAGAACAGACACAGATATAATACATAACCTTTTGAAGTTTCAGCAACAGGACGTTTATAGATCTTTGATTGCAGTAAAGCAACTGAACTTCATTCCACAATCTGAATTTAATATGCGATATTATCTTACGTAATGGCATATAATATCATTACAGTATATAGTATCATACTGTGAATTGTACATACATTCCTGGAATTCATGAGTTACCATAGCTGGCCTGTAGTAACTCTTTCTAGAGTTAATACTGCATACAGCTTCAGCTGAAACCAACTGTCTGTTTCCAAATGCCTTTGACTTTCTTAAATGTTCAGCATTAGAACATGAATTTCCAAGGTTTGATTTCTATTTCATTATTTTCGGCAGTTTTAATACAATTCCTTTTGCTGATTCTGAATAGAGATGGACAGACAAAAAATCATCTCTCCTAGTATGACAATTGTAACAAGCTCTAAACAAATTTGGTCAAGAATATAGAAAAAAATATCAGAAGTTAAAATTAGCAGAGCAATAGTCCTTTCTGAGAAGCAGAACTTTCTTTGACTCCTTGTAAATAAGCAAGCAAAAAATCACTTCTAAACCTGTCCAGAAATTATTTGCTAAAAGAATGACAGATCATAGGACATGTCCCTTCCTTCTCTGACATTTCTATCCAAAGTCTCTTATAGCCTGACATACTTTGTGGTTTCTCCTCTCTTACATTTGCTGGCAGAGTCTTTAGACAGTATCTGAAATGAAAAATCATACTAGGGCTGATCAGAGGGAGATGAGGTAGGTCTGAATAATTTGGAGTCCCAATCTAGCAATTCTTTTAATCCTGGAAGAACAGAGTGAAGTTGCAGTAAGGGAAAGAGTGGTGTGTCCTGCTGCCCCAAGGAAACCCTAACAGATTTTGGAAAGTACTGGTATCCTCACTTTGATCATATTCCTTTGTCATGGAGTATTTTTCAGAGTGGAAGGATACACCCAGCAGAGCACCAAACTCCTTCTAATTGTTTTGGAGTATTCATATTTTAAATGCTCCATATTAGAAGCACATTACAAGACCCCAGGGTGTGCATTACTGGGCAATTAAAGCAGTTCTTGGAAGGCTAACATTGCGAAGCTTCAGCCTTTTCTCTGCAGCGTGTCCAAGGGAGGCTGCGATGGCCAAGGAACACACACCCCGCTGTGCCGCACCGCTTAATTAGCGCCGGGCTGCACGGCTGAGCCACGGGCTGTGCCGGCGGTGGGGACAGCAGGGGACAGCAGCCTGCTGGGGACCTGGTGCGGGGCTAAGTGAGACAGTGAAGCCTTGCCTGTGTCAGATTGCTTCCCACAAAAAGGCTCCTGACCATCCCAGTGATGCTGGCATCAAAGCATGCCTGAGGAAAAGAGGGAGAGCATGTGGTGGGAAGGGGTGGCTTTGGGCTCCTTGGTGACAGCCCCCATGGAGTCAACAGTGTCCCACCTGCAGACTGCTGCTGCGCAGGCATAAAGAGCTCAAACATGGCTTTGGTTCAAATAGGACGGAGTCTTACGTTTCTGTGCATGGGTCAAGACACAGCTGAATTCACAGTTGAGCAAAAGAAAAGTGGGGGAAAATGTCTTGTTTGCACGAAGTTCAAAATGGAAAGCAAGCTTCGTAGCGTGGTGAAGAAAAACAACCAAGGGATTTGGGGTGAAGGAAGGGAAATAGAAAGTCTGATAGTCAGAGCCTAATCCGACTTAGGGAAAGGGCTTCAGTTCCTTGCTCTGTCATGGACCTCTCATCAGGACTTTGGACAAATGGCATTTCTCTCTGTGCTCTGTTTCCTGCCTGAAGTGTGAAGATAGGAGCATTGCCGTGCCACCTGGGGCACCGTGAGGACAGCTGGAAGGAGGAGTGAAGGGCTCAGACTCTAATAACAGGGGCCAAGTAAGTGCTTCAGCGAGCTGTAGCACAGTATTGGCTCCGTTCCCCTGCTTGAAGCAGAAGTGACATGTACCCTGCTGACAGTGGCTGTATGTGACGGGAAGGGAGGTGGGCAAAGGCAACAGGAGCTGTATTTCAGCTGCACGGGCTTTGGTGGCTGCATTTGGCTTTGCAGCAGCAGGTGTAGTTGGGA
This sequence comes from Caloenas nicobarica, assembly GCF_036013445.1. NCBI lineage: Eukaryota > Metazoa > Chordata > Aves > Columbiformes > Columbidae > Caloenas > Caloenas nicobarica. The sequence goes on along the minus strand of NC_088251.1, from coordinate 21,249,651 downwards.
AGCTCAGAGCTGCAGTTGCCTCCCAAAAAACACAGCATAATTTCCATTAGGATGTAGGGGGGGCAGTAACTTCTCCTACTGCTCTCAAAATCTACTGCAACACTTGCAACCCTCAGAACAACAGCTGACATTGGCAGGAGCAGCAGACTCAGCTTCCTTGCTAGCTGGCCTGAGGCTCTGGTGCTCCCTGCCAAGACAGCAGAATGCCTTCAAACCCTGCCATATTTGGGGGCCATGAGCAATATTCACACATTCAGGCTCTCTCCTTTCATGAAAATCGTGTTTCCTTCTCCTTACCTTTTGGAAAGGGAGAGAGAAGGGTGATCGTGTATGACATTAGTATATAAGCGCAAGTATGACAGATTAATTAGATTGATTAGATAGATAGACAGATAGCCCTAAAAGGTGCCTGAAGAGGAATTGTCTATTTTTCTGAAACTTCCATATATATGAGATGTCGAAATAGAGATGCCTTACATATCTCAAAACACAACCCCAGCCCTTCCTGAGAAGATTTGAGTCCTTATCTGCTGTTAATCTGTGTAGGTCCATCAACTTCACAGGAACTACACTGACATTATGCCTGAAGACACAGTGAAAAAAGTGCCACTTGGTTCCCGGTTTGCCTGCTCACTCCAAACACAAGAGAAAGCCTGATCCTGCCTTTTTCTCTCACTGCATTTCTTGGCTGTACTCTGAGGAGAGGCAGAATTCACAGCAGCAGTTTTACTATCTGAAGGGCTTAGAGAGGAGCTAGGATTTTTTTGTTGTTCTAAATCAGTGACCCATGATGACACCATATGGTTTTATTTCATTTAATTTGAGCAGAGCATTAACGTTCAGCTTCTAGCAGATCTCTGCCCATTCCAGTTCTGCTGTGCTACACAGTACAAGTCCAGACGTAAGGAAAAGGGGTGGAAGGGAAGAGAGGTGAGGATGCCTGCCTTTTGGAAGGGGGAGCCCTGCCAGGCAGGGGGCTGGCCTGCCAACTCATTCTGCTGAGCAGTAACACACAACTTCACACCACTGGTACCAATGGGGTTGGCAGCGGTCAGCCCTGTGCGTATAGGTTGTCGAGCCTGACGTCCCAGAATAAATTGCCGCATTAGGCTTTCAGCAACATTTCCCCATTCATCCAGGTGGATTTGTGTTAGGGTGCAAAACCCACCTGGGAAGGAGAAGGTGCGCTTGAATAGTTACTGTGTTGTGCAAAGCTGCGGCTATTCAGCCATCAGGACTCAGGCTGGCTGGCTTAAAGCTGGCTACTGTATATCTACATAAGCTGCAGTCAAGCAGTGACTGCAGCATAGAAATGTCCTCAGGCAGGTGTTTCTACTTTTATTACACTCAGTTCTCGTTTGGAAGGCTTTCTTTGCAGTCAAGAAAGCCAGAAATTCATTAAAATCCAAACATCTAGAAGATGTCATACAGTTTACAAAATATTGGAAGCAAACTTGATCCTGGGTGTAGATGTTTGACATCCTGGGTTAAGGTGAATTAAGGAAACCTTAAAGGACAAAAAGAGTTCTGCTGGTCTTGGACATAGAAACACAGGTCACCTAGGTCATGAAGTCCAAATCCTAATATCGTAGGCAACCACAGAGCAGATGTTCAACTCACAGCATCCATGAAAGTACCCATCCCAGCAGCTACAGACCCACCATTCCCCCTCAACAAACTCATGATCTCTGCAACAAAAGACCCAAAGCTTCAAAACCAACAAGCCACAGGAAAAGAGCAGGAGAGAAGCATAGCTGCTGCCTAGGTCCCCTTCACTAGCAAGAGATTCCTGTCAGGAAAATGCCCAGGTATTTTTGAGCTCTCGGGAATTCCTCATTTTCTAAGGGTACACCTACACTGTGATGATTGCCATTCAAAGCGACATCTTCTGTCACCTACGGAGTGCCTGGCGTGGGTCTGGCAGCACGGGGCACAGCCCCACGAGCTGCCGGCACACCGGCGAGCGCCACGCAGCACGGCCGGGGCTGCCGGAGCCGCGGCTGTGCCAGCAGGGGAGTTAAGGAAACTTACAGAAACACATGGGCTTGCCAAGGTTAAATATCTTAATCTGGAGCATGGGAACTTTTAATTGAAAGCTTTGCTTTGAGCCCATTTCCAGTTATTAAAATTCAGGAGTCTGTGCTGAATTCCTTGTGGACATTCATTTTGATTAACAGAAGACATGTGTGTACTAGGGAAGGAGTCTTGAACTGGGAGGAATCAGATAAATGTAGATAACATTCTCAACTCTCTTGCAAGTTATGCCATACCTGGTATTTTGTGTAAAATGTCAGATCTTGAAGATAAGCAATTATTTCAGCTTTCATTTAATACCAATGTATTTCTGGCTTTCATGGCTGCAAAGACCAGGTGGAAGTGGGACCTGGCTGCCTCCCAAGGGGCCAGGACTGGAGGCAAAGGAAAAAAACCCAAATACGTTCTTATTTACAGCCTTGTGAATCTTATGCCAGTCTCTTTGTTTTAGAGGGTATTGACTCAAGAGTTTTTAACTTTTGGGCTTGGCAGCATTGTGTATTAGCAGCATGTTATCTCTGTATCCTGTAGAATGCTCCACTGCAGTATGAGCTGGTGGGGGGGTAAGTAAATGACTCCCTGTACAGGGCTGTCATTGTGTGTGCCTTGCTTGCATTAATCAGAACTGGTGAAAATTTCATAGTAGACCTCTTGCCAGTAGAAGATGTTTACCCAAAATCAAAACAAAAACAGTGCTGGGGATGTGTCAGTTTAGATCTAATGTTATTTTTACCTTGGGTCTTACTGGAATGAACAAAATTGTAAGAAGAATTTAAGCCTTATCAGAATGGACTTTTTTTTTTCCCTTGAAAATGACCTTTTTAGGGTGAATGAGAAACTGTCCTAAAAAAAAAAAAAAAAACAGAATAATGTATTCAGATTTTATTGAAACAGCAAGTTCCAACTACACTGGAAAATAACTGTAGAATTTTATTAAAGTTATGATTCAAAACCACATTGAAAAGTTGAAAATTTCCACAGGAAACCTGAATCTTTCCCTTTCTGTTCTAGTCCTCACTGCTCCAGGTATTATTTTTTTCCTTGCTCTACCGTGCCACCCAAAGCAGTCAAGCACAGGCGAGCACTTCAGGGTGTGGGTGCTACACAGGCTCCCAGCATAAAGTTGGTGCCCATCTCTGTAGCTATATATTTGTTTATGTATCTTTATTGTGTTTGCAAATGCACTAGCATTTGTCCCTTAATATGTTTTAATTGACCACACAACATGCGTACTTGCTTATCTTTGCCTGTAGGTCTGCATTTATAACTGTGGCTGTATGGAGTTAGACATTTGGGTCACATATATATTCAGACCCCACGAAGAATTTAATAAATATTTATTCAACCATTACAGTTTTTAACAGAGTTTAATGGGCACATAGGCTGTTCAGATCTGTGGCTTGTAACCACCACCAGCTAGCTATATGGAAGTTTTTGTACAGCACCAAGCAGAGTTATTACAGATAATAAGTCATAACCACCTAGAACTCATCCGTAACAAGGCTATAATATCCATTATGTAATATCTAACATCTGAACACTGATAGATAATTAATGTGGAACCTTACTGTATTGTAAGGCTCATACCTGTGTGTACATTTGCATAGATGTGTGAGTTTGTGACTGCAGATCTGCTCTATTCCTAAATTGCGTATCCGGCATCCATCTGTCTAACTGCAGAGCTCTGGGCTTCTGTGGCCCTTCAACAACCTCTTATTTCTATCCTTTTCTGTTACCATCATGATGGCTGATAAAGAACACTGGACTTTTGGGTGCCCTTTTCTTGACCCCTGTATAAATACATTCTCTGTCCATAGGAGTTAGCAGTCTAAGAGCTTACCTACATACAGCTGTGCAAAATAACTAATTTGAATTAACTGAATGTGTGAAATTAAAATGGTCTAGTTAAACTACATTACATCTCTGACTCCCTTGTTTAGAATTAAGGCAGCTTTAATTTGGTTTAGCTTAATTCACTTTGGAAATGAAGTAAACTAAATTCAATTTAGGACACTCAAATTTTGAATGAGCATCCGAACAGTGTTTTAATACTTTTAACCAATGCACTTGCAAAGTTAATTCAGATTAATTTTCTTGTTTGCCCTTGTGTAAACAAGCCTGTTGCCTATTCCTTGTCAATGAAACCGTCTCAGCTGAGATTCCTTTGACAACTCCAAGGTGACAAACAGCCTCCCAAGAGCAGCAGTTTAAATGATGCTCCCACATGCCCAAGTGATCTTCATCCTTACATCCCCATGCAGGCAACTTTTCTCCCCGTGAGCTTTAGTGGCTGACACGCTGCGCCAGGCAGAGCCAGACAGGTAAACATAGAAGAGATGCAGCAATCGTTTAACACTATCTGAAGACCTGATTTATAAATATTTAATTGTTAAAATTTTACAGTTTAGGCTTTTGCAGTAGAATACTGTATTGCAAATTACAAGATATTCTTTCTGAAAATCGTTATATTCTAGAGAATTTTAGTGATTTTTATCCACTTCCATTATTACAAAACCTGGTCCCCTTAATCTGAATTAAGTACTTGTTCACCTAATGAATTGGAATACCTCCATCTGTAAATTAGCATGTATTTCATTTTTTGATCTAACTTAGATTAGACAAGATCAGATGCAACCAGGATTCAATGGCAGAAGAGTAAAGAGGAATATAGGTGATGGTATTTGAAAAAATACTACCTTTACATTTTTTATTGAGTATATTGTTGTCTAAGAAGACAGGAGGTAGCATAAGATGGCCCAAAGATTCTATCTTGCCGTTTTTAAAGGGCAGTTGCAAAATCAATCGTGAACAAAACAATCTTAGAAATAACACCAGAGCATATTTTAATGCAAAAATATTCATCTTATTTAAGCATCGTTATGGAAATTTCAAACTTTTCATTACCTTGCTTAATTTTAAAACCACGCTGTATATTTTGTCAAAAGACGTCTTAAGAGGGAAATGTTGTCAAACATTATTTTTATCACAACGCAAAAAAGCCCTTTAAAAATTGCCTTTTGGAAAATCTCAACTCAGAGAAAGCACCTGCCCTAAATCTTTGCTAAAAAGTCAACTAGACAAACAGAAAATCAAACAAAGCAAAGAAAGCCCACTTAAATATCCCAAGCCATCAAGTACTATTTGATTAGATGGTTAGGCTATATTTTTATGTGCTTGGTTTTTATGGAGTTAGTGCTAATGAATAAATGTTGTTTGATGGCTACTACAGTCTCACATCTTTGACTGGTAGAAAATTAGCATAGTTTCACTGAAACAGTTACCAGGATAATATAATAGGGAGACAGTCCTATATATTAATATGCTTGTGCAGAATGCATTTGAGTGTGTGTGGGCATCCATTTATGTGCAGCTAGCTAAAAAGATACCACTGTAAGTAAAACCTAGGTTTGTAGCAATACATCAGTTTGCGTGGTTTTTTCAGTGGGGATATACAGGTACCTGAGGCTCTGCTGATGTACCAGTGTGTGTGTTGTGCTCGTGCATTTGCACGCACATTCATTTGCACGTCTGTCTGTCTGCAGGTATGTTTCTACTTGCATGTGTAATCTGGCTGCAGTGCTTTCTGAATAGCAATGAGCTCAGGAAAAGCATGTATGTATTTATATCTGTGCGCGCATCTATCTGCATATGGATGGGCTTGCATGGTGTCTACAGATGCATTTCTCCTTGTGTGGTTTGCGTGTCCCTCCGGCGAGAGGGTTTGTGCATCCCGTCTGTGAGAGGGATGATCTTGGTCACTCTGTGTACTTTCATTCCTATAAAAGGCAGTGTCCTTCTGCAGCAAAACCACTAACTGGGCATCAGGAGACCTGGATCCTGATCCGGCCATCCTGTTGATGGGCTCTGCGACTGAGCACATTCTTTTAATTCACTCTGTGCCTCAGTTTTCCCTCCCATCTTTTTTTTTTTTTACAAAGACTGTGGACATACACTGTCTTCTACCACATGGACATATGTAATGCCATACGTGATGGGATCTGTCTAGCTCAGTCAAAACCCTGGGTCCTGAGAGGATCTTTCTATGCCACTGCCTTACAGTAATATTCATCACTGCACATGCCTGCCTTCATGTGCTGGTGTTTCGGTGTCCATCTGTACTTTGTGGCTGCCTATTTGTAGTTTTTGAAGAGTTTATCTCCCTCATGTACACACAGAGCAGGGGGACGTGGAAAGGAAGGAGTTATTAAATGCCAAGCGGATATGCAATAAATCCCATTGATTTTACAAACTCCAACTTGTCTTCAATCTCTTTCCATTCTTTATCCTGGGGGCATTGCAACAAAACCCTATTTTAAATACCTTTTCTTTCCCTCCCCCCCCCCCCCCCCCCCAAAAAAAAAAAGTGTCAATATTTTATTTGGATTTTTAACTTCGCTCCATAACAGTTGTTTGACCTCCTGACTCATGTGAGTCACATAAATTCTGGGACTTTATTCAGGAGCCATGTTCCTGCTATTGAATAAGCAATTTGGGAGGGTGAATTAATGACTTGTGCTGTTGCTGGAAAGTCCCTGAAGAAATATTAAAATTGCTTGCAGACTGAATCAATACTCACTGAACACCCAGCATGAGGACCTGGGCTTTTTAATGGCTACAAGCAGCGGCACTTGGTAGAGGAAGGGGAATTCCTGTACACACAGGGCATGCAGGCACACACAAGCGGGAGCAGCCTTCCCCCAGCCTTGCTGGCATTTTCAGTAACAGCATATTCTGACACATGCACCCTGGTACAAGCTGATGCCTGCTGTGCCAGGGAAAGGACTTAGAGTCCAGTTCCCCTGTCTCCCTCCCGAGAGGATCATGCAGGATTTGCAAAAGTGGGCTGTTTGGGCCTCATGTTAAGCACTGGGGTTAGCATGCTCTGGAACAGTCTACAAAGGCACCAGGAAGGTCAATTATTTGTGGCATTATGAGCATGTTTTATGTGGGCAATTTGCTTTTTTTCCACTCTGAAGGGGAAAGACACTAGTGCTGTGATAGATTTGGGTGTGCTGCCGTGGTTTGGGAAGAGGATCGGGCTGTTTTGCAGAGCTGCGTTTGTGAAATGGTTCTGTCGCTTTGGGTGCTGAACAGCATTTGCATCTGTTCATAGCATTGATATGTTGCATTTCTGATATTCAGTAGGTTTTGCTTTCTTATGTTAGCTTGTAATATGGTGAGTCTTGTATGTCCTGCACCCCTGCTTGTGTTAAGAGTGACCGCTTTTGGTCACTGAGCAAAGGTGTCACTTCACTGGACCAACCTATTTTGATGGCTGTGGGTGCAATCCTGCATGATCCTGAGTTCCCTGAGGGGTCTACCACCCCCCCGAGGAGAGGAAAATATTTGGCACACACCTTGCTGAGGATTTTATTATTTGTTTCTCGCTAGGCTAACAACAGCCAGATTTTGCTCACACCCTAAGTTTTGCTCCAAGACCCCTTTGGCCAGGGTGGGTTTTGTTGCCAGAGTTTTCAAGTCTCCTTTGAGAATGCAGCCCCGTGTTTTGCCATTGTGGTCGTGAATGGCTGTTTTGTATTCGTTTGTTGGGCGGCTGTTATTGTGTATTAACACCGGGGTGGGTGTGCTTTGTATGACCGCATGTCCATCTCATTGATTCCATCAGTATTATTTTGTAATCGTGTGTCTCTGTGATTGAGTTAGTGTGCATTTCAGGGCTCCTGTGTATTGAATAATGATGTCAGGGATTGGGTGGTTTGACTGGGTAATGGCCTCTTTTCAGTGTTCTAAGTGAATGTGTCCTTCTCCTGTTTCCCTGTCTCGGCTGGGGCAGGATCATTTACACTAGGTGATTCCTTAAGATGCTCACATGCACTAACAGAATATGCCTTTGGCTCCTGAGCTTTCCTTGCCAGCATGATGTGCCGAGGGTTCGCCGCTCACCTGTGTGTGCGTGACACACGGGGTAGCACGTCTGGCTGGTTCTCAGCCACATGCTTCAAGGTCTGTGGCCACTTACTTGTATGTGTGTCAGTGTATTTCCACAGCTATGTGGGTGTGTTTACATGTGTATGCACCTTCTGGTTTTGCTAAGGCTTTTCAGTTATTGTTTTGGATAAGTCTCTATATCCTAGGTTTCTCCACAAATATCTGCAAGACTATACTGTGCAGTTTTGAATAGATTTGACTGAGTCTGTGAAGGGATCTAGAAATTACTACATCTGTCTACAGCGAAGGGCACACCTGCCTTTGCAAGGGTCTTCTTGTGTGACTGTCTATATTAACACATAGAAGGGCAGTGTGTCAGTTAGCAGATGCCTCTGATCTGTGTGTGACTGCCTGATGATGTTCCCATGTCTGAACTGACCCGGGTCTCTTATATATGTAAGAAAGAATGGGATTCTATGTCAGCAGCATTTAGCAGTAAATATATGTGCTAAGAAATTTTAAACGTACAATGAATCTCTGGGTTTGTGCAATGGCTTCTGACTTGTGTGGATATTGTGCGCTAATGCCCTAAGACAGTGTAGCCACATTTGGTCTCTTGGAAATGAACAAGAGAGTTCGGTTATTTTTCAGCTGATGATTATGTGTCATTGCCTCATGGATTTATTTGCTCTGCGCAGGCAATGTGTCTGGCATTGGTCCTGTTCTGCGCCTCCTCAGCCATCAGGATTTAGCCCAGCAGCAGCCACAGCCAGACAAAGTCTATGAAAAAGGCTGTGAAAGATCCAGAAAACTTCCAGAGAAAGCTCTCGGGTGTACTCTCTCACCAGAACACCCCATCAGGGAAAGACCTGTGACCTCTCTCATTCCGGTCATCTGTATGGCTGGGATTTAGCAAGCCAGTGAGTGGGGCTTATATTTTCCAGCGAGGTTGTTAACAGGTAACTCCTTACTCCTCCTTGTATTAGCTCAAGCCTTGTTACTTCCCCTACATCCTTGTTTGTGCTCTCCCACCCTTTTTCTCCCTTCCTCCTCTGTATTCCTGCCTGCATTTGACCTTGAACAGACGACACCGTCCTTAGCCCACCCACTGCTTTACCAGCTCCCACCCCTCACACTGGGGCAGCAGTGTCAGGGTAATAGGGGGAGGGAAAAAATGAGGGAGTGAGGAAGGGAGAGAGGAGAGGAGAGTGAGAGAGAAGGAAACCTGTTTGAAAGTAATTGGAGGCTGTTAAACAGAGGAGCCCAGCATATCACTCTAGTAATGGAAATAAATTCCATTGTATTTGCATTTTAATTTTCCACATAAACAAAGGCCTGGAGTGTGCTGGCTTCGCCAGAATCACCGGCCAGAATTTAATTAGAAATGAAAAGTTTATAGGGTCCTCTTTAATGCGATTAATGCACAGTTAACATTTATCACATACATATGCTGGAATCGCCTTTTTTAAGCAACCACCGGCCATGAAATGAATTTCTTTTCAACTTTTTTAGCGTGCGTGAGGAAGGCTGTCTCTGGTGAGGCGGTCCAGTGAGCACACTCCTGACAGCTTGGTAAACTGCAGCCCACAGAGGCTTAGTAGCCCCCATCCTCACTGAGGAAAGTTCAAGGTGGCTTAGAGGGAAGCATGGTCTAGTGGTTAAAGCCTGAGGTTGGGAGTCAGGGGATCTGGGTTGTATTCCCAACTCTGCCACATGCTCACTGCATGACTGACTTGCTCTCAGCATCTGTTTCTCTGGGTGTTAAAAATAAAAGAGAAATCAGCTGGAAGAAGATATCTCAGCCCTAGACCCCTCTGTGTCTCAAGCTCTCCAGAAACTTGCCCAACCCTGTTGTATGGGATCTGGATTGGATCCTACACCATGCTGACTGCTCAGCTCATCTCCCTGTGCCCGAGCATCCCTACGCTGGCTGTGGGGACAGGAGAGCACCTGCAGCGCTCACCTGATGCCAGAGGTTGGGCCTTGCACAGAGGCTTCTTTGCACTATCCCAGCTCTCTGTGCACACCAGGCAGCGATGATCCCTGCTGCATGGGTTTGTATGGATCTCACATTGCTTGTGTGAGATGTGCATCCTTCTGCCAAGGAGCATGAGGCAGGAGGGGAACAAATGCTGCCCGTGCAGCATGGAAGCCCTGGCAGCCCTGCCGTGAAGGGACCTGTATTCACTGCTGAGGCACTCTGTGCTTCTTAAGAGGATCCTCTCATGCTGGTTTGGTCCAAAAAAACACTAAGAAGGGCTTGTTAGATACAGGGGCCATCAAGCCTGAACCTCAGATCCAAACATAAACCTAATGAGGAGCAGCTACTAGCTCTCCTTGTGGTAGGGGTAATTATAACTCTCTCACCCTGAGGAGCCCTGAGAGGTTGCCCCATGAATGCCTGTGAAAAGCTTTGAGCTTGTCTGCATGGGGACCCTAGGAAAAGCAAGTCTAAATCTAGACAAATTATCAATATCCTTCCCTTGCAGAGCACGATGCTGAGATAAAAGGCCAAAGGTGAACACTTCCCCTGTGAGCCCGTGCCCCTGCCAGAACCAGGAGGGCATCAGGCTTGTCACCTCCCTGCCTCCTCCTGGCTCTCAGAGGGGACCGTATTGCCACTGGTGTCCCCATTGTCCCTTCCTTATGCCACTTCCCCTGCTCTGTCTGTGTGACAGACAGGGACTACAGGACCCCCAATCCCACGCTTCCTTTCCAGGCTTGCAGACAAGCAAAGCAAATAAACCAGGCTCATGGACACAGAGTGTTAGCGTGTTAGGGACACAGCAGGGGAAGGAGGAACATGAAACCTCTATTGATCCCTTGAGGAATGATGTCCCTTCCTTATCTTATCAGATTCTCTTCACTCTTCAATTATAGTCTGTTGAAATTGGCCTCTTAACCCAAACAAGATAACCCGGGTAATGAGGACAAGAGTGTGAGGGGAGGCGGGGGAGAGGAGAGCAGAGTCCAGTGCGTTAAACTATGGCTATCATTAGAAATATCTCCTTTAGCATACCCCACTCTGCCCCCTCTATCCCCAGGTATCCCCTTCTTGCATCATGTATCACATTAACGAGCACACATCCACTCCCTGACAAATATATCATGCCCTATACACCTTTCCTTCCCTCAGATGCACTAGGTGTCCCCAACAGGCACGTCCCCACATTTGTATGCGGTATCTCCGTGTATATGTGTGCCTGCCCTGCTGTACGCCTTCTGTGTTCACACATCTCAGTATGTGCCGCTCTGTCATACGCACACTTGCACAGTCTGTGGTACTGTCGCTGCCCATCTCACCAACCTCATGTTCCTTGGCACACTGGTGGTATGGCTGCCATAGTACCTTATCGCCAGGTCTACTGGAAAGAATTACTGACAAAGATATGAGCACTTCTAGGACCCCTCCATGCATCTGTTCACAGACAGAGTTCCTCAGTGCATTTGCATGGCTGCCTCGCCATGGGGAAGCAGAATCCTCTGCAGAACCCCACAAAACTAGACAGGCTTCCCAAGATGTGTGTTGCTGTGCTTTTGCTCGCCCCTATAACTCCCTGCATGTAACTGCAGAGTTACGACATTTTTTCCATAGATAAGACTATTCTAAGTTCTTACACTGACCAGTAATACCTACTTGCTATAAGTCTATACTCCCAGCTGGACATATTGCTGTAGTGATATTAATATGTCCACACTCGTCCTTGTACACGTTGTGGGGTATAGGACATGTCTTGCCCAAATATCCATTAGAGAGAAGATTGTTTGGTGGAACAATAGAGACTCAACAGTCTGTCGGCACAAACGCACCCAGGTTTCCATGCCCAGATTACTTCACTATGCACAGAATGATCCAGGACGACATTCAAATGGTGCAGAAGGTGCTTTCATTTGGGAAAGCTGGTGCTCTAAGCAGTACAAAGGCTTCGTTTACAGGGCTGGCACCCTCCTCTTGCACTCTTCTAAAAACTGTGTTCCCCAGGATCACTTTATCCCCTGCCTTTCACTGTACCAGGGGCATTTCCTTGTCTACACATCCTCCTGAAACGGGCAACACTCCCTTCCATTTCATGTCTCCCTGTGCCACCAGCTCTGCCAGTTTTACTCGCTTGGGCACCAAGACCCGTGCGGGTGTCACTCATAGGCATGTATTTGTCTTTAAATATTTGCAGGCCACAAAAAATTAATGTAATCTGCAAAAGGGAGTTAAAATCATGGCCATTACCTGTTTACAAATTTACACATGCTCTCTCACGTGCAAGCATGCAAACTCACCCACGCAGTTCCTCCCCACTCTCCAGCTTGTGCGCCTCACAAGAATCCGCACACAGCCAGACACTGTGTCCCCATCCTTACTGTGTCCCCATCCTTGCTGCCTCCGCATGCACAGACCCCAACCTCAGGCACACAAGTGGCCTGAAATTGTTAGAGCCACATAAGGGAGTCGGATGTCAATACTGGATGACCCTCTGCATCTCGTTTGGCACAGTGGCCAAGACTGCCTTCTGTAAAACCACAGCAGGTCTGGGTTTGACACTATCCAAGTCAAATCTGCCTTGGCCTTTCACTCCATCCTTATCTCTTGCCCTTTCTTCCCCCAACCCCACCCAGCTGTGCTCACCACTCACTCTGGAAGCTTTGTGTTGTGGCTGCCTGCCAGAGACAGCACCACAAACATTGTCTCTTTAAAACTCTAAATTTGCTGTTTGTTCCATAGGGAGAAGGAATTTGTGACACTATCTATTTTCCACTCTGCCTCTGCTTGTGCAGCCTTGGCCCATTTGTACACAGCGCGTCCCAGAAATTCACTTCCCCTATGCACTCACACGATCTCCTTTTCTTCAGAAATATTATTCCTTCCTTTCCTCGTCTACATCCCCTACATTCTCTATTCATTTTATAAATAAGTGTATATGTATTTTTGGTGTATGTATAATTTATATATTAATGTATAGTTTTTCAAGCTCAAAAGTCTAAATTTAAACAACCAAGAAAGGCCCTAAATTTAGGCAAATATTAACAGCAGGCACTATTACATAGCTACATTGCACTGCAGTCTGTCTTTTTAAAGAGAGATAACCAAAAATTGTTCTTAAAAGAATTTTTAGAGAAACATGAGTGTGTTGAAAGGCAATAGTCCCTTTAAGAAGTGCCCAAAGACTCTACCGCAATTTTAAAGTGAGAGCTTGAAAATGGGCAGTGGAATGACGATGTTGCCCTCATATTTCAGCCCAGCTTGAAGAAAATGAGGACGAGTTCCAGGAATCAAAGGGCTCCCTGACCAAAGAAATGGGTACTGTTAGAACCATCCAAACTACCCTAAAGCTAGAGGTGGTGCAGGGCACCCGGTCTGACAGATACGTGAGGTTCTTCTTTTGTTACCTGGTCACAGTCTCTGCTTTTCCTTTTGTAAATTAACGAACAGACATCAATCCGCTTTGCAAAACATGGATGCCACCCCTCTCGACTGAAATACAGCGATGGGCATTTTGAGCAGAGCTGATCATTGTTCTCAGTGCGATTTGCCTCCCAACCAGAGATGGAAGTTTAACCCTGTACCTTGGACCCTGCAAAGAGAGGAGGGTGCTTACTTTGGAAGGAAGAGGAACTGTTCAAAATGGAGCCAGAGAAGCAAAAACTAAATTGGGCCCCAGGAGAGAACAATTAACAGGGGCAAACTCCAGCATATCTTTGTGTGTGTTGGGGGAGCTGCTAGAAGCCTGGGGAGCAATATGCTGTGCAGATTTTAGAAATGCTACATGAACTGCAGAGCTAGGAGATGACAGCAACAAGAAATGTCCTACTTCTATTTTTCATACAGGGAGAGACAAGCCACCAGAATCTCCTTTTCTGATTTAACAGTGAGGTTTGGGTTTCAGACATAGCATTTTCTGGGAAGCATATCTGTGAACTCACAGTCTGTTAGCTCAGGCTTTTGGCACATCACTTGTTCTCCTCGCTGTCAAAACTGGTACACACATAAATCCCAAGCCAGACAGAGGACAAACGAATATCCTTCCCCAACCACACTGAACTCCCGCATATGCTTCCTTTAGCCTACCAGCATTTTGTGTCACTGTCTATGTGCCTGCCCAGAGATACATGTTCCCTACCATATACCAATGCACTCACATGTAGTACCCAACCTGCAGGTGCATTTGCCCCAAGGCACCTATCTGCATTGCACTCGCAGTCCCCATATAAATGTCCTATAAAAAAATGCAGTACAACTCTGCTTTTTCCTTGCCTATACCCACCTCTGAACATATAAAACTTTCAAATTTGCCTGTTATGTATATAAATGTATGTTCTATGCTCCTCCTATCCCACTACTATTCCTCAATATCTATATGGACAGACATATTCTGTCCATATGTCTCAAAGACTTCATGCATACATCCTGTCATTCTTCACACCCCAACCAGAGCTATTCCTCTCCTATGTCTCCAGGATTGAACTATTGTGTTGTCCATTTCCCAGCGACAAGGGGTCTAGTTACAGGGTTATTGATTGGTTTTCATGCAGACAGATGGATCTGCCTTTGGTCTCCCCTCCAAAATCCACCTCTGTATGGGCTGATTGTCACTGCTTCAGGGATAGGATTTCACCAGGAGACCACCCTCCATGCAAACATCCTTCACCCAGGCCACGGATGGTAATAAATGGAGTCAGGCTGAGCCATAATAAAAGCAATTGAGTGGGTTACCTGTGCAGACATGAGATTTATACCTCCTCATATTTGATGTGATTGTTTTATTGAGTTCTCAGTGCAGTTAGGATGCCGTTTATTTATTTATTTATATGCCTACTTATCAGGGAAGAGGGGAGAGGCTGTCTCAGTCTAGCTAGTGTTCAGCCTCCGTCTTGTCAGAAGAATGGGGCTCTCCAGTTTTTCTCTGCATTTCACCTAGATTTGGGCTTGGTGGGTGAGCCCTGGCCAGATATCTCATTTCCTATAACAAACAAAGATGTTTGTTTCAGGATTCCTGAAACCTTGAGGACTGTTTGAATTATGAACCTAGTATCAGCTAGTAGAAGTAGTAGAAGCTAAGAGGATGGCGTAAAGAAAGGCGCATGTATGTGCTGATTTTCTGAAAGAACCCCTCAAAAGAAATTCCTATTTATGCTGTGCCTGTTTTGGACAATGGGCTGTGATCTGTGCACAGAGCCTCTTTATGCTATTGCAATAGAAATAGTAAGCACCAGCATTGCTTCTGACTCTGTCATCACATGTGAGTGCTGAGAAATATTAGCAGGTGCAAATTGATTGGAAATGAATATTTGTAAGTGCACTCTGAGGAGTTTGGAAACCAAGTGATTAGATTTGTGATTTTCAGCTGGGTAGATAGCCATATTAGTGCTACAAAATCAGCTCTCAGTTACTGGCACTAGAGAAAATTGGAGGTTAGCGCTGAATATCATACTGTTTAGTATTTCATCACAAGCCTAGTGGTGTTTGTTGTGGGTTTTCCAGATCCTCTAGACAAGTGATAGCACAAGAATTTCAGTCCTCATTTAATAAAGTATATTTCCAGTGCTTGTGGAGGATTGAAAAGGGGCCTGTCGGCTCTCTGAAATCTCAAAGGACTTCATTGTTAAGGTGTTTTAAAAGTCATTTAATAGGAGTCAGATATCCAAATCCCTGTAAAAAATTAAGGTGGAAAAGAGAAAACAAGTAAAAACAAACCCACATTGTGTTACAAGTACTTATGATTTTTATGCCAATTGCATGATTTAGCCTCTGCCCTGGCATTTTTAAACAGTTGATACTGGTAAATATGGCCATGCGTGTATGGGCTTCAGTAGACTAACTGGGATTACAGTGGGAAAATCCTAATTCCTGGTAGCGCTCAGTTTAAAGAATGATTGTTTGGTAGAAAAACTCAAACCTTTCTGATGTTTTCAGGAGTAGTAATCATCATCAGAGACATGTACCCACAGATGGGATTTCCTAAAGCTGTAGTTAGCCGCATGGATGACAAGCCAATGACAAATGATTTTGAAAACTTCTGCCTTTCCATGTATAGAGATCTCCCCCAAAAGTGGGATCCCTAAATATTTTGCTGATTGTAAGTAGCAAGCCTGGACTCCATTTGAATTTCAACATGCCTTAATTAAAGATGATGGCAAATTAATCTAAGTGAAGCTCAGCCTTCTTCAACTGTTTTGAAGTCATATCTTTTTATTCAAGTAATATGGAAATCTTTTGTTTGAATGGACTTTAGAATCAGAGATGGGGGTTTGGGGATATTTGATATACCGCTGAAAAAATGACTTTGTTTTGTATGCATCATGTCATCATATCATAAAGGGTCCAGCTGGCCTGCCAGAGCATTATCTATCTCTTTAACCAACGCCAAGATTATTTCTTATTGTATGTTTGCTTGTTATGAATACCATCTAGTTATATATATTCCAAGAAATCAGGAATTCCTGTGGGATGCAATTCCACAACTTAATGGACCTCTCTATCAGGAGATTCCTTCTGCTACCATTTAAATGTTTCTTTTCTTATTTCCCTCCCTTCATTCCTGGCAATGCTCCTTTGTTTAAACGTGAATAATTCCTTTCCTGTTGGAGGGACTGTGCCCTTCAGATCACTATATTGTTCTCACCACTTCATCATCACTTGGCCAAGCCACTTATATTTTCTCCTCTTTTCTCCCAAAGTCAAATGAGTTTTTCACATAATAGTGATTCTGGTAAATGAGGTTTAGCTCCATAAGACTCATTCACCCAGCACTGAAATGCAGCTACCTCTATGGCAGAATGCAGCAATCATTCACTAGATGCAAAAGCTTGAAAATGTTTAACTCCCAACAAAAATCAAGCTTTCTGTACATCTATAAAAAAATAAAGAGCTGGGATTTGGGGGTGATAAAGAGACCAATGTCGTTCTGAACTTTGAGGTTCACAGAACAAGGAGCTTGAAACTTCCCAGGCACAACCAATTTTACTTGCTAACAGTCTTTATTGAGCTAATATCTTTGCAATATGAAAATTAGAAAAAATGCGGCTAGCTTATTGTAGTTCCCACCATACAGCCTTCCAGTGGCCAGATATGAGGAATAAAACAAAGAGAAATGCTGTAAGCTTTCATTTACTCTTTCAGCTGCAGTAACATTGTCTGTAACCTCTGCTTTATGAGCCTGTCCTTTATTTGCAATGATAAAAAGAAGATAATACCAGGTTTGCGTCTGATGGAAAAGAATCTGAATTTAAAGGAGTATATTCCTTGTAATGAAGCCCTGTGTGACCCGATGGCATTCTTTGCTCAGCTGAAAGCAACTGGCAGTAAAAGTCTTCTACCTTGAGAGCATCCCCTGATGCAGGAAATTGCATGGGAACCTTAGACTCAGCATCAACTAACTGAGAGGATCCCTGCTAGGATCCCAGGCTGCTTCTGTGCAGGCTAAAAAGTGCTAGATTACAAGACCCGGTAAACTCTGTTGGGTGCTGTCAGACGGGTTGTCTTCACCCATGCTTTGCACCAGCCCATGTCAGTCAGAGGCTAATCCAGTCTACATGGCCAGTCTAATCCTTGGCCTCTCTACTGAGAAAACTTGCTTGTGGCTACTAAATACTGATGCTGGTGACAGGTTTCTGACACACACACTTGCCAGTTAAAACTGTGCAACTCACCCTGTGTTCACTGCAGACCATGCAGTTGTCACTACTTTTGGTCGCTGTGAACAATCTGCTATTAGAGATACTTGGTCCTCTTCCAACTTCTCCCTAGACCGGGGTGTAAAACTCATTTTCACTGCGGCCACATCAGCCTCACGGTTCCCTTCAAAGGGCCAAATGTAATTTTAGGACTGTAGGAGTAGTTACATTTATACAGTCCTAAAATTACATTCGGCCCTTTGAAGGCAACCACGAGGCTGATGTGATCCCCAGTGAAAATGAGTTTGGCATCCCTGCTCCAGACTCATTACCTGTGCTCCAAGAATTCCAGATTTGTTTGATGGGAAAGACAGGGAGAGATTCACCAGTGACTTTGGCCAGCGTGTCCTTTGGGGAAATTCTCAAGCGAGGCTAACGAGAGTGACTCAGAAAGCTCTGTCTGCGTAACATTGATTTCTTCCTCATATGACACAGCCCCTGCCCTAGTATGCCTGCCTTTTGCCAGACTCAATTGTTTGTCTTGAGACGTTATGTTTACTTCAATTGAGATTCTGTTCAATTCTATCTCCCTTGCGTGGACTAAAGCCTCAGTTGATGTAAAACAACCTAGCTCCAGTTTTGAACCTCTTCTCATTATGTGTTGAATTCCATGAGCATTTTTAGTGAAAGGTCACACTGAGTTTTACAAAGGTAGCTAAATACTGTTATTTTCATTTTATAGATGGCAAAGCAGCTTCATAAGGAGTCCATGTGACCTGCCCAAGATCAACCAGAAAGTTAACGGCAGAACTGGTAAGAAAAATCTCATCTCCTAATATGCCATTCTTTGCTTTAAACTACAGTCTTGCCTCCAGCCACTGAAATTGGCCACGTGCTCAACAATATTTCAATGTGCAAGTATATTTCACTGGTCATTATAACCTGAGGCAATGTGTGTGGCTTCCCATATATATTTTTTAAAAGCACATAATTATTGGAGACTTTAACTAGGAATCATTAGCCAATTGTTATCTAATGAAACAGGAAACATCTCTCCAAACCAAGTGCTTAACTCTAGAAATTAACATACACCCAATACATAAGAGAAGATTGAAAAAATATCTAACAGGTGGACTGAGATAATATACCAACTAAACTCTATTATCTGCCATGAGGTATTAGTTAGGTCTACTCTCAGGAACTCAGGGTCCAAAGTGTATCCAGAAGGCTGACCGAACTCTGTAATGCTTTGGCTTTGGCATTCCTTGGATGAGGACTAAGTGGGAGTCCCTAGTACTGAACCCAGCCATAGGAGAGCTGGGATAGAGGGACAGACTGGGCGGGGTGCGGGGAGGGGGAGGGTGCGTGTTATTTTACTTTGCCTTTCTGGACCTATGAGGAATTAATTAAGAGAAACAGGAAATACTGCTTAAACTACAACGTCTGTTGCATCCCTTGCTGCATAACCGTGAATGTGTGCCCGTGATGTGCTCCGTCCTGTGCCTACTAAAGTACACTGTCTAATTCAAAAGATTTTTCTGCAGTGATTATTATCTCATGAAACCTGCGTTCTTAGGCTAACTGTACGTGCTGCAAAACAAAGGAAAAATTCTCATTAACATCTCCCTCTAAGTTCATACTTAGGAGACCGCCGCAAGGCTTACAGCAGTGCCTAAATCCAGCTGAAATATGCCAACCCAAAGTGACCAAAGATAACTCGTTTATGGACATATGATAGATGGAAATGTTTGGGCTGGCAGGATGCTTGAGAAGCAAGGCGCTCAAGTGATTTAAAGTAAACATTAATTGCTTACCGAAGAATTAAGAGCTTCTGTCACTTGCCTGCTTCTCAATTACATGCACTGTGTATATGTGTGTGTGTTTACCTACATGCATGTATATATATACACGTGTATAGATATATGTGTGTGTACCTACACACACACACATGATAGGTTTATACTGTATAGTACCTAATGTATAAAGCGGGAACAGGAAAGCTCCCACTGCAGAGATAACTGCTCTGTCTTGATCCTGTCAGTTCTGCTGCACTTTGCTTATTAACTAGTAAACTCTCTAGACTTTTCTGCCATAATTAAAGGAAAAGTACCGCATAGCAGAAGACTATTTTTTTTTCCCGAATCTTGACAGGGTAGTTAAGTCATGTTTTTTACCAGAGTTTGTATCTAGCCTTCATCTGCATAAGTTTGGTATGAACAAGCTTCTGATAAATCTCAACAGTAAATTACAGTTCATCCCAAATGCGTCCTGATATTCTTGATGCAATACTGACAGATAAGTGCAATGTAGGCACAAAAAATTCATATATCACAAAAAGTAATTCATGGAAAATAGATTTTTAAAATCTTTTAGGGAGACTTTAAACATGGAATTGAAACTGCCTTGTTTTGTAGTTGTTCACCTGAAAGCCTTCATCAATGTTAGACTAATCCCCAGAAAGAAAGAAAATGAAATTCACGAATTTCCAGAAAATCTTATAATCAAAAGTAATTTTTTCCATGTAGAAGGAGATCTCCATCTTGAAGTATGGTATTCACAGTCTATCTGGGGACATAGGTAACTTCTGTTTCTGTAAATGCCTCACTATAGTCTCAAGATGTTGAACTGCTCATGAATGTAGCTCTAACCGTTCTGGACACTGGTCTGATGCAGATTTTGCTTTGGAAACTCCACATTTTGCAAAAATACAAAGATGTTTCTAGAAGGTTGGTTTTAGAAATTGTCATCTATCTGAAGCTGCCTAGAGAGTGTTAGGTTAACTCCAGTTTGTGATCGTACTGCAGGTAAGAGATGTGCTGTTACAAAGGACTGACGCAGTTCTATGGGTGTATTTTGACAATGGGAGAAAGAAAAATGTATGTTTAAATTGTGTACTTAGTCCTCTCTCAGTGTTTTGTGGGTTTTGTGAGCTGGAGTCACAGAAGTCACTGGAGTGAAGAAGTTCACGCTAGACTCCGCAGCACCAGGATTGGGCCCTTGTATACTCGCTATTTCCTATTCCACTGCATTTTTTCTTAGCTCACTGTCCTGTTCTTGCCTAGCAAAGACTTGCAAATTTTATGCCCTGTGATGTGATGGGCTCACTTAATCACAGAGATGAGTTTTGGGGAGCCTCATGCAAAGGTGAACAGTGGGAGGTTGAGCCTAAATTTTTAAAAGGAACGGGGAACAACTTAATCACATGAAGCCAAAATGCTCTTGTGCCTTGGTGACCACACACGCAAATGCCATCACAGTATGAATCAAACATGGTGGGTCACAGCTGAGCCTCTTTAATGTAATAATACTTAGCAGCCACAAAGCACTTGTCCTGCTCAAAGAATTTTATAAGCGCAGTCTAACTGACATCTGTTCCGATCAGTCGTTTCCAAGGTGGGGAAACTGAGGTTCAAAACCCGCAGAGCCCTACCCCAAACTGGTAGCAAAGGTGGGAGCAAAACCTGGCACTCAGCCTTCTGCCTGGGACATCGCAACCCAGATACAAGGCGTTGTGTCTGGCGGGCAGAAGGGTGAGACTTCAGTGAGATACGGATGCTGACATGCCTTGAGCTAGCCAAAGTATGCATGTGTGTTGGGTCCATACATGCTATTCCTGCAAAGACCCCACAGCCCTTCCTCTGGAGTCCGGTACCACCAGTTTAATTCCTCCCAGGGATAGCTGGCTGTCCTTCCACAGCTGCCTTTGTAAGGTGTCTGAATGTCAAACTGTTATTATTTCAATACCTGACTGAGAGAGTAACAGAGACCTGGAGGATTTTTAGGAGGGTGTATAATTAGCCGATCAGTATTATGTTACCCTGTTCATAACTTAATAACCATTTTAATACAGATGGCACACACAGGGATAATTTCCTAGGGTAGCCTAGCAGTATATTACAGAGACAGTGTGTCTGAGGGAATCTTTCTTAGCCAAGGTACATTCCACTAGCTAATTCTACCTGCTGTTTTCAAGATGATTTGGGATAATTCCATATCATTTGCAAAATATTAAAACTCATTTATATAGGATGCCAGATTTAGAAATACACAGTCTGAGTTATTAGACATATTTTGATAAATCTGCCATGAAAAGCGCAAGATAAAAAATATCACTGTGTTTTCCCTGCTATTTATTTTTGCTTCCCTTGCTATAAATACATCAGGTTTAAAAAAAAAAATCCGGCTAAACTTGTAATATATCAAAAGGGCCAATATACTGACTTGTGTGTTTTTGTCTATGCAGACCTACAAAAGCCTGTGCATATATTTACATATACCCTATATACATTTATTTGAGTGGGAAGCACCGTATATTTGGGATTGCGTGCAAAATTTCATGTATTCTTACTGCATCGGTGAGGTATTTTGAGCCTATGTACATACCCTTTGCAAATATCCCTGTGTTACGCTGTTTCTAGACGTTGTATTACTGTGGGCATAGTCAAAATATCGGTACATACATTACACTAAACCAGTATAATTACTTTCAGTGTGTGCATAAGAGTGTTGTGTGTTGCCAAAGTGTGAAGATCTGGCGTATGTCGGGTTTGAATTTGCAGGCATTTGAACAGCCTGAGTGCTTCCAGTGTGATAGTCCTTGATTACATCTATCACCGGCCTTTTTCTCCTGCATCGATCCATTTTTTTTTGTCTGTCATATGGTTATTTTTGTCACCTCAAACCTGACCACCAACAAAAGTCGCACTCTAGCAACTGAGGGAGGAGATGGGGGGAAAATTTTCGCTAGTGCTGAATTGATCCTGCTGCTTCCCAGCCTACTGCCAGGGCAGGGATCGGCCCGAGCCAGGAGCCGCGGGCAGCAGCGCTCCTCAGCCGAGTGAAGGGACCGCCCTGCAAGTTTAGCGGTTCCCTCGGGCTAGCGATGAGGAGCGAACCGCGGGCAGTGGGTGCGAGGGAAGCCTTCCTCCAGCACTCCGCGGCTCGGGGCTGTGAGCCCGGCTTGGCAGCGGGTAACGGCAGCTTTTCGGCTCAGAGCCCTAATACCCTGGCAAGGCTGGCGGTCATTTAAACCCCGGGAGGGATGTTGAAGAATCAGGGAAAAACCCGGCTCCGTCACCCCTTCCAACCCGAACAGCTCCCAAACCTTACGGCACCGCATCTGCTCTCGCAGGAGCGCTGCGCGCCCCGGGCCGCCCTGGGCAGGCGGCAGCCGCAAACTGCAGCGAGCCCCCGAGCAGCCCCGCTCCCCCGCTGCCCGGGACTGCGGCGGGGACAGCCGGCTCCGGCCCCGCTGCTCGGGACTGGGCTTGGCGGTCACGGCGGGGCCGGAGAGCGCCCGCTGAGCCATGCCCAGGGGTCTCGCTGCGGGCGGGGGGCTGGAGCAGGCGGGATCTAACCTGACCGAGGAAGGACTGGGCCGTCCGCGCTGTGGAGAGGAATTTTATAGGGCAGTAAAGAGGCGACTGGGCCCCGAGCAGGGCTGCGGGGTCGCTCTTACCTGTTTATGGAGGAGACGCTGGGGACCGTGTCGTTGTCGCAGATGCCCTCGGCCAGTAGCCTGTCCCGGATCTCCCAGGCGAACATTGTCGGGTTTTGTCTCTTGTACTCGGCGATTTTATCCACTACTTTGGGGGTCGCCACTTTGGGTTTGGAGCCGCCGATCACGCCAGGCTTGATGCTCCCCGTCTCGTAATACCTGCACAAAGGACGGTTAGTGACCTGCCGTGCCCGGCACAGCCCCGCCGTCTCCAAGCACCCAGTGCCCGGCTGCCCCTCGGAGCGCCTCGCAGCCGCCGGCCCCGCTCCCGGCCCCTCGCCCCACCTCAGCTTCGTGCGGCCGGTGCGCGGCATCGGGCCGCGGCGGCTCGGATGCCGCATGGCGCGGCTCGGCGGGGCGCCGGGCCGCCTGGGGCTGGCGGAGTCCTTTCTCCTCTCCAGGGCTCGCTCCCGCTGTTTTTTTCACTCTCCTTTCTCCCCCTCTCCCTTCTTTTTTTTTTTTTGGTGTGTGCGTGTATGTCAGAAACGAGGGGCGCTGGGCCGTTCACTGCCTCCTCCTTCCCCCGCCTTATACGCACACACTCGTTTCAGGCCCGGAGTTGGAGAAACAAAACAGAAACCCTCGCCCCATCAGGGGAGCAGACGGCCGCGGAGGGGGCGCGGGCAGTGCCGGGCTCACACCCCCCGGCTCTCCCGGCCGGCTTCTGCCCGCCGGCGTGCTCCTCTCGCCGTGCTCGGAGGCTGGCCGGGCTGTGGGTGCGAGAGCGCGGTTCTTTCCCCTCCCCCTGCCCCTCGGAAGCGGGTGCTCGTACGGGGCAGCTCCAGCCCGTCTCCCGGCTGGCCACTAGCTCTGCTCGCGTCCTTTGCAGAGGGCACGGCAGAGCACGCACATCACAGACACAGGCGGCTGGGGCTCTGCTGCCTGCGGACACCGCTCCGCGTCCGAGCGGCCGGGCCCAGGGACTTGCCTCTGGCGATATTTCACACCACATTTGGCAGAGATCGGTTACCGCGGGTATTTATTTATTTATCTGCCCCGTTGTTTGTTTATTTGCCCGTGTATTTTCTAGGGCCGCTCAGAGATTGTTGTGAGTTGGCGGATTTTGTTGTAGGGGGTTTTTTTTCTTTTTTTTTTTTTCTCTTCCCCCTGTCCCTTCTCTTTCCCGCTCTCCCGCCCACCCCTCGCAAATTGTTTGTCTTCCCAAGAGTTTCCAAACACTGCCGGGGGGGCCGGGAGGAGCACGTCCTTCCCGGCTGGAGGCGGGGGCCCTGCTCAGCCGCGGGCTCCCACTGAGCGGAGGTGCCGGGGCCGCTCGGGGAGGTGGCGGGGAGAGCCCGGCGCCGCGGGAAGGGCGAGAGGTCACAACGGAGCGGGTAAGGGATGCACCGTTGCCGTCCCAGGGGAGGGGAAGGAGCAGCCTCTTTCCTTACCTGCCCAGGATCTTGCTGACACAACCGTGGCTGACCCGCAGCTGCCTGGAAATGTCACAGGGTCGGACCCCCTGGTGAGCCAGCTCCACTATCCTTTGTCTCACCACGTCAGGTAGGGGCCTGCCGTTCACAAACACCCCCCCAAGCTGGTTGACACCCCCGTGCCCTGCTGGGGAAAGAGAAATAAAAAAAAAAAAACAACACAACAACCCACGCACACCAGAAACAAGCCGTTAGTTGTGGATTCTTCACCACTCGTACTGCAAAATCTCCAGTCACTACAGATGGATGGAGGTGATGATGGCGGGGGCCGAGAGGGGGGAACAAGACGGGGCAGGAGGGGAGAAGAAAGGAAAAACGAAGAAAGAGGAAAATACGGGGAGGAGAATGAGGGAAAGATAATGAGAGAAAGACAACGAGAGAAAGAAAGATAGAATGAAAGACACAGAATGAGAGACAAAAAGATAAATAAAAGAAAAAAAGGACGAAAGAGGATAAAGAGCGCGCGAGAGGAGAAACAAAAGATAAAGGAATAAAGAAAGAGAGAGGAAGAAAAATAGCAAGGAAAGAGAAGGCAGGGTGAATTTTCCCGAGCCGGGGACCGTTCCTCCCGTACGCCGTTTCCCCTCCCTGGACCGGAGAGCATCTCTCCCTCCCGCCGTCCCCGCCCGGGACGCCGGAGCGGCGACTCCTCACGGCCATCGCGGTGGGGCGAGGATGCAGACAGTGCCTACTCCGGCTCCTCTCCCAAGAGTTGGGGAGAGATGCGCTCCCAAACTCCGGAGCTCAGCTGTTTAGTGGCTCCAGACGGACCCTGCCGCAGTCCCCCATCTCTCTACTCTTGGGTTTTTCCTCTCTCATTTTCTTACCACGATTTTCTATCACATTGTCAATTACAGTTACTGGCGAACCCCGCCCTCCCTCACCCCGCGGCATGTCCCCCATGCAACGCGTTGTCTCCCGTTATTTTCGGATGCGAGTTGAAGGGATTCGGAGAGAAAAGGAGAAAGGGAAAGAAATGTAGGGAGAGAGAAAGAAAATACTTTGTGTCCCGTAGTCAGTGTTCGTTTACAGACAGACCCTCTCTCTCCTCAGCTTCCGATCTTTAAAGGAAAAATCCTTCAGTTAAAAAAAAAAAAAAAAAAAAAAAAGAAAAAAGAAAAAAAAGAAAGAAAAAAAAATCTGAGAGGCTCTCACGTTCCATCTTTTTTCTCCCCACACAAATCTAATGCAGGGAGAATTAAAAATGCTCCTTTTTCCTCTGTTGCTCCCTTTCCAGTCAAAAACATGCTCTTTCTCAGGTAGGACTGCTAGGAACCCTTTTTTTTCGATATTTCACCATTTTGAGAAATAACTTGGGGAAAAAAATAAGTATGCACCTGCTAAGCATGGGCAGGAGGAACGGAGTGACGGGAATAAAAGGAAACATCTCCTTTTGGGACTCAGAAACACAGGCGGTTGTGAACCGCTTGCACCTGGGGAGGTCCGCGTTAGAGCCGGGAGCAGTTCGCCCTTGCCTGGGCGTGTGGGGAGATGCGGACTCGCAGGCGCTGGCGCTGCTACCTGGTTGTCTCTGTCTCTAGAATATCCAGCTGATATAGCTGTGGAGTGCACACTGTATTAAAGCTTTCCTTTCACACAACCCTAACCTTCTGTATCTTCCTCGCCAAGAGATCTTAGTTCGTTTTGCAGTTTGCTGAAAAATGATCTGTTTGTATTTTCGCTTAGGTTTTTGGTTTTGGTTTTTTTTTTTTTCCCTCCCCTGCTTCTGACACTGACTTATTGGCTCTGAACTTAGTGGAAACTCTCATTGCCCTGCGATCGATCCAAGTCCTTTCGCACAAATAGAGTTTTTTCCATCCCACCCACCCCTCCAGTAACACCTCCACGTATCCCCTCCCAGCCGCCTCGGCCAGGGCGCCGGCTGGCTTCCCCGTCCCTTCCCCGATGAACCCGGGTTATTTGTTGCATTCTTTTGGTAGTCTTTCTTAAAATATATTTAGGATTTCGGGGGAGGGGGTGGTATTTATCTCCCTCCACTAAAACCCGAAGGTATATGTTGCTGTGTGTTTTCTTCATTTGTTCAGAAGCCCTTCTGCACATGTTGCCTCTAAAGTTACAAGACAGCAATTTCTTCGGCAACTCCATGATAAATAATTCAAAGCACCTTTTATAACTCGCATTACAAAGTATTAGAAGGCAACAGATGCAAAAAAGATTAAAAATTAATAATTCAAATTATTGCAGCCCGGATATTTTTCACACGAGTTTGTTTTGCTCTGCTCCGTGTTTTTCTGAGGTTGTTTCTGTCAGAGCAGTAAGATATTTATGTGTATTTATCTGCATATAAGTGCCGACGTCTTTATATACATATACCCAGCCAGACATACCGCTTTTGTATGGATCGTGTCTGTGTGTCAGGAGCCCGTGCCCGTATGTATTTTAATTGCTAACTAATATCTAGGTCTGTAGCTCTATAAATACATTTTAGGGAACAAATCAAATGTTGATTTTTTTTTTTTTTTAATCGGAAGGCAAAATTATTGACGAATCTCACTAGAGTTTTTTAAAAATCAGAGACAGTGAAACGCCTCGTTCGGCTGCCTACATGTTCCGGATCGTACCGGAGGCAGAATTACTGCAATCGCGTCTGAAAGCAGGTCGCAGCGCTGAAAACTAAAAATAATCTCCGGTGCACGGACTATTTTCTGTTAAAGGTTTTCGAAAATTAAACCCTACGTTTTAAGCAATGTATCCGGGAAAGAATTAATTTGGAAACAGAAAGACAGTTACCTACACCCACATTTGGGGATCTGCTTATGGATTTGTATTTCTGTGCCTTCTCAGGGCAAAATCGCGATTTTTTTTAACTTCAAGCATTTCCATTTTATATCTTTTCGGTTTGTTTTTATGCAGCAGGCAGGGCGTGTCCTCAAAAGTTTCGGTGTCAAAAGTTACAAATTGCTCTTAATTATTCATTTCCTGACTCAAGATGCTCTCAATCTCGGCTTTCTATTTGTATTTTTTTCTTTAATTTAAATCTCGAAATTATTTTCCCTCCATGCGGTGAAATTAAAATCCCTTAAAATTCCTGATTACAATCTGTCGTAAAGGGGTCTTTTCGCTTTCTTTCATGCCCCTCTTATAGAAGGGTTCTTTAAAACGAAAATATATCACGAACGCACTCTCCTCTGTGCCAGGAATGCATTTAAAATGCACATCGGGGATCTGGTAAATAAACCAGGAGGGATCGTGACTTCTTGGGAGCCTCCGAAGCCGCCAGATCTTTCAGCCATACAATTGTCCTATTTTCCCCGCAGTCCAGCCTTTCACCAAACCAAACCGAAGCACGGAACAGCCACCGACCAACCCGCCATTAATTTTAAACTGTCCTCTCCCCTCTCTGCCACTGAAAACCGAAATCAAAACAAATAGCATCAGATCGCGGGGGGAAACCGTGGGTTCAGAGCCACGCAATGTTGCGGGAAGCCCTGACCCGGCGGGGCAGCGACAGGGTCCAGCCCGGTGCTGACGCGAGTGGAAATAAACTCGTGTTGTCTGAGGAGCGATGGGGAAAGTGCCTTTGCGGAGGAGAGATCTGTTTCGGGGGGCTGTTTTCTTTGGCACACACACGGCAGGCAGCACAGGCACAGCCGCACACAGCCCCCTGGCCCCCGCCCCACCGCCGGCGCGGAGCTCTGCTCCCCCCGGGTCCGGAGCTGCCCGGGACCCTCGCTCTGCCACCGGGGCCGGCGGTGCCCGTCCTGCCTGCTGAACGCGTCTCTAAGCCCGGTTTCCGCCAGGGGAGGAGAAGCTGGCGCTGGAAGGATTGACCTGGAGGACGCTCAGGTGAGGAAGAATGGTTGGGGAAGGAGGAATGGAGCGAAGAGAAAGAGGGAGAGCAGCAGAAGGAGCCGGGCTCCAGTACTCACGGTGCATTGCTGAGAAGGGGTCTGCCTTGCAGTGCATATCCATGGGGAGGCAAAGGAAGGGGAAGAAATCGGCTGAAGCCGCCGTGTCGCCTCTAAAACTCAACTTCAAGACTTAGGGGAGAAAAAAAACAAAACAAAACAAAAACAAAAAACAAAAACAAAAACAGAAGGAGAGGAGAGGAGGGGAGCGGCGGGGTGCGCTGGGCCCCCTGCCCGGCGGAGCGGGGAACGAAGTACTTTCCGGGGGGCGGGAGAGCTGCGCCGGCTCTTGGGGCCGGGGCGGCGGGGCCGGCGGAGTCAGCAGAGTCCGTGGGAGCGAGGGGCTGGCGGCGCCGGGGGGCAGGTGGGTGTCATGGCTGGGAGGGCTCAGAGCATCCCCAGCATCGGGGAGGGGGTGCCCGAGCAAGGTGCGGCCGGCGGCCAGGCGGCAGAAGGCGCAGGAGGACGCGGCTCTCCCTCCTCCTCCCGCGGTCCGGGGCTAGTTCATTTAAGTTCAAAGCGGAGTAGCAATCCCCGGGAAAGCTGCGAGCGGCGGGCGGGCGCGCCCCCTCCTCTCGGCCGAGCGGAGGATCCGGCGCCCGGCGGACTTTCGCCCGAGGTGGGAAGTGCTTGCGAGGAGCCGGGGCCGGAGACTGGAGCCTCCGCTCCCGGTGTGTGTCTCTCTAAAAGCCGCAGCGCCCTCAGCCCCCCGCCCGCCTCCCCGGAGATGGATGACTTGTCAGACAAAGGCAATAGATTCCGACACTCTCTGATTCGCCAGCGCGCCGAGCCGAGCGCGGCCAGGAGAGGAGAGGAGAGGGGAGAGGAGAGAGGAGGGCCGGGCCGGCGGCGCTCGGCGCGGGGGGGCCGCCGCCTTCGGGACCCGGCGGCGGGGGAGCCCCGGCCGCGCGCTCCGGAGCGCCCCGGGCCACGCGTGTGCGGGGCGGCGGCGCCCCTGCCCGGCCCGTGGGAAGGGACAAGGGCCCGCTTTGTTGTCACTTGCGGCTCTGGAGATTTAACTCTCTTATTTAACACACGCACGGCTTGGTAGTTTCGTGTCCCTTCGCACGCCCCACTCTTTTTTTACCAGAGACTTTACTTGGGGTGAAACGGGAGGGATGGATTCGATACACATCCGTGGTGTGCAGCTTGGAGAGTGGGAGAGACGGACGGGGAGGGAAAGGGAGACAGGAGGTGAGGGAGAGAGGAGAGGAAAGAGAAAAAGAGGGAGACAGAGGGAGGAGAGAGTTCAAGAGAGAAAGACATGAAGAAGAAAAAGAAAGGAAGAAAGAGAAATAAATAGAAGCTAGAGAGACAGAAAGCCAAGAAAGACAGAAAGAGCTTCTTGCACCTCTTTGAACCAATAGGTTGGGCCCATTTCAGTCATGGCAAAGTTTCCCTTCACACGCATTTGGTGAATTAGCAGCAAATTGAACCTCTCAATTTCCACATCTCTGCTGCCTTTTTTAATTTGGTTGGTTGGGGGGGGTTTTGTTCGTTTTTGATGCTAGAGTGGGATTTAAAAGTCATTTGACAAGTAAGTCTACGACTAAAAGAGACGTGGCTTTCACCTAGCACAGCAACAGAGAGCAAGGGAGAAACGCCTTCTTAGGGTAATAACCAGGGGTAAAAAGACAAAATAGAAATTACTGTGAGCTTAATTTTGATTTTCAGACTGTGAGTTTATGATCACTTGAAATCAATGTACTTTCTTCTTCTGCTCTTTTCCTCCTTCACCTTCTCCCATCCGTTTGCTTATCTGTCACGAAACAGCCCCTTTGTTTTCTAAGTGCTTTAAGTAAAGAATCTCTGAGAGATCTTTATGAAATACTTTCCACTGTCTCATAAATCATTTTGGCACTTCAGCTGATGTTTTATCTTTCTCTCTCCCCCCACCCCCCCCAGCCCTTTCTCTTTCCCTTGTGTGCAAAAAAGGATGAATTGAAAAGAAAAAAAAAAAAATTGACACCACCGACGGCTACATGTAGCGTATGACAGCGCTCAGCTCTCGGGTCTGCGCTGCGGACAGGCACGGCAGGCGCGGCTGAAACGCCGGTGTCAGCCCCCGACAGCCCCCCGCGCAGGGGGCATTTGCCGCAGGAGTGGGGGTCGTCTCCGCTGCCGGGTCAGGAGCGGCGCTCGGTGCCGCCCGGCGGCGGAGGCGCCTTTCCGCTCCGCCCGGGCAACTCACGCCAGACGCCAAGTTTGCGAGCGGCCGCTGCGCTCCGCGGGCAGCCCCGCCGCCAGGCCGCAGGTGCCCCCCTCACAGCCGCGGCCTTGCCCCGGCGGCCGCGACTCACCCGACCCGCGGCGCCCCCAGCCCGTCCGCCGGCTCCCTTTATCAGCCGCTCTCCCCCGGCAGCGGGGGCCGCCCCCCGCGCAGGGGCAGAGGGGGCGGCCGGCGGGCGCAGGTGCGGGGCGGTGGTGGCGCTCCCCGCCGCGGCCCCTAGATGGCGCCCTCCGGTCGGCTTGGTGGCGCGGCGGGCGCGGGGGAGCGGCGGCGGGCGCGGGGGAGCGGCGGCGGGCGCGGCCGGTGGCGGGGCGGCCGCCAGCCCCGGCCCCGCGCACGCACCTGCCGGCGGGACGACAGGGCAGTACGGGCCCGTTGGTCATTGAGTCCCCCGAACAACAGCAAGTCCGGTTCGCGGCGGGGCTGGCAGCGCGGTGATCGCCGCTGCCGTTAACCCAGCTGCCTCCCGCGCTGCCTGTGGCTGGAAACGGCCCTTTACAGCTCTCCTCCTGCCTTCTCGTCTTCCAGCAGTGCCCCCTCCCTTCATCCCTTCCACCCCAAGCAGCCCCGATTGCCCCGCGTCCCTCGGGCAGGGCTCAGGCATAGAAGAAAGCGGAGGCTGGGAGATGAGGGTGGGACCCCCAGCAATACCAGGGGAGGAAGGGTACGTCCTTTGGCGTTGTATCTGTCTCACCCCATCCCCAGGGCCTCTACTTTCGGGGAACTTCCTCATTTCCTCCCTTACTGTGCAGTCATCAGCACTTGCGGAGTTCAGATTTGTCTTTCTCAGAGATGCTCTGTGCCTTTCTAACTGTTGATTGTACCGTGAGGAGATAACAGCTTGCTGGTGGGCCGTGGCGGGGGTAGCCGGCGGATCCAAAACCTCCTCCCGAGAATGTATTTTGCCGTAGTTTCCTCATTCCCTATTGATGTTACCCCATCTCAATGAAGAGAAAGGCAGAAATAAAAGACTCGAGAAATGCACAACGTGAGCACTCTGCGAAATGAAGCTTGCGTCCCACGGCGTGGAGATAGCCCGTGTAAATGGGAAAGCCCCGAGCCTGGTAAAACAAGACCGCTTTCTCAGGAAGGGGAAAAGGAAAGAGGAAAGAGGAAAGAGGAAAGGGGAAGGGGAGGAAAGGAAAGGAAAGGAAAGGAAAGGAAAGGAAAGGAAAGGAAAGGAAAGGAAAGGAAAGGAAAGGAAAGGAAAGGGGAGAAAACGAAAAGAAAGAGAACTCTGCTCACTGTCCCCTTCCCCCACCACACATACCACAATATCACCTGGTGCCCCTTTCCACACGAGACTTCCTGGAAGAATTGCTTTGTCAACATTTAAATCCACCGCACAATTTATGTCTACCCAGATTAAAAATACCGGCCTGTCCCGCGGCCTCGGGCACGGCCGTGTGCCCTGCAGGACCGGGCGAGGCCGAGACCACGGGCCTCTTCCCGCTCCCACGGCTCTGCACGCATCTCCCCAACCCGTTCCCACTTCAGCAGCCCTGGGTACTTTTTATCCCGTGCTGCTTGAAATGAACCTTTCCGCCTCTATTTTTCTCTTTTCTTTCTTCCCCCCCTTCTTTTATTTCTTTTGCTCTTTCTCAAAGAGGATCTGAGGATCTCCCCTTTCTTCGCTAGCCCAGCCCCCCCGCAAGCTAGAAACATTTACACTTCAAAAGAGGCATCCGCCTCTCTGCGGAAATTTCAAGAAAAATAAACTTTTGGAGGGAGTTGCGGCGATAGCTATCTTTCGATGTGCTTCATTATCCGGCTTTCTCCAGCTGATCAAGCCGAAATCTTCTCCATTTATCCTATTTCCCACCCCCGGCCGCAATACACATAACCGCGAGGGCCCTGTCAGCTACTCTCCGAAGTCTTTCTAGTCTCCCGTGCTGCTTTGGCTTCGCCGGCGCTTTGCCGAGCTCCCCTGGTCCCTGGGATCGGGTTAAACAAACGCTCCTCTCGGCCATGGCCTCCTCTCCTCCGCGACCTGCGGGGACGGGCGCTCTGCCCGGGAACAAAAGGGGTCGGCGGCGAGGGGAGCCCCTTGGAGAAGTCAGGCCTGGAGCAAAATTGTTGTGTCTGCGATCACCGCTGCCTCCAGAGCTACGAGTTGAGCCTACGTTGGCTTCCAGTTTTCTATGGGTTGTCTGTCGCTGATTACACTGGAAACCAGTTAAACGCGACCTGTGACTAGCGGGACGGTGAGCTGCGGTGGCAGAAGTTTTGTATTTATACCATCTTGAGATGCTGCTGACTCCTCGGTTTAACACACCGCCTGTCTTCCCCTTGCTGAGCGTGCGAGCGCTTTCAGCCTAAATGTTGGCAGTTTGTAGGCGGTTTAGCTCTGCCCTTAATAGTTCCTGGCACCGTATTTACGAATTTACAGGACAAATCTGCGCTGACCATCTATATGTATCTTTGTGACCTGCGACAACTAATTTCCGAGTGGGAAAGTTGAGGGCAAAATCCCAGGCTGTGAAATGGTAAAGAAAAAAAACCCAAACTCAGGCAGGGATGTGAACGTTTAAGGAAAGGAGTCGGGGTGTGTGTGTGTGTGTGCGACTGGTCTTCAAGGAAGAGGGCGCTTTCATAAAACCTTCCTGGGCGAATTTTGAGGTGCTTTGTCTGAGGACAGTGATTTCTGGCCTGGGTAGACATCCTACGGCTTCTGCCCAGCCAGCATCCAGAGGAAAGGGGTGTCCAGACCAGGGAGCACTCCTTCGCTGTAGGGGTGCTGGGATGTTATCTTCCCCGGCGGGGAGAGGGCGATGGAGCAGGTCCGGGGTGCCAGACAGCAGCGTGGAGATGTGGATCAAAGCTGCCTGGGAGGTTTTTCCCGGGCCGGGCAGTGCTGAGCATTGCGAAGGGAGGCAGACAAGGCCCTGCCGCCCCTCCAGCCACCCTGCTCAGGAGGCCCGAGATTGCTCTTGGTGGCCCAGTTCAACAAATAAACAGAAAGTTAGGTTTTAAACGTACAATTAATAGAAAGAGAGCGCGAAAATAATAAAAGACCTCCATCCTTCCCCTCCCCCTGTGTCTCCGAGCCCCTCTGCCCCTCTCCCTCTCTCTCTCTTTCCCTCTAAGCACCTCTGGTCACGTTGGAGGATGAGTTTTTGGAGAGCTTCTGGTACAATATGGAGCACCACGGGCTGCAATTTCACACTCCACAGCACATTCCCCCTAAAGCTACTTTCTTTTTTTTTTCCCATCTAAGACCCCCTCATGTCTCCCCCTCTTTCTTTCTCTCGCTCTTTTGTGAGCCATGGGTGGGTTGCATGTCTGGGGGAGGCCGGGGCCGCGGGGAGGCCGGCGGACGGGCCCTGCCAGCGGGGCGGGTGCGTGTGTGCGCCGGGGGGGCCGCGCTCCCCCCTCGCCCTGCCTGCTGCTGGCTTTTCCCTTCTCTGCATTTGTTTGCCCTGAATGGTAATAGCCCACGTGTGCTGCTCTTTATTCAGCCACCGACACTTTAACCTCTCCTCTTTACAAGAGAACGTTTGCCACAAAAACGAGACAAGCCGGAGACCTTTTACAGCCTCATTGAGGGGGAAAAAAAAATGAAAGAAAGAACGAGGGAGGGAAAAAGCCAACAATGTGAAGAGACACTTCTGCAACAAAGCCGCCTCTTAGCGCACCGGGCCGGTCTGAGCTGGGGCGAGTCTCCAAGCCTCCCGGGCCACAGACATATGGGGACGGG
Source organism: Caloenas nicobarica (assembly GCF_036013445.1). Taxonomy (NCBI): domain Eukaryota; kingdom Metazoa; phylum Chordata; class Aves; order Columbiformes; family Columbidae; genus Caloenas; species Caloenas nicobarica. Next base: position 21,215,396 of record NC_088251.1, on the reverse strand, counting down.
GACAGCCTCGGTGCAGATCGCCCGAGCCTGTCCCCTCCCTCCCCAGGCAGGTAGGCAGGGAGTGGGCACACGACTCCCGGCGCCGGGCTTGGGTCTCTGTCCCCTGCCCCCGCCTTGTACCCGGTCCATGAGCTGGTGGAGCCCTCGCTGAAAGCGGGGCCCCTGGACCTGGCTCCCAGCGAGGCGTTCTCCGCGGGCTGGCATAGCCCCCTTTTCCCAAAACCCCTGCCCCGCTTCTCCCGTTTTGACTGTTTCCCGGTACCCGAACCCCTCGGCTCCGCCTGCTCAATTCTTTGCCCCTGAGCGGCGGAGCGGGGGTGGGGTATGTGGGCAGGGGGGTCCTGCTGCTCCTCTGACCCAAAGGAGCTGGCCCAGACCCTCCTGTCCCTCTCCCGATGAGAGGCCGCGGCACTAGCGAGGCCCAGCTGCCTCTTCCCTTTGCCCTGGGCTGCTGCTGGGGTAGAGGCGTGGGAGCCCCCCTCTGCTGCCTCCTCCCCCCGCGCTGGAGATGTCTTTTTTTTTGTCCTGCTCTAATTTCTCCATAAAACTCCCGATGAGTGAATTAGACGCTTATTAAAGTCTCCTTTTAATCAGCAGTAATGGGAGACCCTCCCTCCCTCCCTCTCTCTGCCCGTCCAAGGTTAGTTTGCCTCCGGGCCATTTGCAAATGTTAGGATTTACAGTTATCACACGCAAAAACATTTATATAACCCCTAACTATAATACACCCATAAAAACGGGGAGGGAGAGAAAACTGCTGTTGATCAGCGAAAAACCCAATGGCTTGCCCATTAAAGTCCCTGGAAAGGGTAATTCCAGCAGTCAGAGGGGCCAAAGTGTGGTAATGACTGCCTGGGATTCACAGCTCCAAAAATGATCGCACAAAGACACCTGACGGGGAGAGGGATGGCCACTGCGATCCGCTCCGCTCCCTCCGCAGGGCCGGCGGGGGAAGTTGGGAGCAGACTTCTCGCACCTTCATTAGAAAGTGATAGATATCCCTCGAGACTTTCTTTTTCCTTCCTTCCTTCCTTCCTTCCTTCCTTCCTTCCTTCTTTCTTTCTTTCTTTCTTTCTTTCTTTCTTTCTTTCTTTCTTTCTTTCTTTCTTTCTTTCTTTCTTTCTTTCTTTCTTTTTCTTTCTTTTTCTCTTTTCTTTCCCCTTCCCGTTTGCCTTTCCTTCCCAGCCAAGCTGAGCCCGGACAAGTTCTATACACACACGAATCCACCTCTCCAGAGAAAGTTGCCCTGGTCGCGTTTCTGGCAGCAGTTCCCAAGCCCCGTTGAGCCCTGCCTCTGCCCCCACTTCCCTCTGCCACGGAGGGCTCTGTGCTCCGAGGGGATGCGCCGGGAGCTGGGTTGAGGAAGTCAGGCTCATTTCCACGGCTAAACAAAGGCTGGAAACGCATCAACAAAGGACCTGGCCCGGCCCTCTGCCCAGTGCGAGAGCCGCAGGTGAGGGCTGGGGCTTGCCCGGCCGGGCGCGGGGGGACTGCTTGCCAAGTAGCGCTTGAATCGGCGAGGGGGAAGGCGGGAGCTTGCAGGGCTTCAGGAGAACCTGGTCGTAAGTTGGTGGGGAAACTTTCTCCCCCTTTCCCTGTTTCTGGGAAAGCCGGGCGATTTCAGCTCTGTCTCCGCCTGTCCCCTTCGCACAGAGGGGCTCGCTCCTTCCCTTCCCCTGACTGGGAGCCACGAAAGCCCAAGTTCGGCGCATAATTAAAAAGACTGGCAGGAAGAGTCATTTCTCTTTAACATCAGCTGTTAATGGCCTCGGAGTTTAGTGCATCTGAGGAAGAAGACACAGAACGAGAGGCAGGGGAATGGAGTGTGCGGGGAAACGGAGGGGCTGAAAGAAGGGGAGTCTCTAAGCGTGGTGGAGGAAGAGAAGGAGAGAATAAAAGAGAGAAACGGAGAATTTTAACTTAAAAAGAGGAGCTAGAAGTGGGCGGGGAAGGACTGAACTGTGAGCAGACACCAAATCTCCCCTGGCTGCCTCAGCTGGGCAGGCTGGGGAGAGGGACAGAGTCAGGGAGCAACTGTGCGGGCGAGGGAGAGCGGCGCGCAGCCCAGGAGAGAGGATGAGCGGATCCGGGATGGAGAGACGGAGGGATGGAGCTCTTCCGAACCGCGGAGCGCTTTTGCTAGCTGCCTGTCTTGCCTTCTCCTCTCTTGCACCCCGATCCCTTCCCTCCTTCCTCTCCTCTTGAGGTTTGCAAACCCAGCGTCACTAATCAATACGAACCCCGGCTCTGTGGGTGCGTGTGTGCGTGTCTGTGCGTGTGCGTGTGTGAGCGCGTTTGTTGATCCTGACCTGCTGGACTTCAAAAATCTGCCGCTTCCGACTCCCTCCCAGCCTGTAAGTTCAGAATTACAACCTTCTACATCTATGCAAACTTTTATTTATCAGAGAATTCCTTTCTCTAGGAGAAAGAGAAATTGTCACCATGTGATCGGCTAATTTCTGACACACGGGGCTTTAGCCCTCCCCCAGAGTGGGGAAAAAATGTCTCCCGTGGATCTCTTTGAACTGTGCACAATCCATAACTTTGGCAATGTATATACAGTGTTATTTCTGCAAGGCAGTTTTCCAGGGTTAGGGGAGGTGGTTGCATTCTGCTAAATGGATCCTTTGTGGTGAGTGCAGATTTATGCCCAGTTTTGATATATAATTAAATTAGCTTCTAATTTGCAATATGTGTGTCTGTGTTTAAAATGTATCTAATCTGTGAAATTGAGGACGGGGCACTTTAAATGAAAATCTACCTTTCGCCTCAAGGGTTTCTTTATGAAGGGATAGCCGGGAGGGCAGCGTTCAGCAGGAAAGCGGGGCTGTAATTTCCATTAGGAGATGTCAATCAGTCGTTCTTTTCAATACATCAATTAATAAATCCGATTGGTGCTGCGGGCTGCTCCCCCCGGGCGCTCTTTCTGGCCGGCTGGGGAAGTGTGAGGGGAAGGCAAACTTTGGCAGGGAAGTCCTCGCAGGCAGTGTCCGGCCCGGTCCCCCGCCCACCCCCCGCTCCGGCCCTGCACTGGGCTGCGGGATCGGCTCCAGCCCCGCAGCCCGGCTCCGGCCCGACGCGGCCCTGAGGAGGCGGGCGAAGCCGGCGGGACTCTCCCCATCGGCTCTCGGGTTCTGCCAGAGCTACATAAGCACAAGCTGGTGAGGCACGGTCGCTTTTTTCGCCCCCACACGCGCGCCAGAGACACGGCGCGGCGATGGGGGTGTGCACACGCGGTTAGAGCCGGGCCTGGGACCCGCCGTCTAAGTTGATTTATATTTAGGCTTCACTTATTTAGGCGACACCCCCCTCGCCGCACTCCGTCCCACCCCACGCAGCTCTAACCCGGGAAATAAACATGATCGTTTTGTTCGGTTGTTTTCCAACGGAACAGCAGCACCCAGCTTCCATTTTTCACAATTAAAAGGGGGCCCGAGTAGTGGGGAACTCCTCCAGCTCGACAGCTCGTCCGAGCTCTCTCTGCCGTTAACGTGCGCTCTGCACCAACAAATCAGCGGGGAAATGTGGGGAAAAGGGTATTTCTTTATTACTATATTTTTTTTCTAACGGGCAAATATAGGAATTCCGTGGTCTCTCTCTAATTTAGCAATGACACAAATTTTCTTTTCTTTTTAAGCGGTGCTGGTGGTTCAGAAGAGCCCCACGGCGGTGGGTACGCGGGTGGCCCGGTGCCGCCCGGGGAAGGCCGGCCCGGCAGAGACGGGCAGGTCTGTGGAGGGGCTGGCGTCGGGACAGGGCGGCACCGAGGTCCTCCCGTTGGGTCTCTGCCCTTAGAGCTTCGCAGGGTCAGAAAAACCCGACAAACAAAACTAATTCAATGTGTCGCCTCTCCGTGCCAGCGCACACACGGTATTTTGTAGAAATCCAGATAAAGAAACGGATGAGTTTTCTGAAACCCCGACCGGTGGAAAAGAGACACTTAAGGGAGGGAGAGCATCCTCAGACTACTCTGTAGCCACCACCATCATCATCATCATCAAGCCTGTCCGTTTGATTTAAAACCAGCACGATAGGAAACACGCCGTCACTGAACACTGTGTCCTCAGCTTCCCTTTTTTTACACTCCCAACCATACGGCTTTTTACCCTCAGATTTGCGGGCTGCGGTTGTCGGTATGAGTTGCTCGGCACAAACGTCTTTTGCGTGTCTCCAGCGAGCAGAGTAACGCTGGGTAAAGACAGAGCTGCGAGTGGGAGCACGGGTAGTCTGGGTTTGCAGGGCTGAACTTCGGGAGGGAAAGAAGTAAAAAGAAGAGATTGAGAGAGAGTCTCCCAGGCAGCTTGATCCCATTAGCTCCGTCCTTGGGTTGCATATTTATACGGTCTAGGAGGTGAACAGATGGACTATCAATTTAATTCCATCTTCAACACCATCAGAGATTGATTTTCTACTCGCTTTTAATTTTGCCATAATTAATTAGATCATTACAACTGTTTTCTATTGATCTCCCTATTTAAACCTCAGATGCAAAGGGACTTCGGCAGATCCTTTAAAAACACAGAAGGGAAAAGGAACAGAGGGGGTTGCAAACTTTCTGACGGTTTTTTTCAGTTTCGACTTAGAGGATTTTCGGTGCAGAACAGCGAAAAAACGCCGCTGTGGCCTTTTTCTTTTAGGAGGCCTTTTTCGTAGCCTTTAAATTTTTCCTTTACGTTTTGGTGAATATTTGTCGGGTTTATATATAATATACAACATATGTAATAGATTGGTTCGATTATGAAAATATAAGCTCGCACGTGTATATATGTATATACGCATATATACACACATACGACATATTTAATATTAAGATTTACTGAGGTGGTGCACATACGTTTATATTTGAGGAATCTATCGACAGAAGAGAAATGTGGTTTTTCGAAGGGCAGGTGTTTGTATTTGCTTCCCGTACGTGTCTCCCTGTTTGTGCACCTGAATCACTCTCTAAACAGGGGATATTTCACACTGCGAATCCACCAGAGACGACAAAAGAAAGCCGGAGCTGCAAGCCCCGGTTGCCAGCGCCCGCCGGAGATTTTCTCCCCTTCAGCAATCGGCTGGCAGCCGGGGCAGCAGCATGGCTTTGTGCTGACTGTCGGCGAGGTTTGCATTTTAAACCTCCATTTAGGTTTCCGTCTCTCTTTTTTTTTTTTTCCTAAAATCTCTAAGTTAAAAGCTCCGTTTATATACGTAATTTGAGGGAACCAAACACCGTAATTGTGCTTTTACCGCGAGCGTCAGCGCCGAGGAAAACCTCTCCTCTCCGGCGGGGTTTGTTTGAAGCTTTGTTTGCAAATCATAAAATTGACGACGGGGAAACAGGCGGGGGGGGTGGGGGGCGCGATCCGGAGACCCGTCTGTCGGCGGGGCAGGTTTCGGGGGGCGCAGAGCCAGCGTGGCGGCCCCGCCGCAGCCCCGCGCGGGGGCGATGCTGCCCCAGCCCTGGCCCCCGCCCGCCTTAGCCGCGCTCCCGGGGCGCAGCTGCTCCGCGCCCCCGCTCTGCAGACAGCCACGAAGCGCGGGGCTGCCGGGGAGCCCCCAGGGGCGGTCAGTACTTGTCCAGAAGCCAAAGAGTCGCCACAGCGAGCAAAGTTTCACGGGGTGGGGAGACAGTGAGATAAGAGTTTATGCTGTGCCCTGAACTTTCTACGGACAGGAGAGAACTCCGGGACTGGGACAAGTCGCCCAAACCGGCGTGTAGAATCGGCCGGGGGCTGAGAGCGGGTGGCGGAGGCTTGCACGGCAGGCCCGGGCGCCGGGGATCGGCGAGGCAGAGCAGCCGGGGCCGCTGGCGGCCGGGCCGGGAGGAGACGGGGCTCTACCCGGCTCTCGTTCGCGTCTGGCAGTTCCGCTGCGGGTCCTTGCGAAGCTCTCACGGTAAACACGGTGTGAATCCAGCCCTTCGAGAGGGGCTGAAGGAGGCACCGAGTAGGAAAGGGGGGCATTTAGCAGGTGAGATGGCGGGTGTTAGACGGGAATCTGGCGAGGCAAGGGGGGTGTGTGCGGAGGACAGCAGAGGCAGGCTACCTCCTGGCAAAGGAGGGAGTTGGGGGTGACGGTCTCATCCCTCCCTGCTGAATATTCAGCGTCCCCCCGCCCTTACCTGCTCTTCCTGAGCTCTGAGCCATGGCTCCTCTGCCTAATGGCCCGTCTCCCCGGGACGGCTGCAAACCAGTAGATCCGCCGCGGCCTTTTCTTCGCTTCTCTCCTCCCCGCTTGGGTGTCTGGCTTTCCCCCGCTGACTTTCGAGATCTAGGCGCAACCACCCAAAACTAAACGGTTTAGATAACAACACACACACACCAGAGCACCACCACCAAAAAAAGAAAAAAAAAAAAAGGGAAAAAAAATAGCCAGCCAGAGAAAGAAACGCCGCTCTATTGAGCCGGGACAAGCTAAAAGGAGAGAAAAATAAATAACAATCAAAGCAAATGCAGCGCTGCTGCTTATAAAAGTGGAGAGGGACTCACCTGCTCCAGTGTAGCAGGACTGTGCAGCTGGGAAGGAAAGGGGCTGGGGGGGTCCTGCGGGGGGGGCAGCGCCTGTACTTTGAATCTGCTTCCCCTTGCCCCCCTCCCGTAAAGTGGCTACCTGTAGGGAAGTCTTGTTGCAACAGCAGATTAATTTGTTGTCTTATTACCATAAAAATGTGCTCGGAGAGGGGCTGGCAGGGAGTGGGGGACGCGGGACAGAGGAGGAACTTCCTCCAAGTTGAAAAGGGAGGCCGTGGGCTTTGGCTGCGGGGGGAGCGCGCCGGGGCCGGCGGGGGGACCCATGCGGTGGCGCAGCCCACCCGGGAGCTGGCAGCGCTCAGCTCAGGGGCCCGGGCAGCTCCCAGGTGGGGTAGCGGGGACAGAGACTCCCCCGTTTGCTTGGGAGGCGCGGAAGGCAGTCCTGTGAAGTCTGCCCCTGTGAGCGCTTGGCTTTGTGCTTGTGGGAGATTATCTATCTGCCCATCCATCCGTCCATTAATTTATCTGTCCACTCGTCTTTTCCTTGCTGCTACCGACACGTTTTAGTAAAGACTTCGCGACTGAAAAGAAATAATAAATAAAACAAAGCTGCAAAGAAAAGAAGAAAAATTCCCAGTGCTAAAGACATCACTGAGCGAATATTTTTCTTTCTCTCTTTCTACCCCCTCCCTCTTCCATCTCCCCATTGATTGAAAGTCTCTCTCAGCTCCAACAAGGAGTCCCAGGAAAAATGAACCATTCTGCTATCGATTCTTCATTAAAATTACATTTCTGCATTTGCTAAATTGGTTTTAAAAAGCTTCCCCTGTTATTATTGTCTTGTCAGAGCCGGCGGTGCTGGGCAAACAGTGTTTAAAAGCTTGGGACCTCTCCAAGATGAGACTGTTGGGGGTTTGGTGTGTGCATGTGTTTATTTTTTTAAAGTGTTTAGGAAAATGTTAACAACGCGGACTGGCGAAAGGCATGTCCCAAACAAGTGAATAATTGTGAAAATAAAGAACGTGGAGGGAGCGCTTTCCTCCATAACACTTAAAATTCATCGATTGTCGCTTCAAGCAAGGGGAAAAAAAAGTTTAATTTTAAAAAATCAAATGGGACGCCAAAAGTCAATAATGGCAGCAATGAGTATTTTTCTAAGACGTCGTCTTCAGCCCGGTCTGCAGCAGCCGCCAGATCTGTCTGGAGCAGTTCCTCACCTCGCTGCAGCCTGAGCCCCGCTCGCAGCCGCACGCTCCTGCCGCTCTGAAACGTGCTTCCACGGGAGATGTTTAAATAAGTCCAGCTAACCCGCACACACGCACCAGATTCCTCCGACCTAGCCCAAACAAACTCCACGGAATCCCCCTCCTCCCTCCCCAAACTGGTGTGGGAAAAAACCCAGGAGGGGCTCTGGGAGATTTACTTTGAATTCTGCAAATCTCTCTCGAAAGAGCAGGGAAGCAGAAATGTCTTCCTGATGTGTTTATCCCCTAATCAGTTCATTAGTTATAAACAACATGACATTAGAAGTTAGGAGGCAGTTGATATTAATTTTTATTTAACTAGTTGATGTTTAATCCGTCACGCCAGGCTGCTTAGAGAGAGCTGCCTGACACAAACCAGTTAGAACTTCATACACCGCGATGATCGTCCGGGCACCGGGACAAACAAACGGCGGCGAGGGGAAAGGGGAGGGGGCGGGCGTGAGGGCAGGGAAACGGAGGGGGAAGGGGGCGAGGGGGAGAGGGGCAAGTCCGGGAAAGAGGGAAAAGCAGCGAAGGAGGCTGGAAAATTCCTCCCTCCCTGGGATAAAGAGAGGGGAAGGGAGGGGAAATAAAAAAAGGATGTGACTCGGTAGAGAGAGTGAGAGAGGGGAAAGGAGCATGAAAAATATGGCCGGGAGGCTGACCCGAGCGGGCCGGGAGGAGAAGGTGCCCGTGCTAGTCACCCCTGCGGGGCATGGGGGCGGCCAGGCGGGCGGCCTGGGGCGCGGGGAGGGCTGGGCAACAGGGACTGCCCGGGGCCCCTCAGGTCCCCGCCCGGCCAGGAGGTGACGGGGGGCAGAGCCGCCGGACAGAGCGGGGGCCGCCTCCCAGCGAACACTCTTCTGAATTAAAAGGGGCGCCTGTTATTCAGAACGGGGCTGGCCGAGGGAGGACAGCAACACACGATGGGGCCGCGGTGGACGGAGACTGGGCTTCTCCCGGCTTTCCAGGGTGTAACAGTTCCCCTTGGTGTCAAACTGTGACCCTTAACCAAAGAGCACAGGTGTTACTGCAAATAAAAGGAGAGAACTATTAAGGGCGAAAGAGTGGTGGGTGCATTTACGGACACACGTCTCCTCCTACTTTAAGGCCGTGCTGAAGTATCACCTAACTTGAGCCTAGAATCACAGACTTCCCATCTGTAATCTCTCACTTATCCCTGTACAGCAAACCGGCCGTCTACAAATGGGTATAGGGTACCTGTTAGGCTACACGACGAGTCCCTCTTTATATATGTGAATCTCTGCTCTTTATCCACCTAGCCTGCCAGCATGTGAGACCCCCGCTCCCGCCTTTTCTCCCGAGATGACCACCGAACATTATCCCAACACCTCCCTTTTCTGCGGCGGGACCACCGGCGCTTCTCCTCCCGTGTGAGCGCTCCTGTGCCCCCTCCGTGTGTCCTTTCACTCGTCGCCGTACACTATGCATTAATGTGAGCTATTCTAATTATATCCGCATGTATTTCACAAGGCATTTCTTGGCGAACCAGGAAAACCTTGGGCAATAATTTGGTGCATCGCTTGCCCTGGACGCCTCTTCCGCCGTGCGGCTGCGACTACAGGGAAAGTGTGCCTGCCTACAACCAGTATTTTAATATCAATTTCCATATTAATCAATCACCCAATCTATCTGCTGGATAAAGGAAATAGTTCACATTCCGAAGAAAATTGCCTGCTTTCCTGCAGTTAATAGTTAACTCCGGAATAGAAAGTTCCCAGGGAATGCGGAGGCAGAGGGAGCACGGCTCTCCCGGTGCCCAGCGAGCACCGGTCCCCTCTCTCCCCTGGCCGCGGGAGCGCGGCTGTTCGTAACTCCCCCGGGAAAATATCCAGGTTCCTGCGCTGCGAGATCGGGGCTCCGGCTGCCTGCGCGTTTTAGGAAAGAAATCGGGACTGAGTGGTTTAAGGAATAAACTCCTGATAGGGATGTAGGATTCAGGAGAGAGGCAGGCTCTTTCCCCATAGACCGAGAGAGAAAGTGGCTGCAACAGGTAATAGGGCAGACACCAGCGACACAGGGAGCGTGGAGGGGGGCTTTTCGGTAGCGAGGGGAAATGCACACTGCTTGCCCGTTTGGCAAGCGTCGTAAGGAAATCGGTGCCGTTCCCTTTGTTCGGCGTCTCGTCTACCTTTCTCTGAGGCAGGGTGTCCTCTGAAGGATGGAGAGGTTATTGAGGAGGGGACCTGCTGAAAACCTACTAGGGAGATTCGGGGGCAGAGGCTCGACCCCGGCCGGGGGGTTGCGGCGCTCGGAGGCCGCTCCCTGGCGTCCTCCAGCCGACAGCTGAGTCCGGGGCAGAACCGGCCCCTTCCCGGGACTTCCGAGGTGACTTCAGAGGTGCGCGGATGTCTGTCCCGCTGTGCCCCCGCACGGTCGTCTTAGTGCTGGGCTGATCACCTGGTGCCTTTTGGCAGTGATGGTGGAGTTGGGAATGACACGGGGAAAGGGGAAAAAAGCAAAGGAGGGAGTGGGCCTCCACTCCGTTTCAGGGCTGTCTGTAGAGGCTGTGGGATGAGCGGGAACGCTTTGATCTACCAAAGTTGGAGAGATGCTGCGGGCACAGAGAGAGGCTGCCCCTCTGGGGGCTGGACTGGTGGCAGAGGGATGGAGTGTGAAGGGATTTACTAGAGGTGCGGGGTGGGGGTGAGTGCCCCGGGAGGCAGTGAGTTAGGGCTGCTCTGGGACGGGACCTGCCCGGCTGCCCGCGGGACACACTCGCAGGGGCTCCCGTTGCCTTCGGGTGTCGTCGACGGGGTATCGGTGTGCTGACTGGGGACATGGACGGGTGGGAGCTAGCGGAGCTGCGACAGGCGACACTGGTGCCGCAGCCTTGGCGTGCAGTTGCCGGCCGGGACGTGGCACGGGGAGAAGCGGGCGAGGCGGGCGGGCGTCCCGATGCCGCCCCGGGGCACCAAGCCCAGCCGGCTGTGGGAAGCCGGCCCAGGCCGGGAGCTCCGGCAGTGTCCCGGAGGGAGCCGTTGGGAGCCGTCCACATCCATGCTGGCCCGGGACTCCTGTCACCCCCGCAGCGGGGCGGCCCCGGCCCCGTTCTCCGGAGGGGCGGCCGGGGCGCGCGTCCCGCCAGAGAGGGCAGTGCCGGTCGGTGGTGTTGGCCCCGCTCCGGTCCCCGCGGGCATGGGCTCCGACCCCGGCCCAGGCAGGGGAAGGGGCTTCTGTCCCATCCTCAGCGGGGGACGGGGAGCTCTAATCCCAGACTGAGATTCCAGAGCTCTTCCCAAGGTGTTTCCACGCGCCCATCCCGTCCTCCCGGCCAGAGGCGGCGGCGGGCAAAACCAGGCAAAATCTCCCGAATCTGGCTCGGGGCCGGAGGAGGGCAGATGGGAGCGCTCTCCTGGGGTTTTGGGAGACCGCGGTGTGATTGTTTCTTCCTTCCCCAGATAGTTCAACACAAGTTTCTAGCCCGCGGAGAGGGTCCCGGCAGCCGGGTGGCCTGCGGGTGCCCTGTGCTTAGGGCCAGCCTGGGCTAGCAGGGGCTGCCAGCGGGGCTCCGGAGTGTGGGGAGTCCCTTCGTGGATTAGGGGAGGAAAGAGGGAGAGGGACACTCGGGCGGCAGACACCCGGTCGTCGTTGCCAGAGCTGGAGAAAAGGAAGGGAAAACTGGAAGATCACGTAAAAAACCCTAGAGGCTGGAGACAGAGAGCCCCCTATATTAATGTGTAAAAGAAGAGGAAATAAAAGAAGAAAGGAACTGAGAAAATAGAAATCAGGATAGATGGATAGACAGAGAGACAGACATTGATTTTCACTAATACTAGAGAAAAAAACTGGCTGAATAAAAAAGAGAACATTTAATTTGAAGATGAAAGGAGGATAGATGGATAAATAGACATAATAGATATAAAATTTTATTGCAAAAATAGAAAGTATGAGAAGAGGGAAACAGAAAATTAGGAAAAACACATTCTAGCGCTTGTGGACAGAAAGAAGAGAGTGAGGGGGCAGAGGAAGAGAAAGGATAGGAGAGAAAAGGGAAAGAAAGGAAGAGGAGAAAAGAAAAGAAAAGAAAAGAAAGAAAAGAAAAAAGAAAAGAAGAGGAAAGAAAAGAAAAAAGAAAAGAAGAGGAAAGAAAAGAAAAAAGGAAAGAAGGGAAAAGAAAAGAAAAGAAAAAAGGAAAGGAAAGAAAAGAAAAGAAATGAAAAGAAAAGAAAAGAAAAGAGAAGAAAAGAAAAGAAAATAAAAGAGGTTTTTAAGAGCCGTCAAACAGTTGTTAGACATCAGAATTAGAACAGAAAAGTAAAAACATTTATGGCAGCCCGCGCCGAGGCGATTTCCCCATTGCCATTTTATGGAGCTCCTAAATCTCATCTTAACGCTGTTTTGAGCTGTAAGAATTGTTTTTCCCCGCACTTTTCTTTTTAGGTTCACTTCGAGTTTCCATCGCGGGTTCTTCGGAGGGGGGCAGCAGGCGCACCGAGGCGCTCCGCACACCGCGGCGCTCCGCACACCGCCCCGAAAGCAAGTGCCTCCCGCCGGGCCGGCGGGTACCGGGCGCTCGCCCCTCCGCGCCCGAGGGAACACGGAGCTCCCGGCCCTCCCGCCTCGACGCCCCTCAGCATCCCGGGGGTCCCGCGGGGCAGCAGCGGGAGGCGCCGGTGGGGGGCGGCGGGCCGAAGCAACAGTTCCCCGCCACATCGAGGGAGGGGAAGGACCTGCTCTCCCCCCAGGCACGGCTTTCCCTGGGGTGGGGAGGGGGAAACCCGGCGCCGCAGCGCGGCCGGGCTCCCTGGCTCCGCAGCTCTTGCCGGGCGGTGGTCGAGGGTTGGGGAACGGCTGCGGGAACAACAAAAGAAAGACCTCAAGGTGTGGAGAAGTGAGGAAACGAAGTGTCTCTCCCTTCCCAAGTAGCCTGTCCTTACACGCCGCCTCCACGTTGGCGGAAAACTCCGAACCTCGGTGGAAAACTCCAATACCTCAGGCATTAGTAATGATAAGATGAACAATACTGACAACAATGATAATGCGTTTCCATACATTAAAACCCAGGAAATAAGTGTCCTCCTACACTCGCTGCCTCTACCGTGCCCGGATCTCTGGGACGCGCTGTTTTCAGTGTTTCGGGGGTTGGGGTAGGTTTGGGAAAAGAATATAGACTGGAAGAGTAAAAGCCGGGGGAGATGTAACTCGTGTGTCTTTCACCTTATCCCGGGAACACAAGCATTGTCCTTGTGACAAGGATCTCTGTTATGGTCTGGGAGCTGCAGAGAAAAGGGACACTTGCAGGTCTGTCCCCTAACTCCGCTGCGGCCAGCTCCCTCCCCGCCTACCCCCAACCTGCCCCGCCACCCCCGGCAGCCCCCGGGCTCTGAACCAGTTGATATAAAAGTGTGTGCGACGGGGATAGAAGTCCCGGTCTCTCATGAGGGGAGAAGGCTGCAGGGGCAGAAGCAAGTTAATTTCCAGCCGATTTCTCATTACTCTTCTTAACGCCTATAAGGGAGAGAAAATTAGGCACACAGCACACGTTTTGGCCACTTCATAAAAAATGCAGATTTGAGAGATGATGTGAAATGTGCCCTCGAGTCAATGATTAAAGATAGCTGACTACATTTTTTTTTCCTATTTGGACTTGAGATGAGAATTTCCCCTGAGCTCTGTAGATCCAGGAAGGGTCCTTTAATAACTGATAAGGTGGCCTAAGAACTCTTTCCCCCCTCTCTGTCCCCTCTACCATCGCACACAGCCGGCCGTCAGGGGAGAGGTGCAATCTGCTGCTTGTCACCCAGCGGTCAACAGGAAACGCTCTCGGGGGATTATTTCCCGAGCGGTCCTTGTGTGTGTGGACGTGGCCGGCCATGACGCTCCAGCGAGTGGGTGCGGGGGCTGTGGCCACTCCTGCCTTGTCCCACTCGCGTCGATAACTTTCCCTCTCCACCATCCCCTTAGGTTGTCAGCTTCGCCTCCGCGCCGATCGAGGGATGGAGATTCTGGTTCAGCAGCATTAAAGATCTGCGCTTGAAAGTAATTGCGGGAGGAGATGGCCAGCCTGGAAACAGGTGTATCCACGTTTATTTTGGAAAGGGATAAAGTTGAAGAGGGCTGGTGGCGACGGACATCTCTGGCAGCTGCCACCTTTCCCCTGAATGGCAGCAGTTTATTTTTCCCTCAAGTTTTCTAAGAAAGTTTTGTCATCGAGGAATGTCCACATAAAGGGGGGGCACCCGCCGCCCCTGCCACGGCCACTCGTAAGCGGACAAAGGAACATTTGCGAGCTCTGACAGGGAGAGGTTTAAAGGCACAGTGGAGGAAAACTGTTAGGAAGAGCCCAGGTCTGTCCCTTTTCCCTGCCAGGCATTAGAGGATGCAAAACGCCGGGGCTGCTGGCTTCCGCGGCTGCTGGCTTCCAGGGCTGGGATCGTCGGTGGAAAGAGGAGTCGTGAATGCTCAGAGCAGTCGCCCCCCCAAAACACTTCAATTTCTGACTTTCTGAAACGCATCCTTCCCTGTGCCCCCCACAGCAAAGTTCGGAGGAAGGAAAAATAGAAAGGGAAGGAAAGATAAGAAGAGAGGGGGAAAATAAAATCAAGGCTTTCCAGCCCACTGGAAGAAGAAATGTGTATTTCTTTTCTCTAAACACTCCTAATTTTTCAACCCAATTGAAAATAATAAAATGTATAAAGAAAGCAGGGATGCAGTTTTCCAGAGCTCAGCTGCTGAATAACTCCTCATCAGCCGCACCGATTTCTTTGATTAATCCCGAGGTCTGAAGCAGAAGCAGTTCCAGTGTGATACCTTACACGCCAAGCTGCTTCTGCTTCCCTACTTTGTTAGACTCGTTTATGCGCAATTTTTTAAACAATAATTTCAACTCCTTTCCCCCTTAATAAATCCATTTTTTAAAGCGGTACCTGCTTTCTAATTGCCCTGAATAAATGCGTTTTCCTCATCTCTGGCTCCCTAAATCCCTCAGCACTCGGAGGTCTCAGGCACCAGGCGGGGTACCGGACCACCCCAGCTTCTGGCAATTTCCTCCTGCTCTGTAGCCAGGTACTTATAATTGTAATTTCGTGTGCGAAACGGCGCAGACCGACATTCAGTCTCTTAATGGGACTTAATGTAACTGTACACGATCCTTTATGCAACTATATATCTAATGAGTTCTCTTATTGCTAAGACGTATTGCCAATTCTCAGATTCCCTGCGTAACTATAAGTATGTATGTCATATTCACGACTAAGTGCATATACCCGAAATACATTCGTCTGTGGAGAGGAATACGTGACAATATATACGAAATGTATAATATAAAACCGAATCTCTATATCAAAATGAAGAGACGTTAATTTATATATACTTTATTGCATATAACCATTTATTTTGCAGACAGCTAGGGAACATTTAGTATGTGGAAAGATGCACCTGTGCAGAGATTTGAAAGGGAACGCTCCTGTGTGCTTGCACAGCTTGTGTTTATGCACATATATCATACGTAGCTCACTCTCTCCCCTCTTGTGCATGTCTAAAATATCAGCGCGGTGCTTTAGAAAAGCTGTGAGCTCTGCACAGTTCTTTACCCTTTTGCCAGATGATGCTGTTGTTTATAAAATCACACTTCTCTGCGAGGCTGTTTGCACCCTCCACACTCATTTACACTATCGAGTCATTTATCCAGCTTTCTTTTCTCCCTGAATTACCCGGCTCGGAGTCAACCAGAAGCACCGAATTCATGCCTTTCTGATGAATGGACAATATTGTCTGCTCCTTTCAGGGCGAGAGAAAAATAGCTCGGGCAAACGAGACCGAGGCCGGGGGCTGCTCGGCGGCTGCCCCGCAGGGAGCGGCGCGGGGTCGGACCCCGCCTCGCCGGCCGTGGAGGCGGCGGCCGAGCCGCCCCCCGCGCCTCTCCCTGCCGCGAGTGGGTGAGGTGTGGGCGCGGCCGCGGGTGGGAGAGGCGGGGGGACAGGCTCCGGCTGGAGCAGCTGCCCCCCGCTGGGGGAGCGGGCTGCCCCCGACCGAGGTGCGCCTGCCCCCGCTCCCCCGCGTGTGCGTGTGTCTGCGTGGGATTTCCCTGGGCTGGCTTTGGGCTGCTTCGCAGGAGGCGCTAATTAGAGTGTAACTGCCAGGTCATTGATTTCATGTTATCAGAGTTGTTGGTGTGTGTTTCTTTTTTCTTTTCTTTTCTTTTTTTTTTTTTTTTTTTTTCTTTTTTCATGAAATATCATCCCAGATCAGAGGCAGTAGAAGCCGGGCTGAGGATGGTATCCTATGAGATCCCCCAGACCCACAAAACCTAGTTAACCTTATACACGCACACTGCTGGCTTGGGAGTTTCAACCTGCGGACCCGGGGATCTGTCTCTTTCCCTTTGTTGCTTTGTTGTAAATCTCCTTCTGAAGCGAGATCTGAATGCAGGGAACATTATCAATGACTTTTAAATAATAACAAAGGGGGGAAATAAAAATAATTAGCCCCGCCTCTTCTAGTTTCAATTACTCTAATTAAAAACCCGAAAGGCAATTCCTAGGCAATATCTAATAATAGAATTAGCAATCGGATCCATCATTTCACACGGGGATTTACTTGCAGGGGTACTGTGCGAGCTCTATTAATAATAATAAAAAATCCTGCTAACCCTCTTTTTAAAATTAATAACTCTGTAATTATAATAATTTTATGTGCCTTTTTATAAGAAGAGGTTAATGTTGCCACAGTCTGGGGATGGGAAGGATGAAGTGAAGCGAAATACTGGTGCTTAAACTGACACCTTCCTATTTTATTAGGAGACATTATTATTATCAGACATCTGCAGGTAGAGAATTAAAATTAAAATCGCTTTCAACAATTCAATACACTTTTTATCAGCCATCTATCTGAAAATCATGAACATTCATCATCGGAGGCATTCTCCCTGAAAACAAGAACCCATTCAAATTTTATACAAATTATCATATTTATCATAGTCTGAAACTCTGGAGTAACATCTCCACAAACTGTCTGCTAACTCCCCAGGGAACTGAATTCCACTCCGCAGTCGCTCAGAGCGATTCTCGCTCCCTCTCCCTCTCTCCCGGCCCTTTCACACTCTCTGCTTCCCGCGGCTCCGCAGCCCCCAGAACAGAGGGAGCGAGGGCGCAAAGGGAAGGGGGGGAAAGATGCGGCGACAAACAACGTTATAATAACACACAAAAAGGAGAAATGCCATCCCCACCTCTTGCAAGGGAAATAAGTTTCGCCGGGTGTAGCGAGACTTTAAAGCCAACCGGCTCTACGTGCCGATTTTGGAAGGGTGGCATCTGCTTATCTTTAAGGTTGACGTCTTTGCATGAGAACATCATTATTAGGAGCAGCGATAACGGTAATAATAATAATGGTAATGTCTGCTCCACTTCTTTAAAAAAACCCAAAAAACAAAAAACCAACAAAAACCGCAGCCGGTGTTGTGCCTTGCAGAATTCAACCGGCGCAGCGAAATATATTGGCTGTTATTTATATGGGCACTTGGTGCTGGTGACAAATGACACGAATCGGTGCTTCCTGTTTGCGGGTTTGGATGAGACAAATCGCTTCCCACGCTTTGCTAATGACAAAAAGTTCATCAGCGCTGAATCAGGGGCTGGAGCCGCGCCGGCTCCACGCCTTTATTTATCCCCTTTGGAGACCGCGGTTCTCTCGGGGAGGCAGCACCAGCCGCAGGGGGGCTCTGCCCCCCCCTCGCCGCCCCGGCCCCGCGCACCCCAGCACCGCGGAAAAAAAAGTAGTTCCAATACAATGTTTGTTAACTAGGTTATCTAGGCTGTAGAAGATTTTAATGTTGAATTTTATAGCTTTACCACGCTCTACCGTCCTTGTGAATATTGTAATATTGCATTTTTTACAAGTTACTCTTCTGTTAATGTTCCAGCTAGTAACTTTTATAATCCTCCTCAATGAAATTTTTTTGTATTCTTCCGCACCGTTAACCTCAATGGCGGCACCTCAGCCCCTGGCAGGAGGCAAAGATGAAATGAATTCCTCTTTAATCAGAAATAATAATAATAAAAACACACACAAGGCTCCCTCTGCCTTTTATTTCAGCTTCGCTTTTCGGGGAGGGCGTGATGCCTCAGGAGTCTCCAGCCCCCTGCCCCGTGCTGTGCCTCTGGCAGAGCTGGAGGTGGGCCAGGGATGGTGTTTGCCCAGCCCTTGTCACCCCACTGGGGATGGGGGGCATGGCCTGCCCAGCCCTGGTCCCTCTGCCCCCCCAGCCTTTGCTGCTGCTTTCTGCTGGTAGCCTGGAAACTGGCTGTGCTGCAGGCGTGAGCTGGCAGCCTTGTCAGAGCTGCCCACCAGAAGGGAAAGTTAGGCACTTATTTTCCCTCTTCTGTTATTCTGTCTGTGGATGGATTGAGATGCTCTACAGAGCAGCTTCCTTAGAGCAAGTCCTGCTGGCATCATTCAGCTGAGCTGGGCTCGCTCTCTGGTTTTTGTTGACTTTGGCTGGGCTGAAGGTGCCCAAGTCCTAGCTGTTTGTTTTGCTAGGTGGTCTGAGATGGATCTTAAAGAGCTACATATGCAAGAGATGCACTCAGATGAACTTTTAATAAAATATATCCCTGTAGATGTAAATGAGGCTGGAAATCACCTCCCCCTGTGACTCTTCAACCTCTAGATGCCCTTACAAATGAATTCAACTTGCAAGCACAAATGATCAACACCCAGCAGCAAAAGGAATCATACAGCAGTAATGAACTGAGTGCCCTTTAGCCCAGGGAGTGTATTTTGAACACAGATTGGATGTTGTTATTTCCCTTGGTCGTTGTTAGCATTTAAGAACTTTGTTCTCAGGCTCAGTCCGAGTCTTGCATGAATGAAATATTGGAGGGGTTTGTGTATTCATTGCAGGGCATGGGTGAGGGCTGCCTCTCAACCTCATCTACCAGCTACCTCCCAGAAGCTGCCCAGACAGCTTTTGGGGTATTGTTCCTGAGATTATCCTAACAACAATTTCTCTCAGTCCCAGCTCCTGGAGTCAAGTGATTATATGCAACTCACAGTTTTAATGTATTTAGAAAAGTGTCTTTTTAGCCTAATATAGTTGCAAGGAAAAGCTTGGCTCAAACCTCAGCCATCAAATGAGAAGGATGTAAAGTTTATTGTCAATTTGCTCATATCTCAAGGTGTAACTGATTCAGAATTGATAAAATGTTTGGGGATGACAATGGAACTCTTGTATATTTTATGAATCAAACCAGCTTCCTTCTGTAAACAGACACAACAGGCTTTCTGGTCATTTCAGACTATAAAGATAATTTTCTTATCTTAGAAGTCTACAACTGGACAACCACATTAATTCATATGGTCCACGGTTGAAGAATAACCTGAAACCAGAACATGCATCCACAAAGCAACTATTTTTTTAAAAATTTTTTCAGTTATACTATTTAAACAAGCAGTATGACTTCATTGGTATTGCTTCTTAATGATTTTTTTTTAAGGTGAACAGGTCCAATAGGTGGAAGTTTCTCTAAGAAAAAAAAGTGAAACAGGGTGATGGGATTAGATTATTTTAACAGAAAACTTATTATTTTACTAGTTAATACCCTGGTGTCACCTTGTAAGGCAAAGATGTAATACAAACTAGTCTGTGCTGTAAAATCTTGATTTAGGAAAGAATTATTATTCTTCAAAGTACCTATCTGAGAACCTCATGGGAAGCTTTTCAGAGTAAGTACAGAGCAGATAAGTAGGAAAAATGAGTAATAGTATTTCAATGTTACTGGTGAGGAGCAAAGGCAAAAGTAGATGGAAGACACAAAGAAAAACAGCAGCAGAGCTGGGAACCAGGCCATTGCTAATTTAGCAAAGGACTGTTAAATAAAATGTCTAAGCTGTCTCCTCAGGCCTGGACAAAGTCAAGAGCATGTTTGATCTTCTTGTCCAGAGACCAGTGGGTTGCACCAGATTTCCCAAATCCCACCCAAACTCTTCAGCCCCTCTTTGCAGAAGCGCTCAGTGGTATCTGAGTGCTCTTTCTTGGGATGTCTCTGGAGCGGCACAGGCTATGCAGCACTGTGTTCTGAGCAGGGCTTGGATGTTATGCCAGCCACATCCTTTTTGGACAAGTCTACCTTCTCCTGAGGAAAGGGCCCCAAATGCCCCCATAGGCCTTAATGACCTCAACCAGCCTCACCTGGAGCATCCATATGCCCCACACCCTCTAGCCCATGGTCTGCGACCCAGGAGCTCCATTTAAGCTCAGACCTGAGCCCTGCTTTGGCTATGCTGTAGGTGCACCTCTCTCCTTGGACAGGCTTTGGGCTTGCATTGTAGGCAGCTTGTTTCCTGGATGCCTTCTTTGTACATGTGTTGTGGTTTGTCTCCAGCAGCCACGTTTTTTCATCTGACTTTTGCATGGTCTCTGGACCTATATTACAGTGTTTTCTTCAGTTCTCTCTGGCCCTGTCTCGTTTTGCTCCTGGGTGGACCCCGGAGCTGGCTCACTGCTTGCTTTACTTGGGTCTGTTGATGGAGCCTGTTGCCGCCTCCAAGCTCTGCCTGATGACAAGCTCTTGAGAGCTGATGTTGCAAACAGAGGTCTGAAGGTGCTATTGAGGTATTACTTGGGGTTCTTGCTGCTGTTTATTTATGACTTTGCTGCAGTCAAGAAGTAAAAGGATTAGCCAAAAAGCCTATGCTGCCCAGTGTTTGTTTACTATCAGAGCTCAATAAATGCTTGCAAGGTAAGAGTTTAATGTTTTGTGAGGTGGTGGGTAGGGGCATTTGTCCCACTTCTGGTGTCTGTGAAATCAATATTTCAAACCCATTTTCTAGGGTCAGTGGAAGCTTCTAGGTCAGACAAAACCTGATGGAGAGATGAAGAACAGTTCCTTTCACCTGCTCCTTCCTTCTTCAGCTAGTATGACTTTTTTTTCAGTCAAAACCTTTGCAGTCCCTGTTTATTCCTTATAGAGGCCTTAAACTTATTTTTACTCTCCTCTCTCCCATTTAACATATATGTTAGGATCTCTTAGTACCAGGACCATTTATTCCTGCAGCCTGAGAAAATACTCTGAGGATGCGTTGCTAGATGCTCCTCTTGCACAACCACACATGTTCTCTTATAAGCCTTTATGCCCACAACCCTGTATGAAAATTCACGTGCCTTGTCTCTAATTTTAGTGTTCTCTTAGCCTGAGACAGTAGCCCCCATGGATGTGCTATTGATGTGCAATTCAAAGTTAACTTGAATTCCTTCATTTTAACAACTGAGCTACAGTGGGGAGCTTTTCTACTGAATTATTTTCCCCTAAATGCACTGCTTATGTTGTGAAAATATTCACACTCAGTTTGAAGAGATTTTGAGGCAGGTCTGCTAAAGTGTGTTCTGTACAAGTACCAGCAGTTTTGGACTTAGTGTCTCACACTTCTCAGGGATAGAGTTAGGAAGAGGAGAAGAAAATATGTAATTCTGAAACAAGTATGTTCATATGCCCATTTTTTTCCACCACTAGATCACTGATTTCTGAATAAAATTATTTTCAAAAGAGGTATGAAAAATTCCCAGTGGAAGGATCAGAACTGATGAACTAGCAGCTTTGGAGGGAGAAAATATACTTCTGAGCAGGTGAAAATTCAAATTCACATCAGTGATTGTGTTGGTGATGTAAAAGTGTGTCAGAGACCATTATGTCACGTGGACATGTCTGGTCTGGCTTTAAACTTGCTAATTTGGGTATTGTTCGTAGTCTGTAATTAGTCCAAGCTAGATTCTGTGCTTAATACCCGCTGCACTTCTTGGGAGGGTTTCACAGCTCATGCTGAGCTTCACACTGCACTTCACACTGCCAAGGCTGCGCTGCTGGCGGTTTCGGTGCTTGCACAGGTCTGCCTGACCATGCCATCGCTCTCTGTGGATGCTGGTGAGAACTGGGTGACCGCTGGTGAGTCCAGAGAGGAAAGAGAGTGTGTTTGCCAGGAAGCCGGTGGCACAGAGGTGTGTGGCCAGGAAAGTGAGTGCGGTATGTGAAAGGGGAGTGCAAGCAAGTGCTGCTCATCCGGGCAACACAGACCCTACTGCTGTAATTGGCTATTGTGCTGCACGGGGCACAGAAATTTGGATGTTAGCTATAAACTCTTTAAAGTCAGGATCACTCTGTACAGCTCCTAGCACTGTGGGCTCCTCATCTCTCACCTGGGACCTGGTGCTGCTGCTGTACAAGTAGCAGTGGTGGAGTTGGAGCTGACTGTATGCTGGGCACAGGGAGCAGATTTTTTTGTTCTCTTAAACTGATTTGTGAGGAATCTTTAATTATGGTAACAAATATCTGCAGTTTAAAACTGCTCCATGTTTCTGCCACGATAATGAACTGTGAAGA
Organism: Caloenas nicobarica; assembly: GCF_036013445.1. Classification (NCBI taxonomy): domain Eukaryota; kingdom Metazoa; phylum Chordata; class Aves; order Columbiformes; family Columbidae; genus Caloenas; species Caloenas nicobarica. Next base: position 21,193,364 of record NC_088251.1, on the reverse strand, counting down.
GACAAATAATTCAGTCTGTAGTAAAGACCAACTCTTCCCCTTGCAGAATTGTCACAAATTAATTTCTCAGTGAGGCTGCTTCACACACATACATGAACATGACTTAAAAATATTTGTTTATGTATGTTTGCAGTATATATGCACTCTTTTGCAGGCATGTTCAAATATGCATGTTGTATGCATATGCTTTGCATGTGAGCAGGTAAATATTAACTTATGTCTTGGCATGTCTAAAGGGTATGGGATTTGCATATGGTATCTGTGCTGAGGTGCATGTGAATGCTTGGGTGGTGAATGTATAGGAGAAGGAATGTATCTCTTTAAGTGAAGGCATCTTCAAACATGCATACACCTTTATATTGACGTGATTGTGCCTGAGAGGGAGGTGAGAAAGTGTGTTTCTGTAGATGACAATATAGGCACACGCGTGTACCCCTGAGCATTTGGTGGATACTCACATGCAGGCAGCCTGGGGACTCTTGTCCGTGAACACGTGTGCGAGTGTCTGAGTTGTGAATGTGTGGGGGCACATGTGGGTGCATGAGTCTGCACATGTTGAACATGTATGTGTGGGTAGGGGAGTGTGAGTGAGCTGCACATCTCCTCCTGCTGAGCACAAGCACAAAGCTGCAGTGTGAGATGGACCTTGTCTGACAGCCTGGCAGTACCAGGCATATTTGCAGAAGATGAAGCAGAATAGACAACATGAAAGTTATTTTTGTCTATCAGCTGAAGCATTATAGAGACATCAACAAGCTCTTGTCTCATGCCAGCTTAATTCCTAGTTAATCAGCAGTCTGCTTGGGCAAAGAAAGGAACTCACATCAGGGGCTGATGATGAGCCAAACTTCCCAATACTGATTTGGGAGCCTGCAAGGAGCCCTAGGTATTGCTCTGCCTGCCTTTGGCTGCATTGCTACCCACTGAGCAATGCTCTGGGGGAGCTGAATGCTTCATCAGCTGTATCCTGGTAGGAACCACTCCTGCACAAGGAATATGGGTTGGTCCTTTGACTATCCCTCCCCAGGTGGTCAGCAGAGGCTTATTCTTCACTGTGTCTGATCAGGTGACTTATCCAGGCAAGTTTCAAGTGACTTAAATAATTCCAAGGCTTCTGTCCTCTCTTTCTGGGCACTTCCACATGACCTGCAAGTTGACTCTTGCTTGCTTCACTCCTATCACATCTAGTGATACCTTCCTTTGCCTCTGGTGCCCTGTAGAGATGCTGCTGCTTCCTTCCCTCCTTCATGAACTAAACCCCACTTTGCTCATGGGACTTGTGTATTGCAGCTGAGAGCCAGATCACTATCTTTTCTGACCCAACTTTCCCATCTGCTTGCTGAAAAGCCACCTTCCTCCTTGTTTTTCTTCTATCTGGTTTCTCTGATGTCACCAGAGCAGTGTGGAAGGGCACCTGCCTGCTCTGTGACTGACATGTGTTTATCACAGACCTACAGCCAAACTAATTAAAGCGCTGATTGCACAGATCCTGGCAACCAGCCCAACAGCCACTTTCTGGGAGCGACCGATGTGGTGTCCTATTGTATAAATGTCCACAGAGAGTAACGGGGAACAGCAAATTCTCATCTGTGGCTACTTGGGGTTCAACCAAACGAGTTACCATGGGGTGAAATGAGCTTGGGTATACCTTGAATGTTGGTTATTTCGGGCTGCTTCTGTGCATGCCTTTGTCCTCCAGAACTCCATACCAAGGGCAAACACCTCCCATTACTCCATGCCTTCCACTACCCTTCTCTTCCCCCTCCCCTCCCTCCCTCCCTCCCCCACAAAAAAAGTTTAGGGCTGAGCTACCATGAATTTCCTAGGTATTAGAAAGTACCCATGGGCAGTTGTTATGGTATAGATGGTGTTCATGCCCTGTCTGCTTTCATATTGGGATTTTATCGTGATTAAGTATAGTGTGATTCAACCATCAAGCACTCATGTAACTCCCAGCATGTGAGCTTGCCTTCAGCTTTGCTGGGCAGATTGATCTCTTATCATTTTGGATGCTGGGCAGGCTGAGTTTTATTTCATTCTTGAAAGGGAAGTGATCAACAAATCATGGGTGCCTTGGCCATAGCTGTGGTAGGAGACCTTACATGTATTAGAACAGAGGCATAAAAGGAGTGGAGAGTCTTGACTTGTCCCTGACTTAGTTGCTGAACTGACAAATGAGAGAATTTTGTATAATCCACTATAGTGTTTGGTATGCTTTGCTCTATATCATTAATAAACCTGTGAATTGGCTTGACACCAGATTCAGCTATTCTCTCCCCTGTGCTGATCATTATCGTGTTACCTTACCTTTGTTTTATGGGCCACCAGCCAGGTTTCAGTACACGTGATTGTGCTCTGTGCAAGCCCATCTGGTGTTGCTTTCCTGCTAGGGTTTTGCCAGGCCCTTTTCTTAAGGCTCCTACAGTACTACTGGGCTTCCCACCACCCCCTCCCCTATGGATACAAGTTCATTTGTGTTCCAGACCCTTCCCAATTCCCCCAGTGGACTTTCTGCCAATGGAGTTTATTGTTGTTACTGCTGTGAGCCCAGGTATCCCAGCAGGGACCAGCGTAGGTGTGTGGAAAGTGCTGTACAAACACAGAGCACACACAGTCTAAAGATATTGGGGTGGGGGGTGTGAGATGGGTGGAGGGGAAAGGTTGAGAGGAGCAAAAAAGGCACTGAGAAGTGAAGTGGTTTGTATTGCTTCCCCTGGCACACTCTGATTAAAAGTTTCTCATCTGCATTTGCTAGAAGGTCAGGTTAAATACTTCCTACCTTGCTTTTCTCAACCAAGAGTTCCAGGAGCAAAGACTCCATTGCTACCTGAAGCTCTTAACCAATATATTGCTCACTCTGGCATCTTCTCATGTGACCTCAGCTACTTTGGCTTGGGAAAAATGGGAAGCAGATCCTGAGAATCATTTTGATGGGAAGAACCTGGCCAAAGCCTGACAACAGGGGAACAGCTGAGGCTGGCAGGAGGAATGGAAGGAGCGATCTGGAAATGGGCTGTTATTCCCTTCAACAGCACGGTCTCCCTGCTGGGTTGCTGGCCTGGGGCAGGTATTCCTCCCTGACAGAGCCAGGCCAGCCAAGTTGTTTCCATGGCAGTCATCTGGGCCGCATATCCGTATATTGTAATGTCTCCATCTCCCCTTGCAGTTCATAGTGCAGACAGCTCTGTGGTGCCTGCATTACTCTACATTATATTTTAGTGTGACAGAGATGAAGGTGTAGATACACAGTGGCCTGCACTGAAATACTCCAGTTACCTCCCAGGTTCAAACAGGACATGCCATGTGCTTTCTGGTTAAGCTTGGGGAAAACCAGTGATGAAACCTCAGCATTGTGTCTGGTGTCAAATACTGACTTTCTAAAGCTTGTTATTATTATTTTGCTTTCAACTGTCCTCCTGCGTCATTGTCTGTCCTCCTAAGTATAGCACCTATTTGTTCTGCAGCACTCACTCCCACTCCTCCTTTTTGTTCTGCCTGCACAACCTCAACTCTTGCCCCTTACCCCAGCAAAATGTACAGCAAAGCTATAGAAAGGAAATGAGAAGGACTGAGCAGGGGTAATCAGATCTGTTCCCTAAAACCTCCTCACTGATCTCCCCGTTAGTTCCACAGTGGTGAATGTTTTATGGTCAGTGCTGAGCAAGGGTGTATCCTGTCCCTGTTCTGCCCTGCCTGGGTCTCCAACAGCAGTGCTGTGCAGAGAGGAGTGCTGCAGAGAAGATCGTTGCTCTGACTCTGGCACCCAGCAGACTGTGGCTGTAGCTGCTGGAGCAGGAGTTGAGACTGACATGATGGGGAGCTGCATTTCTGCTTCCCTATCCTCTTACCAGGGCCTGGCGAATACTTCATGTATTGTGGTTTGCTCATCTCTTCTTAAACCCATCACCTTCATTATAAACAACCCAGGAAGACGTTCTTCACCCAGAAGTGGGTGGGGAAGGCAGAAGAGACTTCTCTTAATCAGAGTGGCAGGTGGAAAATGCCCTGGTATGTCTGGTTTTGTGCTGTCCATCTTTGTGTCAGATTGAAGGAAACATGTAAACACACTCCAGCTTCTCTGATTGCACCTGGGTCACTCTGGGCTCTGCTCTGGGGCCTTGTTTACTGTCTGGGAAGTGGTTTTTCCAGTTCTCTCTTCCTCCTTGCTGCATCCAGATGTGGTCCAAAACTCACTTCCCCCCTGTCAGCCCTAACAGTGATTTCTGAAAGACACACATTCCCTGGGTTTCCCACCCATTTTTCTTGAAGACTTGCCAGCCAGTGGTGAGGAGACTGAGATTATAAACCACTGCTGGCATGTGAAGGGCCGGAGGGCAGCAAGTCTCAGAGAGGCTGTGATGCTGTTCCAAGCATGGAGAGAGCACAGGGTAGTGTACAGAGACAAATTCTGCTGTCAGCTGTAGGTTTCCTGCAGCTGAAGCGAAACACTGGCATCTATCTATGCGTCATTGTTATTCACACTGATACGTCCTCAGAGGTGACAATCCCAACAGTAGCTGCTGTGGTACTTCTGGCACTTGCAAAGCATTTCTTCACTGTCCCAAAGATCAAGAAAAGTGAGCATCCTGGAAGATTTTCCATCTTTTTGCCTCTCATATGGTTTCTGTGAGATGTAACCTGCCTGCTGTGAATTCAGGTGGCTAAGTTCTTTTCCTTGCCTTTCTCAAATGGATCATGGTCCAGGCAAGTCTTCCCTTGTCATCAATGAGAGTTTGACCTAAGTACAGACTCAAGGCCATCCTCACTGTAAAAAATCACTGACAGTGGCAGAGAAGTTTATTGGGATTGTTGCTACTGCCTGCCTGCAGTAATGTCCTGTTGCCTGAGCACTTTCCACTGAGCACCATAATAAAAGCCATGCCTGGAACACAAGTGTGTTTTGCAGTCAATCCTTTCTTCCCTGCCCCATCTCACAGTGGAGCAAATGCCAGCACTGTCCTCTCGCTCCAGTCTTTAATGACTTCTTCAAACACTTTAGTCATTTGGTCACATATTCAATATTTAGGCCTAAACCAAATCTAGGATAGGAACATTCAGGAGGTTTGGATCCTATTCGTGGCTTAGCTCAGTGTTGTAGGAAATATCAGCTGAATTTCCTCTGTGTTAGTACCCTGTCTTTAAGACAGCAATAAGTGACCTGGAGATGTTGTGAAGGGACCTCCAAAAAGTTCTTGGTGCTGAAATACCAGAACAATGAAATCCATAAAACTAATTCAGGAAAAATTATTGTAATGCTGCCAATCAAACATAGCCCTCTCCTGAAGAGAGAGGGTCCAGGACTATGCGGCATTGAACTAGAAGCTTCAATATTTGTAGTACTGCAACAAAACTAGAATGAAAGTCTTATAGCAGCCCCAAATATAGGCTAGCGAACCATCTCAAGCCAATTGACTAGAACCAAGTTTAGCTGGACACTACAGGGATCTCATAGCTGCTGAGTCTTAAATTTCTCTTTACTGTAAGGATGGGCTGTCCTTTGTAATTCAAATGAAGTTTTAGATTGAGGAAGCCAAAATCAACATGTTCTGTGCGGTCATCATCCTTAGAGAGATGCCTGGTTCTCACCAAGGCTGATGCCTCTGTTCTCTCTTGCTATGGGGATGACAGTTCTGGCTATCATGTGGCTTTGGGTCAGAATATACAGATTGAACAGTCCTGTTTTTTTAGCAGAATCTGCTGGATCTTTACAGTAAGGAAGAGATCTGGTGTCTCTGGACTTCTGTGTCCTACATTCTACTTTACTGTAGAGACGTGTGACTTGGCTCTCAAGTCTGGGGTTTGGGCTGTGGTCAAGGCCAAGGCTTGGGAATCACGGGCACTAAAGTCCAATGCCTTCTAAGAATAGAAGCTCAGAGTAAGATGAGAGGGAGTAAATTGTTTTCTTGAGATAATGCTGAGTTGTTCTAATACCACGTTACAATGATATTGGGGGTTAGGGCTAATCACAACAGCATCTGTGAAAGTAACCCTGCCCTGGGAAATCTGAGACAGAAGAATACATTTCAAATCACGCTCTTTAATCCTTTCTTGTAAAAAACTTTTTATTATTACTGCAATCAAAGGAAAAAGAGAAAGAAAAGCAGATTCGGGACCGTTTTTTTAGTGGTCTTGAAGTACTGTGGAAATTCCCAAGTTCTATGTTTCAACCTGCCACACTCTGAGAGGGCCTGGGGCTCTGGCACAGGGAGAGGAGCATGACCCTTTCCCACCAGCAGTCGGGCTTCACTCCTGCCTTCCTCCTCCTTGACCGGCACACATGTGCTTTTGGCTGAGACACCCAGCAGCGGGATACCGCTCCAAAATGCCTTGATCAACCAGAGCTCCCCAGTGCTGCCCCAGGTCCTGTGGGGACTTGGCGGAAAGGAAGTGTTTTCAAGGACAACCAGTGCTCAGCTTTTTGATGAATTTAGCTCCAGCTGCTGTGGGGTGAGCTCAGTCTGTGGTGCAGGGGGACAGCCAGGGAAGCAGGGAAGGATCACTGTTTATCTCTGTGACCGCAGCAGCCTGCACATACATGAAGGAGAGATGGAGGAAAAAAAGATACAGAGGCAGAAAGTGGAGAGGATACCAGTTAGTAACCTCTGAAACTGGGGTTAACCACATTGCTTCCAGTGATGGCCGCATCCTGCTTAGCGCCAGACTTGTGTGAAGCTGGTGATGGCAGCCAGAATGCACCAGCTCACAAACAAACAAGCAGAGAGAGGAATAAAGGAAGGCAGGAAGACAGGTGCCCCTTGGGCAAACACTTGTTAAATTGACAAACTTGTAGAAAATGATTAAGGTTCTTGCTGTTCCTGGTCCAGAGGGGCCCTGAGCTGCTGCCTCGAGCTAAGATACAAAGGTGGTTCCTTGGGAGCCTACAGTGGACAGGGCACAGAGGGAGGGGAAACAATTACTGCCTGTCTCTGCGGTGCCGTCTCTTGTCAACTGTTATTTATGTTTTCCCAAATGTTGCAGTCTTCTTACAGGGAAAGCAGGCCCTGCCAATCTATGGCAAAATAATTGCAGCCACCTTTCTCCCTCCCTTCCTCCTTCGCTCTCTCCCTCTCTCTTTCCTTCTCTTCCTCCCCCTTTCTGGCCATGGCTCACTCTCTCCATCTCCAATTTATCTTGGATTTCTTTGATAAAGAATTGCCATGTAACCTCCACTGTGAATTCAGATCACTCACAGACTGGTAGGGATCAGCGCTCTCTTCTGCTTTGGACTCTGCTGTGACCCTGCTGGAAGCCACCCTAAGACAAGAGTCCTATGCCACTGCAGCAGCTCTTGCTGAAGGCATTTTGTGCAACGTTTTGTCTTTTCTCTATAAGCTTGCAATTGAGGCAGTGTAGAAATTCTTCCCCATCCCAGCAGCTAAGTTAGATGTCATGCGCATCAGGGTTCAGCTGTACTGACCTCACTGCGGGGGTTAAGGAGAAAGGAACCTACTTTCCTACTTTCTTGAGGGGTTGCCCATGCTCCTACATCTGATGTCTGTTGCCTTGCATTTGATTTTCTCTGGAGGTCTCAGCTAGGGCAGCAAAGAGTCAAACCAAGGACCTCAGACTGGGAGAGCTTGTGCTAATAAACAACCTGAAACAGCCAGGGCTAGTCCAGGGCTGAGTCTGTAATTGATTAGTACAAAAGTGTGGTCCAGAATTAAAGTTGTGGTGAGTTTTCCTGGAGATTATCTTTATCAGAGGCCTGCTGTCTTCCAGCAGCCCCTGGGGTTTGTTTAACAGAGGTGCCTACTGTCTTGTGTGTCAGTGATACCACACAGCCCAGACAACAAGGTAAAAGGAAACAAGCGGAGACCTTTGCCATTGCCTTTGGTCTCTGTGAGAACAGGGATGCTTTTCAAGGAAAGCCATCAGCACTTGGGAATGGTTTCAAACTTTGGGCTTCTCCTCACCTAGTGTTCTGTCTACCGTCCCCCCTTCCCTTCATTCCAGATAGGCACAGAGCTTGTCAGGAAAGGGTTAAGTGCTGCTTACCCCAGCCAGCTTTGCGTATTTAAAGTGAGTAAAGGTTTAATTACCAAATGATGACAGTGTCATATGGTTTTGGTGATGGCGCGTGGCATTCGATGAATGCAGAAGAGGGGAGGATGTGAGAAAGACACTGAGTGGCAGTGGGGAAGCGAGGAAGCTAAAAATGCCAAAGACAGTAAAACATCTGTAATTTGCAATTCGCTAGTGTTCGCTGATTGCTCATGGATTAAAGATTAAAATCTATTCTCTGGCAGATGGGGGAGAGAGAGAGAGGAAATTCTTACGAGCATGTTTTGCATCTGCATTTCATTCTGCTCCTCTTTACAATAATCACGGATGAGGAAATAAACCCAGATCTGGGCTGGCAGGAGGCGGGGAAAGCGCACAATATAGGCAGGACTCAGCATGCTTCTCCTGCTCAGGAAATGCCGAGCAGAGAGGGGAAGAAGCCGACATCAGGATCGCTCTTCTCACTGCCTGGGACTCTCTTTTGGCTGCACAAGGATGAATGTTCCCATGAGGCTGGGAAGTGCCAAGAGCCAGCGCAAAGTCTTTCTTCTGGTCACCCCAATTCTGCATTGGGGGGTTTCTTTGATGGGAAGGGGACGTTAGCCATCTGTCCTGTCTCAAGGGATGACTGAGTCTGGCTACAGTGTCCATGACGTGATGTTAACGCTTGCAGGCAAACAATACAAGTAGAAATAATGTTTGCAAGTATAAATCATTTTTATAACTTCAGCTAATCAGAATCTGTCCCTTTTATGGGCACGATGAGCTCTCTCTCTCCCTCTCTCTCTCTTTCTCCCTGTCTCATTCTGACTCTCACACAGGGTTTCTCAAGTGTGCAGGACATTAAAAGAAAAATGGATAATAAAACTGCAAATGCAAGGCCTGCTCCTGAGGTGCTGGGTATTCATGACTCTGTTTGGCTTCGCTGGAGCCAGCTTTCATGGTGAAGCCCACAGTTGGAAAGGTACAAGGCAACGTTAGGACCTGCACAACCCGGCAGCCTTGTGGAGGTCAGGGAGCTCTCCTTGCCATGGAACAGACCTGGTGGTCCCCTGCCTGTGAAGTGCTACTGGCAGACCCGCCTGATCTGCAGAAATTCTGTTCTCTGGAAGGAATAAGGAGCACATCAAGTGATCAGGATAGCAGAAAGGGGCTCACAGCTCCTGGGCCCTGCTCCTGGCACAGTTCTTTGAATAGTTCTGGTTGCCAGGAAAGGCAACTTCTCCTTGCTGCAGCATAAGGCAGTACAAGGGACAAACTGAATCTCATTTCTGCTCCAGGTGCCTCCTGCTTCACACAGTATGGGTTTAGCTTCACCCACACAAAGAGTTTTTTTCTGTGGGAGTAAAATTTTGTTGGGTGTCTTTGGAGATCCTGCACAAAGATGAAGATCGTACAACCTATCAATGAGAGCAATCGTTTCACAAGCTGGGTGCATTGCCATAGCGTTTATTATACAAACATACCTGTACATAAATTCATTCTCACATGCCCACATCCATCTTTATGCACATAGAGAGACACCTCAAAATCTCGGTCCTCATTCAACAAACCCTTGCACTCCTGCCGTTCAAATAGTACCATGATTTTGGGTCATGGAAATGAGAAGGTGAACATGCCAGGTGGAACCTAGACTGGCTGGGCCCAGTTCAAATAGATCTTTTCTCTGAAACTGGGAAATTGAACATGTCCTTGAGGCTCCCCATGTCACACCCCTGTTTCAACTGTGACCTAGCTCCAAGTCCCCCATGCCATGTTGCTGCCTTGGCTCCATGTACCCCCTGAAGTAGCTCCACAGGAACCAGATTGTTTTGCCATGTGTATCTACATCTTTGTAAGGTGTGAAAATGCGCCATGATGAGGGGTGGAAGCTGCAGGTGGGGCATGCACTTAACTAGCTGACAAGCCTCACCTGGGACCCACACCCACACAGTCTCTGCCCATTGGTCTGGGAGTTTTCATTTCATCTGAGGCCTGGCCTTTTACTCCTTGCTTAACCTGTGCTTTAGGCACATCCATTTTCAGCTCTGTCTTGTGGAAAGATTTCAGACCAAAATCTACTTTTGTCTTGAGTCTTGTTGATAGCAGCATCTCATGCTGTTCCTGACTGTGTTCTCTGGAAGGACCCTGAACCTTTTTCAACATCTTGTCTCCTTCAGGGATGCTGATGGACCCTGTTCTGGAAGTCCTGCTTAGGTACTGTGAAACTGCACTCTGGCTGGTGAGTGTTGCCTCTACTCTGGTTGCCTTTGGTTCTTGGCTTATGCTTTGTCATGGAACAGCCCTGGTCTTCCTGCTTCTTGATGTGTTTCAGCCTACACTGACTGCAGTGCTGGGCTTGCTCTTTCTACCAGTTGTTACTAAGGTTCTTTTATTTAAACTGTCATTTTCTTGGTTAGTCAAAGAAAATATACCCCTAGTCCTGGCCAGCAGGAACATTTATCCCATCCCGGGTCTCCTGACAGCGCCCACTTTCCTTTGGCCGTGTGTTTTCAGCCTTGTTCCAGCTGCCATCCTGTGCTTTTTCCTTCTCTTACCCTTAGTCTGAACCCAAACCCCAACCTTAACCTTTCAGGTTTAAAGTGACCAGGTCTGACTGGGCAGTGGCTGTGGGGCTCTGTCTACAGCTTTACAGAAACCTTAGAGTTACAGTTGGATTCTGTTAGTGTTTAGGGATGGGAGAAGGGTAAAGCATAGGGCAGTTTTGCTGTGGAACTCTTAACTGGCTATCAAGTAGAAGCTGGAGCTACCAGGAAAACTTAGCTGAGCGATGTGTTTTGTCTGAGCAGTGTCTGGTACAGCTTGTACTCAGCTTAAGCGAAAACTTAGGCCTCAGCTTAGAGTGGAGAAAATAAAAAAGCTGAGCTGTGGTAGCATAGCGCTGGAAAGATTCAGCTGAAGAAAAGTGGATAGTGCTGCTATATGCCATCTGGTAGGGGTTTTTTTTGGTCTGGGCAACAACTGGTAAATGTTGGGGTGTTGTTTAAATCTTTACCAAAAAAAATAGTTTTATATTTACATTTGATAAATGCGAAGGAAGGTGTCAGAGGGAGAAAACAATGTGCACAGGAGGAGGGAAAAAAAAAGTATGCTTGGGCAAAAAAACCCAGCATTTGATTAAGAAGAGGAAAGTGATCTCTTTGAATTGGGTCGCTGCTGTTGGACCACTGGGGAAGTGGTGTCTCTGTTTGCAAGTGATCTGTTTCACCAAGCGAAAAAGATGAGGCAAAGCAGAAGAAAAGCTGAAGAAAGATCAATGGGAGGAGGGGGACAGCATGGCAGATTTAATTAATTACTGCATATTAAAATGTTTGTTTACAGTAACAAACAGCTACAAGAGGTCTGATGTTAATTAATTTACAGCATTTTTCACCAGTCCCTTTGCTGTTGCTGGCAGTCAGGGAGGTAACATTGTGGCAGGTAAGATAATGTCTCTGTGGATTTACAGCAGCGTCTCGGAGGTGAGCTGGGAAGGCAGCGCAGTCCTGACTGGTTGCCTCTGCACAGCACAGGATTCAGGGGATCTTGTCCAGCTGGTAAAAGAACATTGTTTGCCAGGCTGGGCAAAGGGTGCTCCCGTATAGCTTGGGAGCTGGGCGGTGTAAGGCTGGGTGCTTGGGTAAGAAGGCCAGGTTTGGAATGGAGTTTTGGTGTTGTCTTGGTTATGCTTCATGGGCAAGTGTGCTGTGAGGTTGCAGCTAATTTCATTGTTGTGGATCCTGCAGCTCCAAAGAAATCTGGGCAGCCTCTGTGGTATTCAGGACTGTGGAATATGAGCTTTCTAGGGCTGGCATGCAGAGGATCACTGTCTCCTCCACATGTGAAAGATTCTGGAGTGGCCTGTGTCCTGCCCCAAGGGTTGATGTGGTCAGTCTCTATGGGCATTTAGCAGTTTTGTTCCAAGCTGGAGTCATTTAGGCATTGATGAGTTGGTACTGGGGAGGGCAAACCTGGAAGAGAGTTTTGCAGCTGGAGGAAATAAGCCTGATCCCAGGCATCTTCCTTTGAATGAACTGGAGTTCAGGCTCCAAGAAAATCTACGTGTGTGTTCCTCCAGCCCAGCATGGCTTCTCTGCCTGCTTGCGTTTTGCTCTCACTTTACTCCTCACCTAGATGGCTTTGGAGGGCAAAGGAGAGGTGGTATTTTTGTACCACTGTTCCAATTGTGCTATAGCTGTGGCTAGATGCCTTCAAAGAGGATGAGAAGGTCTATGTGAGCTGAAAAGGTAGGTCAAGTCCTAAGAGCAATGTGTGAGCTTTGCAGACAGAGGGGAAAACCTCTAAGGTTTTTCATAAAGCTCTGCCTGTCTGTTGCTCTGAAACAGCTGGAGTGCTTAGCAGAGGTCTGAGAAGCCCTTTCTCATGCTGCATAATGTGCTTATGGATGGGCAGGTAATTAAACATGGAGAGAGCAAGGCTGAGCTTAAAACCTCTGATCCTGGTTTCACTGGTGTTAACACTGTCAAAGAAGCAGTACAGGAGGTCTGGATTTCACACCAAGCTAGTTCCTCAGGCTGATAGAGCTGTGCTCTCTGGTCCTTTTCAGCAAGCTCTTTGCAAATGCAGTTGTCTCTTTCTCCTCTTGGTAGTTCTTTGCAACCATGAGACTGCTAACACCATGAAGACGACAAATCTTACCCCACTCCTACCAACACTGAAGACCTCCAGGCTGAAACCCCAGCTGGAGTGAAGCAACCTTGTTTCCTGGACTTCACTGAACCTCAGTTGTGCCAGTGGTGGGAGACTGAGCCTCAGTCTTCCAGCTGCCTCAAGGGAAAAAATTCTCCCACTTTTGGAAGCTCCTCATCTGAGTTTCTCTGTGTGGCTGCAGGTGGGCTTTGTTCTTATCTACTTGTGGGCTGTTGCTGTAATCCCATAATTGATCTTTTTAGTGGCCCTGATATTTGCTCTGTCATTTTAATTGGCATTTAACGCTTGTAATTGGTCCTGACTGTATCCCTCTGGCAATTAGCCCTTGTCACTGTGGTTCAGTTCCAAGTTCTGAATACCCGGTGTTAAGAGGTCTAAATGTTGGCCTGCCTAAACTGCCCTTTGCTGTTTGTCATTTGACCTGCTATAACTTTGGACATGAGACACTCTGCTCCACCCTGATCTCAACCATACCATGATCTCAACGTTAATACTTGTCGTAATTCTCCCTTTTACTGACCTCTGCAATCTATCCATGTAACAGAGAGTCATAACAGTAATTGAATGATAATCGGCAGAAGAGAGAACTCTATCAGGGAGATATGCTGGCGCGTGGGACCCAGAAAGGCTGGGTTGACTTTTTTGTTTATGAAACATTTAGATTGACTTTTGTGAGTGTGTGCAGGCAGTCTTAACCAGGTGGGTGCCTCTTTGCATCTCTGTCACGGCACTGAATAACTTCTGCAACCCAAGGAGAGAATATAGTGCGGTGAGTTAAGAAATGACAAGGGGTTTGTAGGTGTTAAGTGTGGCAGGGTGAGAGCAAGTTCTTCTGTAAGTACCACGTTGTTTCAGAGATAAGCCTGCAAGGCAGCAAAACCTTTGCTGATGAATGATTTCTCAAACCGTTAACGGGCTGAACATAGCTGAACATCTGGGGAAGACACCGGAGCAGCTGTTGCTGCTCTTTAACTTTCTTTCTGCTTTTCCTTTAACCAGAAAAGTGCTGGCAGAAGGTAACAAATGGGGAAAGGGGTTGGATGGAGGAGTTGCACAGCCCTGTGAATGAGATCACAGAGCATAGCCCAGGGTTTTGTGTTGGCACCTGGCAATTTTAATGAGAAGGAGACCTGTGGCCCTCTAAGAATGTTGCTCTTCGTCCATCTGAAAATTCCTGGTTTGTGGCTATTTGCCACTTCCATGGTTACTCCCTGTTGCAGTAGTAGGAGCAGATAACTTTAGTGACCTTGGATTTCTTACAAAGGAATCAAAGTTCTGAAGGTGAATCAATGCAATAGAAACCTGAGCATGTTCCTTGTGCAAGGAATATTCAAACAAGGAACTATCTTGTAGAAAGCCCTTTTTCAGATCTATGAACAGGAAAAGGCAAAGGCTGAACGGTAACAGCTTGTACTCACTATTATTAATGTCACCAACACTGGTGGCAAAGAGGAGCACAGAAAGCTGCTTTGTTGTGGGTGTTTTGGCATGGTTCTCCTGATGCTGTGAACAGAGGCTTTGGAGACCCTGGTCTTAGCCCTGCCTGTTGTGTGAGATAAACCAAACCACGGCACCTCTTTGCATCCTGTTTCCTTGCTCTTTCACAGTCTCGTCTGTTCATGGTGTGACAGATGTAGCATATGGGGCACTGAGCTTCAGCTGGGCTCCAAATACTATTTTAGTAGGTTTGTTACAATACTCTGGTAGCATCCTGACTAGGGACAGTGGAGTTATTCCATTTCATTTCTGACACAGAGCTGACAAATCCAGTTAGGCATTGGCTGAGCATCTCCACATGTGAGCCATGTACCAATTATTTTTATGGGGTGGTCAAACACTGGAACAGGTTTCCCAAAGAGGTTATGTAGTCTTCATCCTTCAGAACATGAGTGATGCTGCCCTGAACAACCTCCTCTTGTTGACTGTGGTTTGAACAGGGAGGCTGGACTAGACAATCTCCAGAGGTCCCTTCCCGCCTCATCCATTCTGTGATTTTTTTTGTTTGTTTGGTTTGTTTTTCCTCCCTCTAATGGGGTAAGAGACTCAGAGGTGCAAAGAGATCCTGGATGGTCCTTCTGACACAGACACGGTGGGGCATGGCCCTGGAGCTGTCTCCCACTGACCTCCTGGAAGTCTCTGATGTGAAAAGCTTGGCAGCACTGTGCTGCAGACTTATAGGCATTTCTAGGACCTGTAGCATGGTCCAGGAAGGATGCTGTACTTCAGGGAGTACAGCCATGGCTATCCTCCCACCTGGGCTGCAGGTGCCATGCTGTCTGGAGAGCCAGCACAGCCTGTTACCCCATGTTTCTTTTGTGGTTAGTAACTGTATGTATGGGTCATAGCAGCAGCTGCCCTTTGGGAGTCTTGGGTTACTATCTTTAGCTAACACAACACTGTTAAACAACAGCCAAGAACACACCAGAGCAGGGAGGAGCCACACTGTTTCTCACCAGGGTTGGGGCTGTCAGCTCTGCATCGCTCCCACACCACTGGCTGGGAGCAGTGGTGTGTTTATTTTCTTTCCCACTGTGTGTTGGTATTTCACTTCTTTTCCTGACAGAGATAAATGATTTCTTTAGATTTGAATAATAAGTAAGTAAAATAAATGCGCACGTCGAGTTGGTAATTCTGACTCAAGTTCAGACACATTGAAAACTGAGTCTGGGAAGTGTGTTGATTTTGACTCGAGAAGGGTTGTAGTGGCATTTTGTTACTTAGTCTTTGCTTCCTGCTGTATTGTTCTTCAGGCTTCTAGTTCCTTCCAGACTGATTTAGCACAAATAGGATTGAGAGCCAACCCAGCCAGTGGCTAATGTGCCATGCACTGAAGATGCAGTTGGAAATCAGAAATGGAGAGAAAGGCCAGCCTGAAGGTCTGAGTTGTGAGGCTTCTTTAGGTAAAAGAGAAGGCTTTCTCTGCAAGATCTCATCAATGTTTATAAATTTCTCAAGGGTAGATGTCAAGAGGATGGGACTAGGCTCCTTTCAGTGGTGCCCAGTGATAGGATGAGGGGTAACAGGCACAGGCTGAAGCACAGGAGGTTCCATCTAAACATGAGGAGAAACTTCTTTACTTTGAGGGTGCCAGAGCACTGGAACAGGCTGCCCAGAGAGGTTATGGAGTCTCCTTCTCTGGAGACATTCAAGATCCACTTGGACACATTCCTGTGTGATCTGCTCTAGGTGAACCTGCTTTAGCAGGTGGGTTGGACTACATGGTCTCCAGAGGTCCCTTCCAACTCCAACCATTCTGTGAAAAGAAGCATCCTTAACTTGCTAGACTGTGAGCTGAGGCTTGAAGAAAAATATGGGCTTTTGTGGGCTCACCATATAACAAAGAAGCTTGGCAGTGTTTTCATGATCTGAGAGTGTATCCAGAATGTACCTGGTTTCAGTCTCCTTTCATTGCAAATTGTTGAAGCAGGTGCTGTATGTCATTACTGATCAGTGCAGAATGTAGTGGAGTAGAGACTTTGGCCTTCCTAGGAGCCCCTAGGCACTGAGATCATACTTTATAATGAATAACAGCATATGGACACAGGGTGATCTTGGACAGGGCCTGATTGTGCTCTCTTGCCTGTGTCATGTCTGTGGGGTTTTTATACAAAGTCAGTGAACTGCACTGATTTGTATTAGTGGAGTGTCTGGTGCATTGACTCTGGGAACACTGCTCCTGATTTACACCACTGCAAAAGTGATCATAGACTAAGCAGGTGCAAATGTACATATTTGACGTAGACCTCTGCTTCCCCTCAGAGTGCTTTTGGAGTAGCTTGCCAGTATATTTTTGCCTGTAAAGCCTCTAATTCTTCTGTGAAGAGCAAAGAAAATGTTATTTCGCAAGGGGAATACAATGTCTCTCTTGATAGAGGCAGCCTGTGTAAATCTCTAGTAATAATACCAATAATAATAATTATTATTGGATAATCTACTGTTCAGGATTCTGGCTGCGCAGGCAGTTCCTCTGCATTTTGACAGCCTTGTGGCCAGTAAGAAAGCGTTAAAAATGATGCAAGCATTTAGAATTTGTGAACTTAACTCTATAAACTTGATGGAGTGAAGAGAATCTTTTTGTTCTGTGCTGAGCTGAGAAATATTCTGGCTCTCTGGACACCTGCCATCTTCCCCCTACTGCCTCTTTTATGTCCTGCTGTGAATCTGCAGTATCTTCTGCAGTGGCAGCAGCTGGCAGGACTCCGGTGCCTTTACCTCCCTGGCAGCTTTCTGTAGTTGTACAGCACCTTGCACTACACGGGCCAAGTTCCTGTGCGGGGCTCCTTAGGGCTCCAGCAGTGAATGTGATAAATAATGACAATAAAATATGTCAACAATGAACAACATGACCCTGTAAATCATTGACAGCTAGAGCAAGTGTTTCCTCTTCAGAAAATAGTCACCCTCATGTCTGTATTATACTTTCATCTCTTTATTGTCTTTCCTATGCTAACATCGGATGGCAGCCAAACAAATCCATGGGGTAAATGTGCCAGAGCAGATCTACAATCCGAGTAGAAGTGCTGGGGTGTCGGTAGAGCCATACTGATTTATGCTGTTGCACTGCAGCCCCCTTGTCCTTAGGACACCCCCCTGCAATGCTAAACTAGGTGTATAATTCCTGTAATCACTCAGTAGGCATATTTCTGAGAATGAGATCTGAGCCAAGAGCAGAAATCTAATTCCGGATCTCAGATGATCTTTCTTTCTTCTAACTGGTGGCCTTGGGCTCAGAGTGACTGACTCACACAAGGAAATGAGTGTGACCTGTATGTTGTTACTGCTATGTGTGCACGTAAGGGCAATTGAGTTGGTTGATATCTGATGAAATCACTGATGACTTTTTGGTGACCTCTGATGGAAAGGTCATGTTTGAGACCAGGAGATTTTTTCTTTTTTTTTTTTTCTCTGCGCAGTGGTCTGTCATAAACAACAGCATCTCATTTCCACATGATGGCTATACAGGAAACAGCAGCAGTCCAGCATTCCCAAATTTGCCTGTATAAAAGTTGGACCTTCAGTTAGCTTAAATCAGTGTAGCTCTCTGGAAATCAAGGGAGCTTTACTTATCTCCACCAGCTGGTTCTGAAATGCAAGGGCAGACACTGAATACTGTGGGGTGTCCAGAATTCTATCCCACCCCCTGAACAGGGGTGCTGCTTATACTAACTTTTGAGCAGCAAAAGTTATTAGTAAAGAATGTGCATTTAGGAATCAAACATTTATTTTCAAGGCTTGAAAATGTTGATCAGAGAGCAACACATATGTGATCCCTATAGGTCGCCAGAGCTTACACATATCGGAATTGTCTGCAATTTATAGTAGGTAGTAGCAAGTGAAGATAGAATTGGGTTGCATGCTATCTGGTTCAGCCCCAAATAGAACTGCTGATGTTTAGGAAAAATCAGAGTGGTAGGAGAGATGAATTAGGGGACTGAAACCTGTCCCTTCTGGGTGTCCAAAAGTGGGATTGTGTGCAGACTTGAAGGCTATGGATCACACAATATGGAAAACAGGTGTGGGTAAGAAATGTCAGCCTCCCAAACTGTGCAGTTTACAATGAACTAGAGAACCACACAGACCAGAATATATAACCTGCAGCCTATGGCCCATAACAGTGTTATCTTTCTTCACCAGTGAACAGTCCTGCCCCCTGTCTTTGCTTGTCATATGGCTGACCTGTCTTTCACTTGGGATCTTTGTAGTGCTGACAGTGTATATATAAATAGATATAATTTTTTTAGGAGCTGCCCTACCAGTATAATTTCCCACTGGTCTCATTGAACCCTAATCCCAGCTCCGCTGCTGCTTTGCTGTCAGCCAGGACTGAGGTCTCCATACTGCTGTGTGTAGTATGTGTTTGTTGAGTTGGGGCTATTTGCCATATCTGAGAATTGGGCTACTCTCTGGTCTTTCCTGAGGCTTCTCTCAATGCACTAGGACTAGGTAGGAGATGAGGAAGAGTGCTGACATATTGATGATGACTAAGAGGTCTTGGTCTGAGCCTACAGTTGAGTAAAAGGATTAGGCTCAGTTGGTTTCACTGATGCTGTAGTCATTGGTGTCAGCAGAGGGTTTCTTGAATTCCGTTACGTGTTTTGGGTTGCACTATCATATGTTACAGGCCGATTGACGTAGCAGATGTGGCTTTCCACCAGCTAAGAACAGGCACTCGCCTCATGCTGCTGTTTCTCTGCACAGCACTGCTGCCATTATGTGTACTGCTGCTTGTCTGTACCTCCTTTGCTGCCTGGAACAGGTTGGCAGGACTGGATGTGGCTCCCCTTCCTACCTGGACGCTGTGTAGAATGAGCAATCATGAAGCTCTGGTGGTGAAATGTGTTTTGAAGAGTCAGTGCATGGCTCTGAAAGGCCCCTTTCACATCCTGCACTAACAAATGAAGCTCCTTGTGCCATCAAAGTAAGATTGATAACTCCTCTGACATTTCATATTCAATATTCTGAATATTGAGAGGTGTGGGTTTCCCTTGAGACACCAACCTTTCTGCTTTTCTCTCTCTTCATCTCCAGAGAGCCTGCCGGAAGATTGGGGTAGGGTGAGGGGGGAGTGGAGAGAAAGAAAAGACAGACTTGGGGTGGGTAAAAGGAGAAAAATGACACAGAGGAGCTTTTTCCTTTTTTGACTTCATCAGCAGCGAGTCTCTCATTTCAGAGCCCGGCAAATGGAATTGTGCTGCTCAGCCACGATGAATGATCCTGTTTCCCTACCCCTCCACCCCAGCAGGGTCATTGAAGTAGGCTTCAAAACTAAAATAAAAATGTTCCTTTTATTTATGAACACTAGAACCTGTGATCATCTGTTTCAGGTGAGAACTTTTGAGAGGTCTGAGTTGGGAGGAGATAGTGGAGAGAGAAAAATAAAGGGAGCTCAAACCAACCTGCAGCATGTTTGTGGTTGGTGAGGTTTTTTTGTTGTGGTGGTGGTGTTTTCTTTTTTTTTATTTATTTTTTTTTAATTTGCCACAAGGATGCAACCCAGATGACTAGGGATTCCTTAGAGAACGAGAACCAGAAAAAAGTAGTTTCTAATCGCATTTCTCTCCTCCCTACTCCTTCTCACTACCTAGTGTTGTGAAAGGAAGAAGTACTGTGGATACCCAGAAATGTAATGCTGGACACACCTTTGCCAGGTGGGACTTGTCCTAGCTCAGTTTACTCTGAAGGGGCTAGCCCAGACCAGTTTTCAGCTCCAGCTGTTTTAGATGCTGAATGAAAGACCCTAGATGCAGCTCTGTAATACTGTTTTCAGTCCTATTAGACCTGGAAAGGAAATACTCTGCGTTTCCTGCTGTAGCATGTTAATGTCTCAGCTGATATTACCCTGTTTGATCTCTGTCTCTCATGAAATCTACCTTAGCCAGAATATGGATGAAAAAGCCTCATGTAGTGCTGCTCTGTCACATCTTCTACCTCAGCCAGTCAGATGAGGTGGCCTAAATTCCAGCTAGTCAAGCAGGAACAGGTGGACAGGTATTTGTGAGAGTTTTAAATTTCCCAAAGGAAATGTGCTCTGTAGCAATGAAATTTAGTCTCCCTGCATCTGGTTGTGGTACCGTGCTGGTCCACGTTGTGCTCCCGGATTCATGGTATGTCAGTAAAGGGGCACTGCAACATTGATGTCTCTGATGGGCTTATCCCCGAGATGCTGCCTGTCCTCCGCTGTCCCACCCAGGCACATGTGCTGGCAGTCCAGAGGGCAAGGCTGTGAGCAGGGAAACAGGCAGTCATGGCGGTGACATCTCGGGACAAGAGGTGCTGTGCTGGCAGCTCAGCTTCCTTGGTAATAGTTTCCAGTTCCACAGCTCAAAAGCTGCATGGTGCAGAATGTCTTCCATACTCCTGGAAGTGGTTTTGTAGATGGGGCACAATTGGCTTGGCAGTAGGTTGCGGGGCTGATTTGCCTTAGCATAAAAGAAATATGTTTTCCTGGGACGGGGATGGATTGCAGCATCTTGTGCAGGAAAAACCTCTCTCTGCAGGCTGTGGCCTGGGGCAGTCATTCTTTGCTTGCTCACAGTAATTCACCATCTCTCAAGGGACCCATTGAGCTTATTTAACAAAGGTCAGCTAAATTTTCTAGTATCCTGCTGTGAAAGCAGGATTAGTAGAAATCTTATTTACCCTTGGTGTCCATCTACTTGACTGTTCACTTCAAACTGCCATGTTGGCATAGGTCTGAAATTGGTGTGGTTATGGTGGACAGGCTTAAAGCACTCAATGTATGATGGCTTGCAAAAGGGTGCAGCTGTACAGAGAGGGCTTGATTTGCTTCCCCACTTACACTGCCCCAATTTTCCATGGCTGAGACTCCCTAGCTTTTGAGTCACACATGTTTTTCATCAGCCTGTATGACTATAGGTAATTTGGGCCAGTTCTTAGCTTAAAGAGGACTTGTTTTCAGAGGTACTAGAAACAATTGTGACTCACTGTGTGTGGTTTCTGCTTGAGGGATGTTCTATGAATTGAGTTTGTCTGCTGTATTTTCATTGCTGCTCTTCAAGGCCTGGTGGCCCTGTCCCAGCTGGGGGTCTGTGGTGCTAGGTGCTGTGCAAAGCACGATAGGAGGCAAGAGCTGTTCTGAAGACTGTGCAGTCTAAATAGACATGGCTGCAAGGCTTGCAAAGATGGTATTCTGGTTTTCTGAAGCAGGGGTCTGTTACAGCCTCTTTGTGCTCACTCCTATGAGAGATCTAATTTACCTGTATCTTTCTTTAATTGTGCTGTTGAATCTGTGTATCCCACTTCTGGGATCTCCCCAGTCACACCAATGAACAGCATGTGTTTCCAGGTTGTGATGTGCAAGATCCACCCCTCATCCCTCCTGCTCCAGATTTTGCTGTATAAACAGCCTGTTAGCAGTTGCTGGAGCGCTCAGCTGCTCCGCAGCCTTGCTGGCAGCAGGGGTGTTTCCACACACCACCTGGCTCATCAGTGGGGTTATGGTAACTGCTCTATGGCTTGCTGGGAATGGGTAACCACCAAAAGCTTGGGGAGCTTTTGCAGCTTCCCCAGGACATGGTCAGAGAGCTTGCAGCAGACCTGAACCCCCCTAGTCTTCCAAGAGCAGCAGTAGTGTCTCAAGCACAAAGTCACCCTTCCCTTCACAGCAATGGGTGCAGCTGCTGACTGCAGATGGTTAAATGGTTTGTGGAGCAGATGTAGGAAGCAGAGAGGGCTGAGTGGGTCAAGGAAAGCAAAGAAAGCGGGTGGTGATGGCTGAGATGAAGGCCTCCTGGCCCTTTGCAGTTGATGCTGGAGCAGCTCCATCCTTCCCAGACTTCTACCTGTAGCCCCTGAACAACCATAGCTGGAAATGTCAGTTCTGTTGATATGAATTAAAAGCAACGTGGCAAATGGTGTTTTCTAGTTGCTGTAATTATCTCTTGAAAAGGAAACAAGCAGCTGCCTTTGGCACAGCTCTGATCAGCTGTTTCAGGCAGAAAGGGCAATTTCAACTTCACCTATTGGGTTTCCTCTTGTTGATGTGGCATGATACTCAAAGCCAATGAGGCTAGACGCCATGAAAGCTTGATCTTGGCACAGCAAAGAGCTGGATGGGAAGGTAAGCTCCTGCCTTCAGGAGAGTCCAAGTACTGATCACTTCTGAGGTTAGATTTCAGCCTTCTGTTCAACCCTGGGACCAATTCCTGCTGTAAACAGACACAGATTATGTTTCTTTTGAATTTCCATCTGTGTCAAGAGTTAAAAATCAATCAATCTCTGTGTCTTGGTCCCCAGTCTCATCTAGACCATGAAATACCATGTAGGCTCTGAGTCAGACATGCTTTGGCTTTTGGAGGAAAAGGCTTCATGGTGGATATCACCCTTGTGTCATGTCCTGCTGGTGTTTCACATAAGTGGTGCCTGGGCTAGATGTAAAAACTTAACATGATTCAGTAGCCAAGTATGTTATGTGCGTTTTTGCTTCTGTGAATCCTTCTATTTCTTCTCCAGTGCTCTCCCATCCTCTCTCTGTACAGGTCACTTGTGTTATGTAAGGCCTTATATTCATGTATCAACCCTTCTAAGGGTGTGTGCTGTCTGAAGTTCAAGGCTGTATGACAATATGGTAGTCTGGTTTTATTGTGATGAACGTTAGGCACTGTGTAATCGATACTGTTGTTTCCTGGCCATTGGCTCAATAGAGCCATGGCTTTTCCTTCCTACCATCTTGCACATCATCTTCAGAAGACCCTTGTTCTGAAAAACATTTCCTCAGTGCGGGAGGGAGATGAGGAAAATGCAGCTCTGAAGATGCAACACAGATTCCACTACCCATAATTCCCATTGATCTAATTTTTGGCTAGGGTGGATGTAGTCTGAAGTACAGGTTGTCTGAATAGGTAGGCATTGTTCTGTGTACTCACATCTCCCTAGGCACTTGTTCAGGATGCCTTTTGCTTAGGGAAGGACATCAGAACCTGGGGATGGGAAGGAACCACCTGGGTTTTAGAGTCCAGTCTCCTACAGTGGCAGTGTCAGTCTGTGGGTCAGATGTGTAGCCCAGAAGGAGCTGTAGAAGTCCCAGTCTGTAGGCCCTGACTGCTCACAGACCCTTCCCCAATGCTCTGTGAAGCCTACCGTGCAGCAGGCTTGAAGCCGCAGTGATGAGAGCAGGAAAGATCAAAGATTGGGCCAGGCATCTTGTGGGTAAAAATACACTGATGGTCCCAGGCTACACCTTGCTCTGTAGAATAAAGTGAAAGTTTCCTTTCCCCCTCAGCAAATTGACCTAAAAAATATAAAAAGCATGTTGGGTATAAATCATAACCAGCCCCATCTTCTCCACACCTTCCTGCTTCTTTCCAAGCCTCCCTGTCAGTGTGGGCAATCCCAGGCCTGGACAGGGGACCGCCATGCTGCAAAGCAGTGAGGGCTTTAAAGTAAGAGATGTTCATCTACCCTTCTGTGTGCAGGCAGTCTTTCCTCTGTGATGCATTAGTCTGTTTCATGGCTTGGATTGGGATACTTCCCACAGCCCATGGGCTGTCTTCATCTGTCCGGCAGCAGGCAAAGGAAAGGAGATGCTTGTACAGCGCCAGGAAAGAGGGGAAGCCAAAGGAAAAATAAAAGGTAGAATAGGAGGCAGGAGGATTTTTTTTTTCCTTTTCACTTTTTTTTATCCTTCCTGTGCTCTGCCTATTCCTGTCAAAGATGCTGGAAATTGTTACCGACAGATCGAGTGTCTTCCAGTTTCTGTGTCAAGGAGTTTTGCCGATTCTATGAACCATGCAAAAGAGGGGTCAGGCAAGAGAAGGAGAGATCAAGAGAATGACCAATTCAGCAGAGCTCTGGCTTTATCACTGATCTGGTCAGGTTCACTGGGTTTTAACTCCATGAGCCAGTCAGGCTTAGAAACTCACACCTTTGTTATCACCTTTCAACAGAAGAGAGCGGGGCGGTGTGAATTCTCTGGGGTCATCAACAGAGGCAGACCAGGGATCATTTCCCATAGCAGAGACTGCCTTGCCCTTGCCCTCCACAGCATGCCAGACACTTGGATGCTCTCTGTCAAGATTGATCACTATTTATTACTGCACAGATCGGAGTGGGGACAAAGGTATGTTGGAGGAGGTTTTGGGTCCTGCTCAGCCCTACCATCATGGCTTTGGGCAGGGAGAACCACGAAGGGATCAAAACTTGCCAGCACCAAGTACCATTGCTGTTTGGGTCCAGGTCAGAACAGAGCTCTGAGATCATGAGACTACCTTTGGTTCTGCCATGTGTTCCCCTGGTGGGAATAGAGGCTGTATCTGTACAGATTTAAAAGCACAAACCACCTCCTGACTGTTCCTGAAAATACCCTGTGTGTGGCCTGTGTACCTCTTGTCTCAGTCTGCCTGGCCATGAGCTCCTGTGCCTGGTGCTCTTGGACACCCAAGGTCCCTATGCTCAAAAGGATGTGTGCAGCCAAGGAGGGGCCTTGGGGTCTCGTACCTTGACAATATGACTGTATCCAAGGAATTTGCTGCTCATTGTTGCTCTGCCTGCATGTGAAGGTGATACTGGACCTGACAGTATTGTCAGTCATGCTAAAGATGGCAACTGGAAGGTGAACTGCAGCCACTGGGAGATCAGGCTAAACAGACATTCTAGACTGGTTTAAGAGACTGGGAAAGTATCTTTGGAGACTTTTCTGAATCCTTTTCTGTGACCAAAAATCAGGAACAGGAAGTCTTACAGCAGTGAGATGCTTAGGCAATTTCTTCTCCTCCTTCTACAAGCCGGAACCTGGTAGCTGTGAGAAATTGAGTGTCTTGTGGGGAACATGTTACTGCAACTGATAGTCACTTTGCTGGAGGCTTAGGTCTGACTGAGCTTGAATGGGCACTTTGCTGGAATAAAGTCTCTGCAAGTCCAAATTAGTTCATTAAAGCTGGATACCTTGCTTCTGCTCACTGCTAAAGTTTTGTTCTGACATGTTACTGGTAACATCACTGCTGAATGTGCAGGCCCTGGAAAAACGATATCTCACCTTCAGAAGTAGGTTCCTGTATCATCACAGCTGTGGAGGTACAGAAGCTGAAGTAGCATTGCTCAGTGGAAGAGAGGAGCTGTAAGCCACTGGGACTTTGGGGTCCTGTTCTTTTCTTAGTTGACAAGGACCACTTAGCTGTTTGAGTGCCTCTGTTTCCCTCTCCAGAAGGGGTCTGCTGTGACCCCTCTGCTTCAGAGCAGCTGCAAGAGCTGTTCCCCTCCTGCAGCCAGTATGGCCACCAGCTCTGGAAGGATGTCCACAAGGGGCCCCCCAAAGCGTGCACCAAAGACCAGCCACCTGAGATCCCCTGTGCTGCAGTGCTCTGCATGACTATTTTGCTGTTCGAGCAGGAAGGCAGAACAATCAGCCAGTGCCAGCTCTGGGGACAGTGAGATTAGGGAACAACGTGCACATTTTGGTGGTGGCTTTGGCAAGGACAATGCTGAATGTGGGGTTTCCGGAGGACATGTACAAATAGCAGTGGGGCTCGTGCTCCTCCACAGGCTGATGGGAACCAGCTTTCCTGCTGATCACTGGCCTGTGCTATTCCATCATCCTGCAGAGAGAGCAAGCAAGATGCTGGCTGGGTGTAAGTCAGTAAAAAAAAAAAAAAAAAAAAAAATTGTGTTGCTTCAGCAAAAGGTTTCTGGAGTTTGGAAACTGGAGGGAGATTGAGGGGAATGCCAGCTGACCTTGCTTTCACCACCAGCAGAAGGCACAGAGGGATGTCAGGCAGCTTTCTGTGCATGCTGGAGCTGTATGGGGGCTGCTGCTGCTTCTTGTGGTGGTTGAGAGGCCTGGGCATGTGGTAGGTTTTGTACAAACACAAGACACAAAGCTTTCCATTACCCAAAGAACTATGAGTCTAAGGTAAGACAGGGCCACTGACACAGGTTTTATCGAAGAAGTAGGAAAAATGTGAGTTTATGCCTCTTGGGCTCTAAATAATTAGTTGCTAGAGCTGAGCAACTAGAGATCACCTTTTGCAAAGAAGGACATCTCTAGAATTTCAGCTCCCTCCCTCAGGGCAGCTTATCTGTGAAGGATATGAGAATCAAGGGAGCGGTGGAGCTCCTAAAAGGTTCAGATGGATCTGATCTGCAGCACAGAGGGGAAGAGTGATAATTCGGTAGCTGGAGTTTCTGCTTTTCCTGAGTGACTTTGCTTTATGGCTTCTGACATGATGGCAACGTGGCAGGAACAGGCTGGGCACTGGTATGCAGGGACTCTTGGAAATATAGTTGCTGGGGCAGGTTATAGTCCCAGCTCAGGGTGGGGTTTTGTTGCTGTAGGTGCTGTATGGCTGAACAGCAGCCTGGATCCTGCACTGTAGAGCTCTCAGGCAGAAAAGTGGGGAAAAAAGACATATAGCATGGGTGTGATTTGGTCCAGGTCAGCAACGGAGTTTGGAAACAGACCCAGGCCTCCTGACTCTGAAACTTCTCATCTTTCTTCAGGTTCATCTCCCTTGGTGATTAGTCATTCAACTGTGTCTGGGTGAGAGTATCCCGGACCAGGATACCCACTGGAGAACTGTAGCTCTGTGCTCTTAGGCTGTGTCACCT
Organism: Caloenas nicobarica; assembly: GCF_036013445.1. Taxonomy (NCBI): domain Eukaryota; kingdom Metazoa; phylum Chordata; class Aves; order Columbiformes; family Columbidae; genus Caloenas; species Caloenas nicobarica. Next base: position 21,166,652 of record NC_088251.1, on the reverse strand, counting down.
GAACAGAAGTTAACTGCATTATATGTGAGGGGAATGTCCTAAAATGTCAACTGGAAGCAAAATAGTGATGGGCTGTCTGCCTGTAAGAACCTTTATTTATTTTTTTTTTCCCTCCAGTCCTGTTTCTTTTGCCTTCACATTCCTTAAAGCACCCTAGAAGGCGACAGAATAATGTTCCTCTGAAGGAAAGACTCTGCGAGGTTTTTGGAAGAGGTCTTTGTCTTGTGTCTGGCATTGCCTGGGCTGACCATTGACAGTAGGAGAAAAGAGGTGGATTCAGTTCTTGCAGTGGAAGGAGCAAGTGTTTGAGGTGCATTGTTAAATCCCCTGAGGATTTGTGACACAGGCTTAGAGCAATTTCAGGCAGTTTGTTTCCCTTCCTGCATGGGTGTCACCCTTGCTGTGGGCTGTTTTCTGATGGCTGCTGTGGTACACTGCTGATTCCTAAATTTGTTGCAGAGTTTTGGAGGCATCTGATGTCCTGACTCCTGAATATGTAGAAACTGAGTAGACAGCTCTTGAATTTGACTAGTTGTGGGCAGCAGCAAGGGTAATTCAATGAGTAAAGGGATCTTTAGTTTTGCTTCTTGTTTCAAACCAACTTGGGTTGTATTTTCCAGCTTTTTCTTCACCATGAGAAAAGCAGAAAGCTAAAGCTGAGATCATCACCTACTCACTTGTCTCCAATACTCTTCACACTGACTGTTGTATGTGAGATCTGGTAACTCTGTAGGGAAAGAGAGACACTGTCAGCAAACATCCCAAACTGGACAAGCCTCAAGACAGTTGAGATTCTGTGCAATGCACAGAGATGCCAGTTCAGTTCCATTGACATTGGCTTTGTATTTAATGTGCTTTCTTCTCCTGTGATGATGCTGTGTTTTCATGGGGTTGCCCAAAAATTTCGACTGGACTTGCCTTTAGAAATGCAGGCTTTGGGTTTCAGAAGGTATTTGTGAGCAATACAGGGAGGAAGGAGATGAGCAGCCTTTGGTGGGAGTCAGCCAAGCGTGGGTACTGAAGGTGGCTCTCCAGAGTGGTGTCTTCTGAGTGTGGGATTATGTGCAACAGTGACACTGTCAGTGGACAAGGTGTGTCTGGATGGCCTGGAGCATCCACTGGCAGAAGCATCCTAGTAAGTCTGGAAGGAGCATGTACACAGCAGTCATGAGGAGGAGATGGAGAGACCTATGGTGTGGTACTTAGAAGCGAGGGGAACTTTTATTATATGGGCATTACAATTAGCAAAGGAGGTGTTTGTGCCGAAAGTGTGTGTGTGCGGGGAGGGGGGGAGTCAGTGAGGGGAACGTGCTGGCGGTGATGGGAAGGAAGGGAGGGTGCCCTGACCTCTCCTCATAGCCCTGACTGTGTCCCCATCTGAAGGTCTGGCATATCCACTCTCACTACTTAATGATAGTGACATTACCCATCCGCCCAGCATCGCGGGGCTTTTGTCTTCATTCAGGCAGAAATGAAGTTCTCCTGGGCGCACTTATCAATCACTGCAAAGCTCCAGCTGTTCCGGAGCCTTTGGATCGACTTCAACAGCCGTGCTTACAAATTGTCTCTGAATAGCACCGAGCTGAGACCCCCTTTTTTGTCATTGTCTTCCGACAAATGTTTTTTTTCGGCAGCCTTTCGCAGACGTTGCCGGCTGCCTTCTGCCGCGGTGATTGAAAACAGGCCTGTTTTGCATTCTCCTGCCGGAGTCCTGGGTTCAGGGAGCTGTCCCTGAGTGCCACTCCAGCAAGCGCCGTGCCAAAGACAATTACATGCATAGTTTTGCTGATTGCATTAAAATCATTAGAATGAAAGATTCTGAAATCGTACATTAAGGGGGGAAATTAGAAAAAGCTTCAGAGACAGACAGCAGTGTCCCCAAAGTGAGGGCAATACAATTAGCTCAAATTGTGTTACATACACACAGACTAGGAGTAGCTCCTGTAACAAATGACCTTATTATTGCTGCTTGCTCTCTACTTCCATTCCTTTTTTTTCTCCTTCACTCCCTTCTCATTCCCTCTTCCTTCTTCTCTCCTCTGAAACTTCTTTGGCCAGGACAACCATTCTCCTTATTATTCCCTTCACCTTGCTTTTGTCCCCTTCTGTTGTCTTGAGGAGTGCCTGGAAAAGGTTGGTCATGGAATCCCTGGAGTGTAGCACTTTGCTTTCAGAGCTGCTTTGCAGACCTTTTAGAGGAAGTGAGTAACTACAATCCCAGAAGTTAATTTTCAGCGGAGCAAGAAACTTTGCTCTCCTGGGGAACAAGGAAGTACATGGCTCCAAAAGCTTTGTACATGCACCAGCCATCAAGAAGATCAAAGCATTCAGCTGTCTATCTATACTCCATATCCAGTGCCAGGAAAGAGACTAGTAAGTATGCCTGAGGTGGGAAATAAGGTTCCTGCATACCATGAGCACCAGCACAGCAGGAGGTCCGGAAAGGTTAGTTCTTGAGGGGAGAATGAATCTTTACCAGTGTGAATTCTGGGTTGTTGAAAAAAAATCACATAATGCCAGGACTTACGGGCCAGCCCCATTGTCATCCTGTAACCATGCTAACAAAGAGCAATTGGCCACCTATGAGTGCCTTACAGTTCACAGCCATAGTATTTAAAGACAACTGAAGGCAAGAGGAGGATTGGACTCTCAGGGGTTTGGTTGAATGGTGATCAGTTTCTGAGGAAAAGGGGAAGGAAGAGGCTTACTGGAAATGTTGCAAAAATAGGGAACTGGGAGGAAGAGGATTTTCTGGGAAACAACAAAACTCAGGTTGTAGCTTAGGGAAAACTCCAAGGTCTTGAATTCAGGGAGACACCTGGTAAAAGCTAAAGAAACCAAAGAGACTGTCTTGTTGAAGAAGAATGTGAACCTTATCTGGATGCTGGAGACTGGACATGCCACAAAGGACGTTTTTCATCCTTTCTAGCCAATACCAAGAAGCAGATGAAAGATTATGGTCCTCCTTTGTGTGAAGATGGACTCCAAAGCATGTCATATGAATTGACCAAAGTCAACCAGGGAGCCTGTGTCTGTCAGGGACTGAAATGCATCTTCCTCAGCTGGTAGTCAATATCTTAACTGGAAAACCAGTTATGTATCACTCTGCACTGTGTCACTGTACACCTTCTCTGCTGGGACTTGGGGTAGTTATGGTATGGACTGGGACATCTTTTTTGTTTCCAGAGTAACAGCCTGCAGCAACCTGTGTCAGCTATGCCTGTGTATCAGCTTGCCCTGCTTTGCTCCTGGTGCTTTCAGTCATGTGTGATTTCTGTGTTCTGCTATAATATTATTTATTGTAGACCTCATGTTTGTGTCCACTTGCTGCTTTCCAAAAGCCTGGACACACCATGCAGGCTCTGTTGAAAGGCTCTTGAAGGCACTGAGCACAATGGCATACATGTGGTAGTGAAGCAGCTCACTGGTCCAGGCTCTGCCTGTTTTCACTGCTCAGTGGCATTCTGGGCTGTACTCAGCCTGTATTCCACCTGTATTTCTGTGCCAGACTCCTATCATCTGACTCTGGGTCTTCAGAGGAGCCAATGTCAATAGGCACATCTGTGCTAAGGGGTCTGAAGACATCTATGCAGCGTCCTGGGTATTTAGTGTTAGTGGCATGGGTTTTCCTGCCATTCCTGTGTGTGCCTGACTTCAGGCTCTAGTTCTGATCTCTGAGATGTAGGGTATCATCTTCCCTCTCTGTTTGCACTCTAGCCCATGATATTGTTCCTGCTGGGGCAGACTTAGGGGTAAACTGTAAGAAAGGTGCAAACAGCTCTGATGCTTCCTTGATGTACTTAGCTGCTTGCAGCAATCTGTGTATCAAGATCACCTGAACCCAAAGTGGTATTTTTGTGTTAGCAGTGTATTAATAATAATAATAATTCAAAGCCTTGTACATTGAGAAAGCACTGTACAAACTTCACATAAGATAATATGATCACTTCTCTTAAGAGATTTTAGTCTCAGATTAGATGTGATAAAGAGGGAAACAGGATGTCTACTCATGTAAAGGATTATGGGGAGATGGAAGCAGAGCAGGTTGGTGAGATAACAGTGCAGAGTAAATATGAAAAACAGTAAGAAGGGGAAAATGAAGTTAAGAGTGAGGAAGGAGGTAAGTGAGCAGAGGATGTATCAGCAGGGTGAAGTTGGTGGAAGATTAAGTTGCATTCCTAAAGTGAATCAAAAGTGTGGACTGTGTGAGACAAATAGAGGAATTCAGGAGGTGAGAGGATGGTGGGAATGAAGGTGGGACTGGATTTGGTATGGCAGGGCAGCACAGACCGGAGACAAATGTGACAGGTGGAGAAACTGGGCAGGAAATGAAATCAAGCTAAGACCCGTTCAAACAGAGGAAATGAAGTAATGGGTTTAATGGCTTTAAGAAAGAAGTGGATATGTATTTTAGGTAAGGGAAATTTGGAAAGAGAAGAAAAGATACAGGCTTGGGCGGTGTGAGTAATGTGCTGGGAGACAGATGAGGGTGTGAAGGGTTTGCTCAGAAGTCCAAAAGGGGTCTAGAAACGCTGAAGAGAGGAATTGAGTGACTTGTGGAACCCAAGCATGACCTTAAAAACAGCTGCGCAGAAGTGGGAAGCTAGGAAAGTGCAAATCTTCAAGGATATATCAGCAGCCAAGACTCTTCCAAGTAGAAGATGACCTGACCAGAGGCAGTTGTCCCTTATGGGGGGATTTTGGCTGCTTTTTTTTCACCTTAACTGACAGGAGGAACAACCAAGAGTCAGTGGAATTTGTCTCAGTTGCCACTACTCTCTTCGAAGCACCTTCCTCCTTACCTTCTCCTGTGACCAGTTATCTACTTTCTTCTAGCAGATGTTAGGCTGTAAGGTGTGTTGTGAAATTTTTGGTATTGCAAATGTCAACAGGCCTCTTTGCCTATTGGAGGTAAAGACTAACCTTAGCTCTTTCAGAGAGCAGCAGGAGACATTCATTCACACCAGCCTCTTCCTGCAGGCTGGAGAGTCATGTGCAGTCATCTTGTAGATGCCATGCCTCAAAACGGGTAGGCTGTGGGATTCAACCACCAAAGTGAAGCAGCAGGAAGATCATGTTGGGTGGATGTAAGGTTGTATTTGAAACTCGGATATTAACTTCCAGGCCACACTAATATTCAGCAAATGGTACATAGCAGAATTCAGAGCAGTGCCATCGGAAGCTGCTGTTTTAATCTTCTGGACTGTCTGGCCTATGTCTTCTCTGTACCCTTATCACAATGTGGTCTCCAAGTTCAGAGATCCTATCTTGCTCTCATCCAGTATTTTTTCTGAGACCATACACGCCTTTCTGTAAGATGCGTTCTTTCCACCTACGTGTGAGAACATCTGAAAAGATCAGTCTCCCGGGGTAAAGTGAGCCTGTCTGAATGCCTGTCTACTTTGCAAGAGATCCCACTGCTGCTTTTGCTATGGCTTATGAAGATGGCTGATTTCTTATTTGCTTAGAAGTGAGGGGAAGGTGTTGAAGGGCACAGACTAGAGTGTGTTGGGGCCAACAAGAGCCTGACTTGATCAACTTCAACAGGCTTTGGATCAGGCATTTAATGACTGCTTGCATGTGGGCTGGTATGAGTAGGCTGAGAAGGGATGTGGTCTATGGCAGGATCACTGCAGAGAAAGGATGGTGCTTTACTGGGGGTGGAAAATGGAATTGTCACCGTGGAATGAATGAATTGTACAGTTTCTCTTTTGTAACCCAGGGAATAATTAAGATAGATGGGTAGATGAATTAGCTGTCCTGCAAGGTCAAAAGTGGATTGCCTTATTACTCTATTATTTCACTGTTGTGGAACTATCACCACTAACGCCTTTTTCATGATATTTTGTACATCGCACCAAAAAAAAAAGGGAAAAAAGAAAAAAGGAGGGGGAGATACAAATTGATCGTTTGCTGGTGAAATCAGTCTTCGTCATCGCCAGCAGTGCTTGGATTAATGGGATTGAAGGCTGCTGGAGGTTCAGCCAGAGAGACGGGCGGAAAAACAAGAGAAATTGGTTTGCACCCCTGGGAATGGAATTGATGTGACTTGCACGGAGCTGCTGCAGTAGTGGTGGCTGCTATGCTGTGATGCCTTTTTTTTTTTTTTTAAAAAAAAAAGTAGTAGAACAAAATCAATCCCTAACTGGAATACCGGGTCATTACAAACATGGATGGTAATCTTCTAGGGTGTTTGGGAGATCCAGAAAAGTACATTTGCTCTAAGACTTCAGGGAACAATAGAGCACAGTCTTTGTGAAACACAGCTGCTTTCTGGTGGTCTTCTGCTATTCCTGTGGGACTTTCAGTGCTTGTCCCAAACCTCAACTTTAAAGCTGGGCATTGCTCCCATTACTGGCAAATACTCTCCAATCTACATAGCTGGCCATGCAGATCTTCCAAATGGGTAAAGACCATCACGTGGATGTAATGGAAGTAGAGGAGACCAATGATAGACATGGTTGTAGAATGAGAGAAGCAGGGGCACATAAGAAATTTTTTACAATGAGAGTGGTATAATACTGGAACAGGTTTCCCAGAAAGGTGGTAGATGCCCCATCCCTGGAAATGTTCAAAGCCAGGCTGGATGGAGCTGTGAGTGACCTGATCTAGTTGAAGATGTGCCTGCTCATGGCAGGGGGGTTGGATTAGATGACTTTTTAAGGTCCCTTCCAATCCAAACTATTCTATGATTCTATATCAACTCAGGTCATTGAGCCTTTCACCTGAGTGTCACAGAAAGAAATACTGGGGAGATAAAAACCTGTAGTTAGTCTTCCCATCTGCAGTGCCAAGAGGTGGTTCAGAAATGCTTGCTTGCTTCTGAGTTTCTTGCTTGCATTCTACTAAATAAGGGTTTGGAGAGGTCTGAACTTCTGAAGGGAAGACAGCTTGTTTTACTCAAGAGAAGTCCCACTTATGCTTGGCATTGTGGTTATAGCTGAATCATATCTTTCCCAAGCATTGTGAGCGGCAACAGAGGGAATCCATGTCTATGTGCAATCAGTGTCAAGGGTCTTCCCTGTCTACATGCATTCTGTTCTATGTTCATCCAGTATCAGCAGGTGATGGCACAGGGTAGATGCAGCACAAAACTCCAAAGTGCTGAAGTTAATGCTATGCTTGACTGCTCTTCAGCAGCAGGATGCATGGCGTTTATCTGAACAGCTTAAAAGTGGAACTATTAAGAATGGCTTTCCAAATGTGGAGCTGTATCTGAGGAAGATGAAGTCAACACAGGAGTTCTTTGTGTGAACTAGAGATCTGGCAGATTGCTTCCTCAGCCAGAAATATTTGCCTTTTATCCTCCTCCCCTTCGGTCAACACTGATGCCAGCTATGAAAAAAATCAGCTGTGAGACTGAAAGAGTGAAATCCAGATTATTTCTGAAGCCTTTTGCATGCGGTTGAAGACTCAAGATACCACACTGCACAGCTGTGTCCTGTCCGTGGGGAGTCAAACCAAAACTGGAAGTGGCTTTCCAACTCATGGCTGGCTCTGGGAGCATTTCTCATAAATGAGACTATTCATAATGCAATATTGTGCAGGGCAAATTTCCTCTTCACTTTACCTCCCTTCCTTTTACTGGGCTACACTCTTGATTATGAAAGATGATGGTGTCAAGTTGGCTATGAACTCTAGGCCATTTATATAGGTCTTTTGCACTTGGAGATCCCCCCCTTGATGGTTAAATTACACTTTTCCATTCTTATAAAGCCACAACAGCATAAAAGTAGAATGAAGACTACTAAGATACAATATAGCTGTGAGCTGTCTGTGCTCGTATCAGACGAGTTATTTCTGAAGCCTAAAGAAGGTAACTTTGATCTGAAACAGCTAGTGGGTGAGGTCTGGGCAGGGCTTTGGTGGAAATTCTGACCTCTCCACCCAAGATGTCTGGGACAGCGCAAGCTCTCATTCCTCTATGCCAGAGCATCAGTGAGAAGGGGGCAGAAACTCAACAAAGGAAACATTTAAAAGAAAATTCAGAAAGTGGATGTGCATCCCTGAATTCTCTCAGCGTCTTCTACTCTGCTTTCTTCCATGCTCAATGCACAGATAGAAAAGACTGGGGGGAAACTCCTTTTCCAGCACTGTGAACAGTACAGAAGCAGGACCTTGATGCAAAACATTACGCTGTTTGCATCAGGCAACTGGCTCTGAAGATAGTCAGGGTGAGCTGAGCCTATTTACTAGCAGGAAGAACAGCTGCTGCACATGCCCACTGATGTTTTCTGCTCTCAGATCTGCACCGTGGATCTTACCTTCTGCTTTCCTGATGAGAAGTCCTTGCATGTCTGAGAGGGGAGGTTGGTCTCTCAGAGCCATATTCCGTGCAGGCGTGAGGGAAGCATGGACTGAGCTGTGAGTTGCTTTGCTGGGTAAGGAAATATTTTAACCCTTGTGTGCTTTAGATGAACCTCTTATTGTCGTCAATCTGACTTGCATATTGAATTTTCCAGAGCATCTCTTACTCTTAGTTTTGATTCAAACTACCTTTTCTTTCTCTGCAATGCACAAGGTCAAGACAAACCACCAAAGGACTTATGAGCTACACCTGTATCTTGTAGTTAAAACTGTAGCTTACAGCTAACTGAAAAGCAAAACCAGTGAGGAAGGTCTGCTGCACAATGTGAGGCTGGATCCTGACTCAAGGAGCTTGTTCCTTGTGATCACAAATAAGGAGGCATGTGAATGTGGTGGATGGTTACCTGGACATAGGCTGTGTTATGCACTGTGGTCCATGGTGTTATGGACTGGCATCTGTCAGGTATGAGCAGCCAGCAGGAAAACCTCTGCTCCAGCACAGTGCAGGTCCATGGGACTGTGATGTGACCAGGGCAAACTACCACTATGAGCTTCTACTTACTGGCAAAGCGATAGAATGTCTTCTTGAGGAGCACCCTTTACTCCAGCTATTTGCAAAGTGGGTTGGTCACTTTGGGAGAATTCCCCAGTATTGATGTCCTTATCTATGCTTTGCTTTGGTTGATGAAAGAAGACAGCTGGCTCGTCTCCCAAATGAGGATATGGCATGTGTTGGCATCACATGGGTCTCTTGTGTTTGTTTCAATTATGAACACCAGAGGAAGAGTTTTGAGACATCTGTGTGAGTGCTTCATACAGTTTCACATGTGTAGCAAAATAAAGGAGTGATTCCCATTGCTGGTTTTGTAGCTCTTGTGAATGATGCTGCCTTTTGCCTCTCACCACTGGCTCTGTCATCATCCCAGGTGAATTGGGTTTTGGCTGAAAACTATGGTTTTGACCAAAAATAGTGATGAACTTTAAATGTTTTCTTCTAAAATTTAGAAGCAAAATAAGCTTTCATTTTTCCTGTTACATCGGTCGTTTTGAGCTTTACTCTAAGTACAACTTTGAAGAATTAAAGAAAATCTAATACCAAATTACAAGAACTAGCCTGGAGTAAAAGCGTACATTTTGGTTGCTCTGAAACACTTTATTTTTTTCATTTTTTCCAAGACAAAACTTAGACTGATCCTTCTTTCTTCTTTTTCCCCATTTCCAGCATACTAGTTTTTTGGTAGGTGTGTGGTTTTACAGCTGAAACTTACGGGCGGAGACAACAGGTAGCATCAAGGAATAGATCCGAAGGAATCTAATAAGGTGTTTCTTTACCTTCCTGTCCTCATAGCTAACATAAGTTCAGTGTTGGGAATCTGTAGCTTAGAAAACCATACTTATGAGGAATAAAGTTTTTATTTGAAGCTGAGGCTTTGTTTTGGCTCAATATAATCAGGTATGCTTTACCTCTGTTGAAAATCAGTGCATTTACACCGTGGTTGATTTCTTTCTTCTTTAAAACAAGCCCTAAGTTTTCATCCTTTCATGCGTCCTTCCTTTTACAGCGTTTGCACATCTTACTGCATGTCTGAATTTGACTCATCAGTGATGGTAGCTGTTGTTGCTGTTGTTATTATTATGGTCCTGCTAAATCAGTGTGTATTAAGTTAGTTAAAACAGCGTGAGTGGAATAAAGTGAACAGAAAAGGTACTGAAAATACAGTTCTGAACTTACAGCTGCACCTCTGAAAGCTGAAGTAGGCACTTTATCTGCTAGGTTGCAGTCTCTGGTTATCATCTATGGGAAACTAAAGGTATTATTTTTGCCACCGGAGGGCTCCCATATTTTTCCATTAATACAACAGAAACATATTGAAAATTACTAATAGTCAGGTGATTAAAACCCATGAAGTTCAGACAAAGTATGTTCCCTACTTTGCAGCAGGATCTGTATGCACAGGACCTTTGAGAGGAATGAGAGTTACTGCTGTATTGCTGGTTTGACAAAATGACAGGGCAGATCATGTGATGAGCAGACTTATTTGGTGGCAAGAGCAACGTCACTGGATGGAAAGTTCCAGATCTTTAGCTGGGGGTCGGGGGAGGTAGCTCAACAGGCTTTGTGAGGATAACATGAAGATACCAACTTACATGAAGTGAGCATGTGGCCCAGAAGGGGCAACTGGTCCTGCGCAGAAGCACAGTTTAATCTGCATAAGCCCTGTTCGTAGTGAAGCTTATAGGTTGTGTTTGGAAGAATACATGTGTATTTCACCCTTTGAAAAGACACAGTGGATTTAATGACTTTTAGTTTACATCATTCCTCTTTATCCCACTGGCAGCTCGCTAGACGTTGCTCATGCTTCAGTGGAAGAACCTGGGTAGACTCTGTGCACGTTCCAAAATAAGTATTTTGCTGACTTGGTTACACAGTCCTGGGAAACAGTCATGTACATTTGTGTGTGTTCTACCAGCTACATAAAACAGATAAATAGAGTCAATGTAAGAGGAACATGCAGGAGCAGCATCAGTGAATACCAATGGATGCCGTTAAATTCTACCAGCAAAGATTTTTGGCCCTATGAGAGCGGGAGAAACAGATTTTGCAAATTCAGATGGGAGAAGGAACTAATTTCTTAACATATTAGGGAAGTGTAAGAGTTCATCTGTGATAGACCACATCTGTGTTACTCTGGAAGTGGAGTGTCAGAAAGCGAGTACATAGTTCAAGTTGGGATCTGCTGAGCAGTATGCAAAGTGCACTGTACTATATAAATGCATTATTGTAATATAAGGAATGATTTCACCAGGATGAGATGGGGCACTGAGGTGCCCAGCCTCCTTCTACAAGATGTAGCTCTGCCAAGGCAGTTCAGGAGCTGTAAGAAGGCATTCTCCAAGCCAGTGTCAGAGACAAACCCCAGGCTGACCGGACAAATTCCTGCTAACCCGCGATGCCCCTGCTCCTTGACCACAAGTCCCCAAGACCACTAACCCTGTGCCGCTCCACAAATCTGGGGATCCTAAAATTCTTGCTTTTGCCTTCCAGAGGCCAGCAACATAGATGAGCTTAGATTGATTCTGAAATCTGGACTCAGAAATGCCAAAGCAGAGAAGTCATTTGCTTAAAACATTTTTTCTTTCTGAAGAAAAGGTAGATACAGAATGACCTGAAAACCATTTGTATTTCATTGCATTTTCTCAGGAAAAAAAAGTTTTGGAAAAGTCTAAATATTGTACTTTCTCTTATTTTTAATGAAATGCCTTTATTCCTTAATGAGAAGTACTGCTTCATAGAGAATGGTAATTTTAATGCTTAACATTAAAAACAAAAAACAACAAACAACCAAACAAAAAACCAAAACAAAACAAAAAACACACCACAAAACCTCAAGAAGAAAAAATATTTCATTTTTAATAAAGAGAAACGTTTCCGCTTATGCAAATAAGCGTATTGTAGCCTTTTGGTTAGGCCATTTTGGAAATATTTTAGGACACTGAGGGGAAGCACAGTAAATTATCCTTCTCCCCCATTTCTTCTCAATTTTTTTGCAGCTAGTTTTGAAGCAAATGTCACTGTGCATGTATCAGTTCCTGGTGGTCTTAATGCTGTCTTGCTGCTGGTCTAATACATGGCCAGCTTCACTGTGATTTAGCTTCTATAATTTGAATATGATTATCAGAAAAATCAAGCCTGCAGTTAGCACTATGAGATCATCAGATCCATCTCCCTATCCTAGGGCAAGACCCCTTCTATCTTGGATGGATATTTTCTAACTTTATAACTAATTTTCTATTCTTAAAAGCTTTCAGTGATAGAGAGATCACAGCTTCCCTACAGCAATCTGCTCCAGTGCTTCACTAGCCTCTAGCACTAGTTCACAGCACTAGAAACTGTCCTCACACCTAATCTGGATCTTGCTGCAGTCTAGGCATTGTTCTCTTCTCCATATTGACATGGAGAAGGGCTTATTGCCTTCTGTCTAGTTTTTAACTACTAGAAAGATGTTTCTCCTAAGTCTTCTCATCTCTAGACTGAACACCTCCGGTTCTTTCCAGCTTTTCAGGTCATGCTTTCCAGATCTTGGACCAGTCTTATTCTGCTTCACAAATAGCTTGTTTGCCAACATCTTTCTTGAATGCTGGGGTCCAGACCTAGATTAATATTCCAGCTGAAACCTCATCAATACAGAAAGGCCTAACATAGGTGATCATCTGTGCTCCTCTTTAAATAGTCCATGAGCTGTTGGTTCCCCTCTCCTATCCCCGAATAGCCTTGCACTGGTAACTCCTCTTTAACTTGAGCTTTTTCTGCAGAATTTCTGCCTCACTGTTCCTGATCCTATATTTGTGCCATCAATTATTCTGCCAAAGTGAGGCAACTTGTTTGTGTCTGCATTCATTTACATTCGAGGAAATGTTAACTCCTTTGCAGAGGAATTGAAGAAGACCCTTTAGCTGATCAGCTGGAATTTAAATAGGAAGGAACTGTCCCTGCAGGAACTTGGTAATGCCACACTGGTAAATGTGGCTGGTCTTTCCAACACGTGGCAAGTGTTATGACTGCAAAAATCAAAGATTTGAGCTTACAGATCTCCTGAGCAGCACTCGCTAGAACTGCCCAGGTTCAGTCTGTTGTGAATGGAGTCCACGCTTGAATATGGCTATGCCATTTCTGTCAACACTGGATTGTTTTTGCAGGTCTCCTATCCAAAAATCAACTGAATACGAGCCTCTTCAGCTGTTAAAACCATAGAAGGTTACAGAGCAAGGCAGCTTGTCTGTAGGCCAGGTAGCGTCATTAACAGCGGGCATTTAATTGATTCTGATGTCTTCAATGATCAGCATCAGAATGGATTATTGCCTTCCAGCCCAGATTTACTGTTGACGACATACCATGTCATACCACTAAACTGTCTTGAAGGTGATTTCTGGCCAGCATGATATCATGCAACTGCATTGCAATGACATTTTGTGACAAAAAACCATAAAATAAAAGATCAATGGCATGCTTTACCTCACTAGCTACATAGCTTCAGAGTTTCCTGAAAGGTGGCCCTTTTCAAGAGGGCAGCCCTGAAACTGCTGCAGGTCACTGTACCTGTGCCCCAGTTCTGGGGAAATGAATCAGATTGCCCTTCTTTACTAGTAGGAAGTTAAAGCTATGTTGTGAAATAGCTGCAGCCTTTCATGTAAAAAAAATTCCTTATACTTTGCTTAGCTTTTTCTTTTTTTTCCTTTTTTTTGGTGTTTGTTTTCATTAAATGAAAAAAAAAATCGAACTTAAAAAAAAATTTTCTTCCTTTCTCTCTCGTTCCTTTCCTTTCTCATGAAAATGCAATTTTGGGGAAATCCAAGCCTTTGCATGTAACCAGAAAAGGACATCTTCTCTCTTAGCCATGTTCAGCCCTTTTTCTCACGTTGGACCCATTTTACGCAAAGGAAATAGTTTTGACTTGTAGCCAGGAGGTAATGCCTGAAGGACATTGAACTTGGATCCTTCAGCATTTTCAGAGCTACCTGTATTTTCCAGCTGAAATGGTTCTGTCAAATTGATTGGAAGGTTTCTGGAATTTTCTCTGTTTTCTTAAATATCACCTAGTAGAGATGTAGGAGGAAATACCAGGAGAGAAATCAAGGTACTTCACAGCCCCTTGGCTCTTTAGTTCACTATTCAGAGTAACCTGTCATTGTGGTTCACTGTCTACCAGCAGTTTTTACCCAGGGCTTGCTCTTGTTGGCTCTTGCAGGGTGTGTCTGTGTGGGGAAGGGGAATATGAAGGTCCTGTGCTGAATATATTAACTTCGGCTCCTTGGCTTGCCAAGTTGCCGTGGCCAGTTTGTTACTGGGGAAGCCTATTTGGATGGGGCTTACAGCCTTTGATTGGCAGTGACTGACAGCTGAAGTGGCAGGTTGACTTCAATGCAAATCCAATTTCTCCTGCTTTATTAGTGCTTCTTGAGTACTATTTTGCAATGGTGAAGCCGGTGTGATGTACTGAGTGAATTTACACTTCAGTGATGTGGCGAGAGCTATGGTAATGAGTGAAAGCCAGCTTAGATGAACAGCAGCGCTGCTGCCGCTTACCACCCTGCCACCCTTGCGCCGGGCTGAAATTGCCGTGAGGGCTACACACGGCTTATGTAGTATGTGTGACGGGGCTCTGGGCTCCAGGCTCTTCTCTCAGCGGCTGTCACCTCTTGCTGGGCATCTGTAATGGTGATGTACAACTGGTAGTTTTGTGTGCCCTGTTTGACCACCTTGGGCAGAGTCTTGGGACTCCCATCTTTCCACTGTGCAGCATTGCTGAGCTGCCATCTACCCTTGCTACCAGAGGAACAGAAATAGCAAAGTGAGCTTTTTCTTCCTGCTTTCCCTTTTTCCCACTACTATGGTCTGACAGCTAAACTGACCTGCTTGGGTTTTTTGACTGCATTTTCCAGTGTTTATAAAAAAACAAAATATATGTTGAGTAAAATTTCTGGTTTCTGAAGACTTTTCTTTAAATGTGTGTGGTTGTGATTTTTTTTTTTTAATCTTAAGGGATTTGCTAAAACTCGGTTTGTTTTAACCAATGCATTTTCAAAACACGAATCTATTGGTTCATGTGTTTATTAACCAAAAATGGCCTTTACTGTCTGGAACTGATCTCTGAAATGTGTTTTTACAAAATGTGTTTTTAAATTAGTTCTTTTTCTGCTGAGGAAAAATTCCCCGAGCCCTTTGCTTACTGCACATTTTACTTTTGTGTGATTTTAAAAAAAAAAAAAATTGCTATGAGAGGTGTTCTGTTTTTTGTCACATGTAATGCTGAAATATAAGAAGCCAACGCCTTATACCTTGCCTTATAGTACAGCTGCTTGGTGTGGCTTAAGTAAAGGCAGCAGGAGGCCCCAGCTGTGAGTCTTGGGGCCATAGACTGTCTGCAGTGTTGGCTGAACCTCTGAGCTCAGTGCTGTTCGCAACAGCAGTTTATAACAGAAACAGGGTGTGCAATGAGTATTTCCCCTTAGCCCTTCAGGAACAGTGTGAAGCAGGTGACTGGGAGGACTGGACTGGTGGGAATACTTTTTATGAAGCTTTTTTCTTGAAACACAATATAGTTTCATTCAAATCAATGTCTTGTGGGAGCACAGGAAAGTCTCCAATGACATTATGAAAGTTTCCTGAGTTGAAGTTAAGCTGCCTGATCTAAACTAGCAAGAGAGAAAGTGACCTAGTCTGGTATATGAATTTGTGCTCTTGGCTTGCAGAGGGCAGAGTCAAACTCAAGTCCTAGCACACTGAGTGATTCAGAAGATGAACAAAGCCATACACCTCTTCCATCCCAAGCGGACACTTTGACTGGTGTGGAAGTACAGATCACTTCTGTTAGACCTGCTCCTTTCTTCTGCTTTCTCTTGCAGGTCTGTGGGCATGATTTTCCAAGCAGTGCTGGAGCCCATTCTCTTGAGGGAATGAATGTCTCAAGCAGCTCTTAAGACACAGCCCTTCTGTCTGACTGAGTCTCATTTCGCTGTTTTACTGCAGTACTGCCTTTCTCCTTGTTTTGCATTTTCCCTTAATCCATGTGATGTCAAATACCTCTTTAAAAATCCAGACACGCCACTTTAGCCTGCCTTCCTATCTGGTCCTGTAAAAGTCATAGATGTTTGCTGTGTCTCCTGCATGATGCTGCAAAACTCCCTTTGTTAAAAAAAAAACCAGGGTTTCCTTGAGGGATTTTTGCATAGTAAGCGGGTTGTCAGCAGCCACCACACACATATAAAGAAAACTTGCATATGAATGTAGCTTTTTGCCTCAGATGCAGGTTTCTTGCAAGGCTTAGGCTTCCATTTGAGGAACAGTTATATGCTTTGTTTGGTTTGAACATACTCAGTCTGCTCATGCAGGCAGTTGGCTGATTCGTGAGCTGATGTGTTTTTGTCACCACCATATTTGGGTAGCACAATATAGACATTAATATTTTCAGGGAATTCTGGAGTTGTGACCCTGGCCTTGACTAATAAGCACTGTGGTGCTAACCCTAGGGGTACCAGCAAAGACAAATCTCCATGAACCTTTAGGTCTCCAGCCCTTAAGTCTCCTTTTCAGATATGAATTTTGTCCTGCTGGCCATCTACTTCCTCCTCAGTCTTCACAATGTCCCATTTCTTTCACTTAAATTTACCCTCTTCCTCTTCATGCCAGGTTAGATTTGGCTTATGTTTAGAGAATTTCCTTTAAGACTGGCCCATCCTGTCTCCTCTTCAGTACAGGTTCTTGTTTTCATGTCCAATCACATCGACATCAAGGTCTCCCCATATATTTTTCTCACAGATACTGGACCACACTCTTGTGGGTTATGGTAAAACAAGGCAGGACCTCCCTTGAGAACTTTTCATCCAAGCAAACTCCACAGCTACAGTGGCAAGTAGAGCCCAGCTCTCCTGTCATCTGGACCAGCACCTTGATTGTTATGAGCTTCTCAGTACCTTTTCTTTTGGAAACATTTTTTTTTTTCCTCCCTAATCTTCCTTAAGATACGATTAACCTGTCCCCATCTCCCCAAGCCCTTTGTTTTTTATTCTAGGAGACCTGTACTGCATTTTCCTGTTCTTTATTCCTTTATTACCTCTTGCTGCAAAGTCCTTGCTTCACCTAATTGCATTATGGCTTAGATCCATCTGTATTCTTTCTCTGGGAACGTTCCAGCATGCTGCTCTCCTCCCTTTCTCAGTCTGAGGCTTCATCTCTTTTGTTAACTTTTCATGAGCTTTGCGCAGCAGACATGAATGAGGTCTCAGCCTTTCCCCATCCCCACCTGTCCTAAGGTTGCATTTTGTGCTACCCACCAGGCCAGTATGTCTACTGCATGTGGTTGGTACATTCTTTTGGCTCTAGTGTCTTTGGCAAAGTTATTTGGACCATTAATGGGGTGACTTAGCCTAGGACTTTTGTCTAGCTGGCTTCTTTCCTGTTGCTGTTTTATTATCTTTACCCCACAAGTCTGCATGGGAAGGGTGCAGGACATTGTCTGGGGAGGTGACTGAGACGGAGTGGTGTTTGGCATCTGGGGTTGTGCTGGTGAAGGCCACTTGACCACCTCTCTCCACAAACATATGTGCCAGGCAGTGCTGGCGGATCCTCTTGTTTGGTTTCATTTGTTTGCCTTTTGTGTTTTTTTTGTCAAAAGCCAGCAGTAGCAGCAGCAGCTGTACGGCAATGGCACAGCCGCTCTATTCCTGGCCAAGAACCCTGTGAAATTAATCCACATCTCGCTGAAATCCTACCCTGCTTTCGGGTCACTGCCTCGTTCCAGCACTGCGGAAGGCAGGGATCCCGTGATGATTTATTACCAGCCCCAACGCACATATTATTATGAAATGAGTTTATTACACTCTAAATCTCCTGTTAATGTGCTACTGTTTTAATCCCTTTATCCAATTTTCAGTCTCTCAGGCTTGGCTGCTGTTCACTTGCACAAAACTCTCCATTCTGAAGGTTTTATTGTACGATATCCATGTCCATTTATCCTGCTTTAAGGCTGCAGTGCTGAGACTCTGGTGAGGAGGGGGAGCATGAGAAAGGGATGGGAGAGGCAGGAGGGGATGGGCCAGGGGCTACATGGGGGGCAAGGAAGAGAACAAGTGTGGCTTAGCCTGTAAGGGTATAAAAAGGAGTTGAAGTGGGTAGAGGAAGACAGTGGAGGGGAAAGAGGAGCAGAGCTGTTTTTAAGAAGTGCAGCAAGGATAGCTACCGAGTCAAGGAATGAGGGAACAAAGTGAAGGCATTTCAGTAAATCATAAGTGGGTAAGCGAGTAAGGGGCCTTAGCCTCTGCTTTTAGACCACCATGAATCAAACAGCTCAAGAAGTGGGGAAAAAAGAGAGGGCAGAAAGAGAGCAAAGACAGAAAATGAAGAAAAAGTGCAAAAGGAAGAGTGTGTGGAGGGGTGGAATAGGAGGAGCATGAGGCTGAGTGGGAGGGTGTGAGGGAGGAGACCTGGGCGGAAAGGGCTGTTTGAGAGCCAGGGTGGGAAGAGCATGCTCTGGGATGCACAACAAAAAGGTTTGGGCAACAAGGCAGTGGTCTCCCCTACCAGTGGTCCGGAACTGGCTCCAGCATGGACAGAAGGAAATACTTCACGGGAGTTTCCGTGGGTGAGATCAGTGTTGCCATGGAAAGGTGCCCCACGGGGTTCAAGGATCAACATCTCTCCCATATGCCTATGTACTCACCTTCCTACTCTCCAGCCTGGGCCCTCTAGGCTGATGACTATCCCAACCAGCCATTTGGAGGAGGTTTACTGAAGGACTGAGTTTTCAGACCACTGGCTGGAAGGAGTTTGCTCTGTAGTGTCATGGCAGATGATGAGGGTTGAGTACTTAGATTCAGCCCTCAGATCAGAGAGGGACATGGCTGCAGCAGAAATGAGAGAATGGGTCCCAGAACAGATCCTTAGAGGTAGCCCTCCACCGCACTGTGGCAAGTGTTACAGGTACTACTTTCTAAATTGGATCCATAGCTAGAGTAAATGAGCCACAGTGAAAACCAGTAAACAGACCTATGCTTATCCAGCCATGCTATTGGCTCTGGCTATGTGTGCACCAGAATAAAGAAGTTGCCCAAGTCATAAATCAGCATTGCTGGTGGGAAACTTCACCGGTGGCATCGTGCGGCTGCCTGCCGAAATGCGGTGGGACAGTTGAGTTCTGTGCCCAGCTCTGCTGTTGCTTTGCTGTAGCACCAAGGTACTTTCAACATGTCCAGCTATGGCATGAACAGAGAGACCCTAACGCATTTGATCCATTTATAGGTAGAAAGAAATAGGTCGCTGCATGTGAACTGGTACTTTGTGGCTGCCAACTGTGGCTCACAGGAACCTGTGGGGAGACTGCTATTGTGTGAGATTTTTTTTTTTTTTTGTACCTAACTCCCTAGTTGTATTAAAAATCACAGCCAGAGAGCATGGTGATAAGTTTTCTGCACTCGAATGTTCCTCTGCTTCTTTATGTCCTCTTGTTGTACAGGTCTATAATATACTATGTACTGTCCAGTAGATATTTGTGCAAAAATCCACGTTACTTTTTCCACAGAGGAATACATAGCAGAGTGCAAGGTCATTAAACTTGTTTCTGATGGAGTGCAAATAGTGACGGCTTTTCCTTCCCCTGCTTCATTGCACTTATAAAGCAAAATAAGAATAAAATGTATGCACAAAGTTTGAAAATCAAAATATAGGAAAAGGGAATGCAGCTAAACTCTCCAAAACTTCTTTGGGAGGAGTGGAAAAATCCCCAAACTTTAAGATGGAATAGAGAGGCAAAGAGATTAACTTAAAATAGCACAAGCTCTTGTGATGGAACTGCTGAGTAGCTGATGTCCTTGGCTTTTTTAGCTAGCCCGTTATTTAAAATAGCCCATAGTGTTTGCTTTATGGTGTTCTTCTCCTTCCTTCCACCTATTCTCTTTCATTTTCTCCAGAGAGATATTTTATCAGATCTAGCCACTAAGAGGAGGAGAGACAGAGATTAAATGAGATGGTTAGGAGGCTAATGTTTTTGGTCTACAAGAGGGATTCAGAAGCTGAAGAGGCTTTTCGTAGTTCAGCCCATGCTGGAGAGCTGGACTTGCCACACCTCTGCTGTGTACACAGCGTTAGTTAAGGGAAGTGCAAAAATCAGAGTTAGAGCAGAAGATCTCAAAGGGTCTGGGTTCTGGTCATAGCTCTGCTTTGCATCTTACCATCTTGGGCAAGTCAAAGACCTGCTTTGTGCCTCAGTTTCCCTTCTGTACAACATGATAATGACTTGATGGAAGGTACTTGGTGGATCACTCTGGAATGCTTGAAGATGAGGAGTCTGCTGATATCTGATATTCTTTTGGGTCTTGTAACTAATGCAGGTTTTAAGTCTTTAATAGGCAGTAAAAGCCTTTTGGTGACCTTGGTGAGGATTTCTGCTGGGTCCTGCCCTATGTTTCATGGGGAACTGGTGGGCTCGGTCAGGCGAAGAACTAGAGAAAGCCATCAGCAGGAAAACAGTGCCTTGGCCTTCATCCAGCCCAGCTCAAGTCAGTGACCACACCTGGGGATCCTGCCAGGTTGGGATTTCACCAGGACCCCAACTCTGCTCTCACTGCAACTCCCAGCTGGCTTCATGGTGGCCCTTTCTGAGCTCTGCCATTGAGCCCAGCAGACAGCCCTACCTCGCTAGCTTTCCTGCCCTCCTCTTCCTCACCCCCCTGCTCCCCGTCAGCCCCTCTCCCTGCCTGTTGTCTGCCCTGCTCCTCCAACTCCCTCCTGCCTTTTCCCTCTCCTCCCACACCCCACTCCTCCCTTTTTCCCCTCCTGCTTCCTTTTTGTCTCACATGCTCCCCCTCTCCCGCTACCCTCCCACATCCTTATAGCCTCCCCCCCACACTCCCGCACTCTCCCTCTCATGTCGAGGACTTGCCTCTACTCTCTGACACAGAAGCCTGTATCACTTCCAAGGCTCCTGCTGTCAGCTGGGGAATAGATAAAGATAAATGATATTATGTTAAATTCCACTTAATGACAAATTTTTAATTTTCTGAACATGGTCATTTTCTGGCTAGTGAATCAAGTGTAGGGAGCTAATTACATGAAGATCTGAACAAAAATAACTCCTAATTTTCAAGGATAATGGAAGAGAAATGTTGGAGATTAATGGCACTATTTATCTTTTTTAAATTTCTATCTTTCTCTGTGATAGCACTGCTCCCCAAGGAAAATATTCATAAAATGAAATTGAAGTCGTAACTTAATAGGTTATTAAAATTTTTGAGTGCATATCACTTTCCTTCCGCCGCACTGTAAATTTAAATTGAAGTTTGCGGCTCCTCGAGTCACCAGCGGAGTTTTTTTTATGATGGCACAATAGAGGGAAACATGCATCTTTGTCAGGAGGTATTTGCTATTCTAATTTTATGGCAGGCCGGATTATCAGAAAGGAATGTCAGAGCACGGGGAAGCTGACAACACTACAGCCTTCAGCCATGTGTTTCCATTAACGCCCAAAGCCGTCCAGGGGTTTCTCTGGACTGTTATTTTCCATTTCAGTCTTTTATCTTGATTTAAAGTGAGGGCGCCGAAAATTCAGCTCCTGTCATTTTTCTCACTCTCTCTCTTTTTCTCACTTTCTCCCTTCCCACTCCTTTTTTTCTTTTTTTTCCTTTTTTTTTTTTCCCCTTTCTCTCCCTCTCCTCGCTGCCTTTTTTTTTGTTTTTAAATCCTTCCCCCAGTCTCTGGCAGGAGATCCTCTCTCTGTGTCCCTGTCCCTCCCCCACATGTCTGTGGTCCTTTGGGTGTAAAGCTCCAGGGAGTGATGGGGGCAGGGAGGAAATTTTTCCTTGGTTCTCTAGGAAGGGGGCTGCCTTAAGGCTTCACTGGAGACCGTGGCACACAGGGATTCCTGAGCAGCGTATTGGGCCATGGTTTTGGTCAAGTATAAATTTGCCTGGCTTGGCTGTGTCAGATGCCAGTGCCAGGGACAAGGCACTTGGTGGTGTCACATACTGTGGGAGGCAGCTGGAGCAATGGGCATGGGCAGCACATGAGGCAACATTCAATCCTCCTTTTCCACCAGCTCGCTGGGTAGCATCAGCCACCTCACTTCACCTGCCATTCCCTGCCTGCTGGTTTTGCACCATGGGGCAGTCTCTTTCACTTTGTGCCTGTGCTGGTGTACGACTGAGTTTCCCAGCCACTGCACAACTCCACTGCAAGTCGAGGCACTCTCCAGTGGGGTTTCAATGCACCAAGGGTAGGGCTGCTCAAAACTGGGCAGCTCTGTGCATATGGCCTCCTTGGAGGTGTCCCTCACCAGTGTATGGCAGGCTTGACCTATTCCTCTTTGGCCCTATCCTTTCTCTTTTTCCAGCAAGAACATGTTCACCTCTGAGGCTCTGAAGGTTTTAAACCAGGGATGGCACAAAGCCAAGACTCCTCTTAAATGAAGGTTCAGCTCTCCCTGAATCACTTGCCCAGTACCGTTCCTCTTCACTGAAGCAAATGAACCTGAGCTCAGACTGCAGGGATCCACTTTGGGCTGCTTCTGAATGGGAAGGGAACAAGGTGTTTCCACTGTCCCTGGTCTCTGCACACGTGGGACCTTTTGTGCTCTTTATGCAGGTAGAAGGTTTGGGATTGTGTTTTTGGTGGGAAGTTTTGTTCAGCACGTCTAGAGCCAGTGCCAGTAAATTACAAAACAAAACCCTATTGGCTTTGGTGTAGTGTTCTTTTTATTTTTATTGCCTTCTGGGGTTGTTGAATCTGTTAGGTTTTCTTCCACTAGAGGACTGCTAAACCTCTGCCCTTCAACACCTCTCCTCCAAATTTATATCTCCTAAAGTGTCGTGACTTCCAATGCTGAGGTTTGAAGAGAAGAGCAAGTATTATTTCAAAATGCCCAGAATAAAGCTAGGAAAATGGGCATCTGCAGAAAGCACCCCAGTTTTTGCCGAAGTCTAAAGGCTGTGACAGCAGTGTCCTCTTTGCAGGCCCAGCTCAGATCTCGGGGCTGTGTGTGCCACGTGTGCTCAGGAGCTCTGGGGTATTGTGGTGCCAATGTGGCAGCACTGCCAAGGAATGGAAGATGCCAGCACCTCTGGAGATGACAGCCTGTGCAAACTACAGTGTATGCAGCAACTCCATTTTTCTCCTTGGGATCTGGTCATACAGCCATAGCTTCTTCAAGCTGCTACCTTGAATAGAACTGAATGTGTACCAGGCAGTCCTGGAAAATGTACACTGGAGGCCTGATCCCAGTGGAACCAGTGTCTGTTGGACAGATGTCACCATTGTTCATGGTGCTCAGCCTGCATGAGAATATATATCAGTATCCCCCAACCCTTCTCCTCCATCCATGGACAATGGCACCCAGCCCATGCTTTCTTTACCAGATGAAATGCCTGTGTCCCTTCTCTGTCCAGTCTGAAGTGACACATTTTATAGGAGTGAGAAAGTATTAGTTCCTGCTGGCCTCGCTGCTCTTGGCCAGAAAATATGTAAATTTTTTGGAGGGCCCCAGCAAGGAAGGTGCTGCAGAAGAGCAAGGGATGTTCTGGAATCCTTCCAAGAGGCAGAAAGCTGGAGGCTTGGCACAGCTGGCAGCAGAGGACATGCTTCCTTTCTGCTCTGTGAAACTGGCCAGGTCCTGACACTGCTCCACACTCCATAGTACACTCTGTTAATTCAAGACAAGAGAAGAAGCTCTAGGGCAGGTATTTTCCTGGCAGCTCACCTCTGCACCCAAGAGAGCTCTCGTCCCCTGGCTGCACAAAGAGTGCTCCAGCCCTCCTCTGCTGTGTGCCTGTGGGCTGGAGCAGCTGGACCATCCGTGTGTCCCCACACTGCTTCATCCTGCTTTCCCCAGTCAGCACCAGAGAAGGGTTTTCAGGAGGAGCTCTGGAGAGCATTCCCGCAGATCCTGACTTCTGCCACAAACAGGGAAGAGGGGAGGTTTTAGCAGGGTCTGTGCTTGCCTGTGACTCAATGTGCTGGGTATGTGCCTTCTATCAGAGGTCTCAAGTTTGTCTTAGGGTTGAGTGGTGATTTGCAGTGTGGAGATGCGATATTGTGCAGGCCCTCCTGGACTGAGTGTATATTCTGTGATGCCTGCAAATGGGTTTGCATTTGATGAGTTTCCTCTCTTCTGTTCCGTTGTTCCTAAGCTGGTGGCAGGTGTCACAGTGTACCAAGCAAGACAGGCAGCCTGGCGCTTAGGGGACGCTGCTTCACCTGTCTCTGATTCTCAGGCACATCTCTGAGAGGTTTTGTAAAAGGCTGCCAGGGTTCTCCTCTGCCTCAGTTTCCTTGCCTGTGTGATGAGGATGAAGGACACTTTCTAGAGGCACCTGAGGCTTTTGCCTCTGGATCTCTATGTGACATTTCAGAATCCTGTGGACCATGATGGAGACATGCTAAACTGAACCTAGACCTTCAGTGTAACAGTGTGTCCTCTTTTGCCTCGCCCCCACCTTCTTCACTGATGTAACCAGCTTTGGAAAACATGGGTCCTTAAGGGATGGGGAATGAAATAAATGCATTTACATTTTTTCAGCTTCTCTTATTTTCCTTGCCCATAAGGATCTGAGTAACAAATGAAACACGACTGCTATCTGTATGACTGATCTATTTGTATAATTCCATCTATGGACTCAAGCCCCAGAAGACACATCCGAGGAGGGAGGGTGTAGGTGGGAGGGAAATTATTTATCCCTGATAGAAACTTTTGTGTTGGTGTTGATGACAGCTCTTTGACAATGTGTGAGGAAAGCTGGGACTTGACTGCTGGAGATGCAAAACCTCCTGGGGAACAGCGTGGTGGCAGAATGGAAGTGGAACATGTAGGAGAGAGTGGTTTTGGTCTGTGGGAAAGCACCAGGTGATCAGATGCCATGCTGTGCTAGTATGGGGAGATGCTAGTAGGATAGGATCTGTGAGGCCAGGAGGTCCCTGCTGGTGTAAATCAAGACAGCTCCGTTGTGCCTGTGGTGTAAATCAGCAGTGTGCCCTTTGTCACAGCTGGGCCAGCCAGTCTTGCCTGGGCAGGCACCACTGGCTTTCTGAGCTGCCTTCTTACAGCTTTTCTTCTTGTTGCCTTTCTCACCTCACCTCTTGTACTTGATTTGATCTTATTAAATTGATGCACAGTTGTGAGCTGGCCAGGCCATAGTAAAGCAGCCCCAACCAAGGGAGCTGGCCAGGCCATAGTAAAGCAGCCCCAACCAAGGGAGAAGAGCATCCTTACCCCCTCTTTGGCAGACAAGGAGGCCAGTCAGCCCTTGGTAATTGAGCTTTAATAGACTCTGAGAGGGGTGTAGCTCTCCAGGGACCGGCCTCAGCTGGCAGCCCAGGGGGGATGGTGCCTATTGAAAAAGGCTTTCGTGAGGGCGGTGAATGGTCCTTGCTCTGTGCTGACAGAACAAGAATTATCAACAGGAAACGCTGGATGCTCAGCCGGTGCTCCTGGGTGAGTGAGCAAACTGGAAAACCTGCACGTGGAAGTCTGAGGTCTCTGAGTCAGGACATACATTGGCATTATTCAGTACTTGATTTCTGGGGCCCTCTCCCACATCTCTCTGTTTCTCGTGCACTTCCCATGTGCTCTGATCACTTATGCCTGCTTTCTTCCATCCCCTGAGGCATTCTCACCCTAGGATATTGTTCTTCTGTCCACTAGAAAGATACTCCTTAAGGTCCCCCCATCTCAGTGAGAAAGTAAATTCTTCCCTAAGGCTGGATTTGATGCCATGGGACTGTTTCCCTGATGGGCAAATAAGAGATTCTCCAGCTGTGGATGTGGAGGAGACTCAGAAGATGGTCAAGCCAGACTCCAGCACTGCTCACCTCTCCCAGCTGAACTCACTGTTTGACAAACAGAAAAGTGCGCACAATCCTTTTCTTGTGTATTTGAAAGGAAGGTAGCCTGCAATGTTTTAAGGAAACCCCCAAACCTGCTCTTGTTTTCTGGTGGAGCTGGAGGCAAACTGCTGAAGCTGAGCCGAGCCTGGAACCCAGCAGCCCTGCCACTGGGCCCTTCGCCCTCAGCACAGGGTGACATCCTCACGTGAATATTGTTCCTTCTCTTTGCGGACTCTTTCATTAGAAGGATAAAGCTTCTCCATCCGAGTGTCAGTAAAATCTAGGCAAGTGATACAGATTTACCCTGCCAGAAGACTGGCCGTCTCCCAGGTTTATGAATTCTTCTCAGATGAACTAGCAGGTGATTTCCTGATGTGGCTCCTGGTCATTAGACATGGCTGTTATCAGATTTCATGTGATGTTCCATGCACTAAGAGTAGCTTCTGTGGGGTTTTATGACTTAAGGTGTGTAATGCATGTTCCATAAACAGTACCACCTGCATAATCACATGTACCACTGTGCTTTTATGCCACTGTCATGTGAGTTCAACCCTGATCTGCAGGAGTGCTTCCTGCTGCCTTCACATCTATTCTGCAGAAGTGATTTTGTTGGCTCAGAGGTCACACATGCTTTCCAGCTCATCTGTTTTGTGTCTTTCACCTGAAAGAACATCCACTCCTGAGTGAACTCCACAACTATCACAAGCAAGCCTGGGTTCAGCTTGGAAAAGTGGAAAGTGTGTGAGTGTTTGAACAGCGATGAGATTAAAAGTGTATGTGGGGGTTATTTAGGCTGGATCATATGGGCAATGGATGAAATAAAGACATAAATTACGAGTACTTAGCACATACTATCTGCAGTCCTTAAAACACTTCATATAGATGGAAATTGGATCTAGGCAGGAAATATTTTTTTTCCTATGAGAATTTGTAAACTGCATTTTCTTCTGCTCCAAAATGGGATAAGAAGTAAAAATATGTAATGCTTCCACAAAGGAATAATTTGATTCTCATCCTGACCCTACCTCACTCTCCCTATAACCTAGCCCCAAAATTTTGTACTGGATCAAATGAAACATTTTGTTCCCAGTGAAACATTTTACTATTTGAAAGTCCCTTTTAAGCCTAAATGGTCTAGAACTTAAAAATGAAAAGCCATTTTCAATCATAAAGCAAATGTTTTCCTTTAGAAAATGTCAGAGCTGGATGTTGCCATGGCTCCACAACTTTTTTTGTGGTGTGTGGTGGTTGTGTGTTGTGGGGGTTTTTTTTGTTGTTGTTTTGTGTTTGTTTTTTTTTTTTTTCCCCTCCCATCTCTGAAATTGCTTCAGGGAGAGATAGTTGTTAGAAATTGACCCCTCCCTTTGGTTATTAATGAAATCGATGCTTTGGGAAGTAGGAGGTTTTCATGGAAAATTTGCATGTGGCTCTAGAGGAAAAAAAATCTTGTTACTTAGTATTACTAATTCTGCAGATTTTTTTTTTTTTTTTTTCCCCACACCCTCCCAACATCATGTGGCCAGATGAACTGTGAGCTCTAAACTCCGGAAAAGAAACCTCTTTCTAAGTCTTGTAGAAAAGTATGAAAACTGAAGTCCCATAGAGCAGATTCTCCAAAGGTGTTTGAGTACTCTGATATGTGGCACTCTCTTTCCTGAAGGTGTCATGATTTTTTAAAGCACACTCATGATTTTGGATGGGGAGATGGTCCGATTCATAATTTTTAAGTGCTTGGTTTTAACAATACTGCATTATTCCCAGATAGCAGATGGGGAAATGGAGAAATGTGGTGAATTGCCAGCAGCAGAGCCAGAAATAGAACCCAGATGTCCCGGTCTTGTGTTGAAGTTCCGTGGTCTCTCCAGGAGGGCAATGAGCAGGCTGCAGTGCAGGGGGATCTTCTACTAAACAGCAAAGCCCCAATGAGCAGGGTGAATCGCCCCCAGCTCACCGATAGGTTGCAAGACCCCGGAAACCTGTCCGTCTGTCCATCGGCACAGCCCTGCACCGGTGCAGAGAGGATGCGGAGCGGTCTGGCGTGTCCCTGCCAGCTTTGTTGTCTGTGTCCCCGTGCCGTGCGGCTCCGCTGTTTGATGGCGGGGAGCAGGCAGGTCAGCTCACGTGTGCCGTTTCCAGCTCGCTGCCTGCACCGCACAGGTCAGCCCGTCTGCGGCTCGGCGTGGCCGTGGGAAGCTGCCGGCTCCCGTCTTCAGCTGCCTTCAGGCCCAGCTCAGCCGAGGCAGTGTCTGGCTCCCCAGCCACAGTCTCTCGTTAGAAAGAAATTAAAAGCCACTCAATTTTGGCTAATATCCCTCTGTAGGCCTTTAACTCCACCTGTGACTAACCCATTCATAATAGCTCTGTTTTAGTGGCTTGGGTTGATGTATCCTCGATTAATTTGGGAGGAGAGCGGCAGGGCCATATCTCTTTGTCTCCCCCTCTCTTGCTCCCTGTCCTGCGGTCTGTCTTCTCCCACTGTTTCATCTCTGCTATCATTTCTCCATTCATTCACCCTCTTTTCCCTCGCAGCTGTCTTTTTACCCCCTCTCACTTTTTGGCATTTTCTTTCCCAACTCCTGTTCGCCTGCCTCTCCCCTTTGTTCTCCCTGTGTCCTTTAACCTTCCTTCTCTGGGTCTTTCCTCCTCCTCTTTTTTTCTTAGCTGGCATTGCTTCCTCTTCCTTTTTCAGCTGTTCCTTCCATTCTCATCCCTTTTCTCCCTCATTTGGACCCCTTTCTCTGATCCTCTCCCCCTGCACCTTGCCTCTTCCCCAGCTTTCCCGCTGCCGCCTCTTCTTCCTTCCCCAGGTTTCAGATGCTCACGCGATTTCTCTCCCTCTTTGTTTCAGGCGCCCCCACCCCACTCCCCACTCTCGATTATTATTAATGATAAAGGCTAAAACATCACATCAGTAATTTCTGAGTGAGTTTTGCAATGAAGCTGGGGCCTTATCAGCCCCTCCCGAGTGCCACAAATTTTACTTTTGCAATTTCACGCCTTTGGTTATTATCACGCTGCTTCGTCCCTGCTCTGCCTCGCGCTTTCCCTCCCCCCCTCCTCTGGAGAGAGTACTTAAACTTGTTTTCATTCCCTTATTCTTTATTTTTTTAATGTCCACTCTCTCTGGAGCCAGTAATGTTCTTCCTCTTTTTTCCTCTCCCATTTTCTGTTAATTCTGTGCCATCTGCCTTAGCATCTGTTAAAAATAAAATTTCCCTCACAATGAGAAGCCCTCCCTGCCTTGCCTCCATCCCCTCCCCCACAGCCTCGGCCCCCCTACTTTTCCTACCAGGGTTGTCGGAGACTGCTGCCCTCCCTCTTGGGGTACCTCTTCATCCCGCGTCCCAGCTCCCTGCCTGCCTTCCTGGGCTGGCTCAGCAGCATCCGCTGAGCGACGGAGTGGGAGTTGGAGGAGAAGGGATGAAGAAGAAGGTGCTGGGTGCAGCCGGATTACTCTCACCCACGTGTGTGCATGTGTGTGTGCATGGGTCTCTGACATCTGAGTGTTTCTGTGAGTCTGGGCAGGGTACGACTAGCACCGATATGGTGGATCAGTGCTGGGTTGAAGGGTGGGTCATCTCTTTGGGGCTGATGAGTGGGGCCACCTTGCCAATAGGAGAGGGTCTGGCTGCTGTGTAGTGAACCGGTTCTCCACCATCCACGCTCAGCAGGTGAAGGCTGTTTTGACCAGACCTGCGGTCAGGTGTGGATCTGACCACTGTGGAGCAAGGCTTCTGCCAGCCTGGTTGACGTGAGCATGAAGAATATTTCCTGGCTTTGTTGAGGTTTTCAGAGTGATTTCCTTTCACGGTCAAGCTTAAAGTAAGAAGTGGACCAGGCCTCTGGGGTTTTCTGCTTCCATCAAAGTCTTGGTTGTGGGTCTGATATGCATATGAAAACTTCCTCTGGCACAGTGCCTTGGAGGGGCTTTGGTTGGTATTATACTTCCCTTGGGCAGATTTTGGGGATGAGGAGATAGATGCTCTAGTCCCCTTTAAAAGTTTATTTTGTGGTTTCATGTCTGATGGCTTGGTTTCCACAGTAGGAGGTTGGATCCCTCGTGTAGTTTGTGGGACTCATGTACCAGACTTTGGGAACTGCCTCATGCCAGTGCTCCCTTGTCCCTCATCCAAGTCAGGCCAGAGCTTGAATGGGGATCTGGCTCTTCCATCCTGCTCGGTCTGACTCTGTGGTCCCCTGGGATGTGTCCCAGTTTCAGTATTAAGTCCTTCCTCCAGTAAGTCAGTCTTTGGATGGTGTTTGGAACACAGTGTTTTGGGACATTCTTAGTTCATGACACACAGCATTGGTCTTTGCAAAACTGCCGATAATTAGAGCCCTGCCCACAAACCGCTTTCCTTTCACTCCTCAGGGGCCTTCGGCTTCTCCTTTCCCGTGGTGCAGATGAAGCTTTTAAAACAATGTGGCTTAGCATCCCTTCTGCTAACTCTACCATGTGCTTGTGATCTTCAACACAGGGCTTCCAGACTTTCTCATTTGCGCATGCTGGAAAAAGCATGCTCATGTACTGTTGTGCATGTGTTTATCTAACTCTCTGTGTTTGGGTTAAGGACTTGCACCCTGATGTTGAGGGCGTGCATACAAGCCATCAGGTATATCTGTATGTCCAGCTGTAGATCCGTTCAGCGATGAACCGTTGCCTTTGCAGATCTGTGTGTGTGTATTTCTCTGAATCCATGAGCGGCTAGGAGGTGCATGTGTGTGTGTAAGCATGGGGGGTTTGCTCTGAGCATGTGTCTATAGCAGGTGCATCGGTGGGAGCGTATGTGAGCCTGGCTCCCTTGGCAAGTGTCTTTGGATGCCAGTGGATATGGGAAAGGAGGGTGCAGGGCCACCTGCATTCCTCCCCACATGCCTGCTCTGAGGCAGAGGGTGCGAGCGAGCAGAGTGCGTGCACAGGGAGACCCCAGCGAGTTTACATGGAGCAAATCCCACCCTCTGTCTCCCTGCAGCGCCTCCATTAACAGCCACACTGAAGGGGCTCAGAAGCAGCGTGATTCTGCTCCAGCACAATAACCTCTGCGGCTTTGATAACAACAAGCCCCCTTAAGCCCTCTTCCTCCTCCCAGCTCCCCTTTTCTCTCCCCTGTTCCCTTTGAGCCCTGCCGACAATAGGCAGGCCTGCTGCAGTGCTGCCCACAGCCCGGGCAGGCACACAAAGCCGCCGAGAGCTTACAGGAATTCTTTGGCAGGCTGCTGGTTGCTGCGGAGAAGAAGAAGGGCCCTTCATACTCGGAAACTGTCTCATTGCCCCTGGCCCTATTCTCTTCCCGTGTTTGATAGACACTGAGCCACGGTAATCTCTCTCTGCCCTGAGGGGAACAACAGCTTTTGTGAAACAGATTTTTACAAACTGTTTTGACCCCACATCCCCGGCTCCCCCGCCTTGCCTCCCCCCTTCCCTCCCCTCCAGTTCACTGGCTGTATCAGTGTCACATAATTAAATCAGCTTTCCTGTTTGCCTCTGCTTCCTGCTAATTGTTTGCTCACAGCTAGGATTAGCAAGTCAGGGTTATTTTTCACATATCCTCACACAGGTTTTTCTGCTGCAGGAGGCCACTTCATGATTCTTGGCCTCCTTACTAGTCTGCTCCTCATGCACTGTGGACAAACCCCTCTGTGGGCCTTGGAGATGTGGGGAGATTGCTGGGCTTCCCACGAGGCCGCCTGGCAGTTCTGCAGGCTGGAAAGGGGAGAGAACCTGTATCAATATTTTTTTTCCACTGCTTTTTGCAAAACAGGCTGAAGATTTTCCGTCAGGAGAAGCAGTCTGAGAGTGGGGGTGACCCCACCGGGCACTTGGTGAACCTAACACCCATTCTGCAGATCAAGCTGCAGCTCAGGGGCTGGTCAGATGAGGAGCTCCTCAAATGGAGGCTCATGATAATCCCTTTGGGAACTGCTGAGCCACATCATTTTAATGGCATTAGCATGAGGGGTAAGCCTAAAGCAAATACTTGGTGTTACTACTGCAAGTGCATCATAGTATAAGAAGTTATCTCCTATTAGCTAAGCCCCCATAGCTGCTTGGGAGCCCCACTTGCAGCCTGCCCCAGCAAAATGTACTGGCTTATACCACCCGAATGGTGGCTCTTCACTCTGCAATTCACAGAGGCTAAAAGTGTGGTGCAGAGCTCAGGCAACGGATTGTAAATGGTTAAGGCATAGTTAAATCATCTTTTGTGAGCCTGGACTTACATCTTGAAGGCTGATCAAAATGCTTGAATAAAACAACCTGTTTTGGAAGAAAGGAAATAATTATTTGATTTAGCTAATTAGTGCAGAAAGTTTTTTTTTCAAGAAGTGCTTGGAAAAATTCACTCTGATTTTTAGGAGGAGGGAGCAGAATATACACAATGTCCTGCTCTCTGTACTGCAGAACTTGTGCTAATGTGGCTTTGGTCTTTCAGAAGACCACATGATTTTAATTGTTTCTCTCTGTTGGAAGAAATTAATACTGAAATCCCTCCAATGTTGAAGAAAAGTTTACATAAACATAACCACAAGATTCATTTTTTCACCCACTTTTTTTTTTCAGTTTAAAAACTTCTTTCCCAGTGTTACCAATTAGTCTTTCACTCCTTGATGGCATGGGCTAAGAATCTAAAGTAACTTTAAATATAAATTTAGCTGCTATTGCTCTTTTACTCCATGCTGAAAACATGAAAAAAAATTTAGCTGGACAGTTGAGGGCGGTTGGCTAACTGACAGAGCAGTCTTGAAGATAGGATTTTTTTTTTTCCATGTAAGTCTAGAGGTTAGTAACTAAATCAACAGTCTTGTGTCCTCCACAGATCTCTCTAGGTGCTTAACACTAAAAGCTTTACCTGCAAAGAAAACCTTTCTCTTTCATGGAGACCTTTTGACTTTTCACTGCAGCTGCCCTCTGACTCCAGACTGATTGGGTGAGTAATCCTGGGCCCCAGGTATTCCCCAGCCTCCCTGAATGGAAATGCCCAAACCTACCTGCTTTGCCACATTTTCTGTTGGGAGATCTCTCCCTGCTG
This sequence comes from Caloenas nicobarica, assembly GCF_036013445.1. Taxonomy (NCBI): domain Eukaryota; kingdom Metazoa; phylum Chordata; class Aves; order Columbiformes; family Columbidae; genus Caloenas; species Caloenas nicobarica. The sequence continues at coordinate 21,133,952 of NC_088251.1, read as the reverse complement.
TCAATATTCCTATGTCCCCATTGGTCCAGTAAGGAATCCTATCTCTGGTAGTTTCCAGGTGGGAAAATGGATTTAGTAGGAAAGGTTTTAACAGGAATGCGGCTAATACACCAAGCCCCATGTGATGAAGACAGGTTCCTTTTTTTACCACGCTCCTAGCACTGCACTATGCTGGAAGCACACTACCTAGGCTAGTTTGTGAAGGCACAACTGAAACTTTGCCTGTCCCCTGTACACAACAAAGGGTGTGTATGACACCTGGGTAGCCTGTTGGGACTCCTCTCCTGCTCCATGACCTGAGGACATGGGTCTGCATGCATCAGCCACCAAGAAATGCAGCTGCAGTGCGAGGCTCTAGAGCTGACCACTGTTCCCTGGCTGTAAGCTGGCCAGGGCCTGGTATGTGGTAAAGCTCTACTATTCCATTCCTCGTTTAGATTCTCCCATCCAACTTTCCTGCTAGTATAGTGTTAGATGGAGCCCTGAGTAAATGAATCTGCTTTGGGTGGTTGCTAATTAATTGGTTAATTATTGGGCTGACTGATGGTTTAGTTGACGATTCAGTGGTTGCTGGTAGCTCCATCATATGGGTAAAAACATCCTTCGTGTGGTTCCCAGGGAATAGAGTGAATACAGGACTGGGAGCTAGGAGGCTCTTCTAGCTCTTACTTTGCCTTGACTGGGTTTTGTAGTGTGGGACAGAGCTCTTTGCCTCAGTTTCCCTAGCCGTAGTTTGGAAGTAAGCATTCACAGCTTATCGGGGTGTTATGGGCATTAATTAGTTCCTGCTTGTTAAGGGTTATTTGAAAATGTAAAATGCAATTATCTGATTACCCAAGTACCAGGCTGGTTTTCTGGTTGGCAGGATGGCTAGCAAATTGGTGAGTTACTTAACTAGCTTGGTTAATGACCTGGTGCCATTTACAATGGGAACAAAATGATGTTAGGACACTCCCTTTCAGCAATATGTAGCTGTTTGCTTTTTTTTCTTTTTTCCTTTTTTTTTTTTTTTCCCATGAGATAGTGAATGGTAGGAACACCTTTATTTAACATAATAATTTTAGATCAAAAATCGGTGCAAGGCTAAACTATAATTTAGAGTTCTGTTTCAGAATCAGTTATCATTCAGATTTAAACGGTTCCTCGGAATAGGTTTCAGCCCAGGCGCGCTAAATCAGAATAAATCACGGACTAGGCGAGATTTTACACCGTAACAAGCTGCCTGGCAGCCGGGGATGGCGGTTCCCGCGCTATGGGGTCCGGCCCCGCTCCCCGGCGGTGGTGGGAGCTCAGCCCCCCGCCGGGGCGGCCCCTCCCGGGGGCGGGGCGGGCCCGCGGCCGCTCTCCGCGGTGCTGAAGGCGCCGCCGCCACCGCCTCCCTCCGCCGGGCCGGCCCGGGTCGCACCAGCGGCGCTGCGGGGACGGGAAACGGCGGGCACCGGGGGACCTGACAGCGTCAAAGAGCCCGTGGTCTGGAGAGAGCCGCTGGCTGCGAACAGGCCGGTGAGGTACGAACAACATCAGGTTAGAATTCAGGAGATCGTCGGGATGAACTGGCCCTGAGCTAGGGTTTTCACCCAACCCTGCTTTTGTGTGAAAAGTAATTCTAGGACTTTCCTGTCAGTTTCCTGTCAGCTGCTTCAATCAGTACAAATCTCTTGAGTTACAATGGAGACTGAAACTGCCAGCTGTTAGAAGGGTCTGCCCAAACTTCTTATTATCGACACCTATTTTCTGTTCCTTATGATTTTGTCAAATATTAACCACATGGTCTCTGATCTTGCAGGATAAGTGTTTGCTCAGTTGAAGTTTTACATTTATTAACTAATTTATATCTTTTGGGAACATATAATTTTAAACAATGCCGTATTATTTGTTTTTCTGAGCAGAACTAGCATCCCATGCTCTGGATCACAGTGCTGGAATTGAATAAGGACTAAGCTTTATTCAGCAGATCTTTGGCCTATACCTCTGCTCCCAAGGAAAGATCATAGTTTTCTAAGCAATTCTGACAGATGTTTGTCTAATCCATCCTTAGAAACCTCCAGAGAAGCCATCCTCCTCTCTCCAGACAAATCTATTGCAGTACTTACTCCTCTAACATTCTGCCCACTGTCCAAAGTAAATCTTTTTTTTTGTTGCGGTTTAAGGCCATAACTCCTTTTTGTATCTGTCAGTGACATGAAAAAAAAATTTATTCCTTCTCTCTTTCTCCTATTAGTAAACTGCTACTATGTGTTTCCTCAATCTTTTTTTTTTTTCTCCCCACTCTGACTAAACAATTCCAGTTCTTTTGGTCTTCCATCTCATCTTCACAGAAATATGATAATTTGTTTCCCACTTCTGAAGACTCAGAGTCCTGAGTACACTTGCATGTTGCTTAAATTGCCCCATATGGAAAGCAGCCCACCAGAGGAGGCCTTTCTGGGATAGATAACAGTGGGAAGAGTTATTCACGTATCGTGCAAAGGACACTGCTATTCATAATCCTGGTGTGGTAGCTGCATTTTTTTTCCTGAAAAGCTTGACATAGTTGACTCCTGGATGTGATTCATCATCACTCCAAGATACTTTTCTGCAAATCTGCCACTTCCTATATTGTGTTTGCACAGCCAATTATTCTTGACAGTATGATGCCTGGTTTTGTGTTGTGGGTGTTGGTTTTTGTTGTTGTTTGGAATTGGAGGGTGCAGTATGTACTTTTTGTACATGTTGGAGAAGCAAGCTAAAAATGTCTTCTTTCACCCCTTCCACAGAAAAAAATAGTCACAACACTATTAAAAGAGCATGTTTTCACATTGCGGTCAGCATTCATGTGGTGAAGATCTGATAACTTCTGTCAGGCATCTCTGTCTGTATTCCTTATAGATAAGTCTTTGGTTATAAACATTTTAAATACTATTCCCACCTTCTTCACTGCTCAAGCTGAATGTGCTCAGGAGCGGTGCAGAGTGTAAGAGATTTGTCCGTATGGCCTCTGCCTCTTTAATTACGCAGCCTGCAATGGGTCAGGGTCTGATGACCATGCCTGGTTATTGAAAAGGGAGTTCCAAAGAAATGTTAGATGAATCACTTTGCCCTAGTAATAATTCACTAATTTTTAGGGTCATGCTTCCTCCTGTTTCACCTTGAGGTGTGGCTCTGAGTCACAGATGTCATTGGTGAATATAATTGGAACTGTGGTGCTTGCACAGAATGAGCTAAGTGCATTGAAAGTGTGGTTTCCAAAATGAATTTGATACCTTTGGATTTCCATTCCTGTGTGCCTCAGTTTCTTGTGTCTAGAATGGAAATAAGAAGTCCCATTTTTGGAAGATAAGTGGGTTCAACTCAGAAAAGCACTCAGCCACTCTTCAGGTGAACACCAGGAAAAAAAAAAAGCACAAGAGAAAGAAATGTGCAGTTTTGTCTTCAAAAAAAGGTTTGCACAGTGAGCATAGTGCATAGCACCCAACAGTAAACAAAGCAAAAATAAAATAAGGGCAGAACCACCTATTAAGAGAACATGCTCCTAAGGAACCATTTCCTTAGAAATATAGTTGAGATTGTGTAATTGAAGTTGATAACATAACGTAATGTGTATTTAGGGGCTTTAACACTACAAGGCAGTTTTAATTCTGGCATTGCATCCTTTCGGTTCCTTGGCTTTGCACTTCAGGCAGGATCTGTTAATACTGTAAGCAGCGATGTGTGTGTGCATAGTAGAGGAGACACTGCATTTAGTTGCCAGAAAAACTAATTTGGACTCCACTGAAGCTGTGAAATGCTGCTTACCCTCTTATATTAAGTGAATATTTGGGGAATGCGGGAGGAAAAGTCTTAGGAAGCCCTGTGTGGTTTATTATTTTTCAAATTTTGACAGAAGAAAAGGTGATTTGAAATGTAGCGTCTGAATAACAAAAAAGGATGAAATGTTTTTGTCATCCCCCTCCCTTCCCCTTCTTCTGGTTCTGGAGCTGATTTAGAGCTGGTTTGGTACGTTTACATGGTGCAAATGACCCACTGCCAGCAAAAAACTTCAGATTTTCCCTTCTTCCCAGATATCAGCTCCACTGTGGGGTCCTGCTGGTAGCTGTGATGATGTGTCACAAGCTTGGTGGAGTCTGTTTCTTACCCTTGGTAGGAAATGTCTTTTTCTAGATACAGGCTGAGGGGGATATATTTTTCTCATGAGCCCTTTGTTAGATAAGGGCTAATGAGTTTGGGTTGGTGGGATCTGTAACATATTGATGACTGCTGAAGATAAGCAACATGGAGTGGCTGATCTCAGCACTGGGGGAGTCATGAAGTGAGATGGGAGCAAAGTAAAAGGGGGAAGGCAAAGAGGAAAGGGTTGGCGACAAACTGAGAAAAGATGAGGAAAAAAGGGAGCAGAATCACAGCTGACATGTGACTCAGGTCCGTAACGATAGTATTGGCTGGTCTAAATGGTGCATTGGTATGTGAAGCTGTGATCAAGCTCCTCCCTGTTTTCAGCAGGAACAGAAAATGTAGGACAAGAAGATCTCTGGATTCTGGGAGCACCAGAACAGGAGGAGGATGGTGTGTATTGCTTTTCATGTTTCACAGATGCCCATGTGATCTCCCATAATGCCAAGAACAAGTTAAGTCTTGCTAATGTGCTTGCTGGAGTGAATGCAAGACATGTTTGATTGAGCTTGACAAGTGTGACCCTGGCTCTTCCCTGAGAACAGCCATGTTTTAACGGCTGGGCCATACGAGACCAACACAGCCAAGGGAGCAAGAAGTGTGCAGAAATGCAGTTACCACTTCAGAGGGGCACTTGTATCCCCCTCCAGCCTGATCTTACCAATGTCCTAGCTGTATTTTCAGCTGTGTATTCCTGCTGCTATGTGCACTGGAAATGACCATGCAGTCATCTGCTTTCATCTTCCCCAGGTTCTTTTCTCAGTTATGCTCACCCAGGAACCATCTGCCCATTCTTTATCCCTAGTCTTAGATTCCTCTACCTCTGTTCAGTTGGGTTTATTGCACCTAAAAGGCTTGCCTGTGCAAGTAGGCATTTGCAAATAGCCTTCGTAATATTCTGAAATGTTTCAAGTGAATATTTTTCCTTTTTAATTGTGTTTATTGCCTTTACAACACATAATAGGAAGTATTGTTTGTGATGATCTGCATAACTCTCTGATGAACAGAGATGGTCAAAAATCTTAAAAGAAAAGCAGAAATTACATTGCTGCCTTTGTGGAAATATTCCCATTCTCCTAACAACTCTACTCATGAAGTCTGGCCATGTATCATACTACACTGTTGGTTGTGCAGGAGGAAGCTGTCTCATTGCTATGAGGTCGTCATGTCTCCCTACATTTGTATGTTGCAAGAGCTGCTTGTCCTTTGCTCTCTTCCCTATGTTGCCCTGAAAGAGCTGATCCTAACCACAAACATGCCAAGACAGTGTCCCTAATGCATGAGCATGGAGAGATCTGTTCTTTGAAAAGCCCTTGTTTCACTTCTACTTAGAGAGTTCTTGGTGATCTATATTCAATATCAAGGTTGTGATCAGCATTAGATGTCTTTGAAAAGCAATGGAAACTTTTTCCTGATCCTGCCGGATATTTGGTCTGGTGTGCTGAAGAGTGACTACACAGCCTGAGATTGGGTCCTATGTTTGAATAAGAAGGTCTTTATTCCAAGAGAAGTACTATTTATGTCTTCTTCCAGGAAGAATGATAGCCCCCCATCTGGTAATGGGAACTGTTGGTAAAGATGGCCATGTTGATTTGGCACCTACAATGAAGAAGTGAGGCTGGGCTGTGTTTTTTTGTGCCTCAGACACGCCAGATTTTTTTGGTTGGCAGTCATAAACATGTGCAGATAACATGATTTCCAGGACAAGCTGGAGAGAAAGGAAGGTGTTAAAAACCTTTTACAGAGAAGCCTTCTTTTTGTGCCTACAAATATGGCCACTTCCAGCTTTCCATTTGGATCCTAGAGCTGCAAAGTGGCATTTGTCCACCAGAGGGCATGTGGGCCATTTTCTCTTCCTGAGCACAAAAAAAAGGGAAAGGGAAAGGTTTCCAAAGCAAATACCCTTCCAAAATGAGACCCTGCACTGGCTGCTTTGGCCGTTGCCATTGCAGCTGGGATGCTGAGGAACGGTGCATGGGCCACTGAGCTGGCAGCAGTGGGGCTGAGGTGACTCTGCCACTACTGCAGAGCCATCGTGGTGTGACATGTGGTTCTGCCTGTATGAAGGGTTAAATGTCAGTCTTTACGGTCCCATGACTTTATGGTTCCCCAGACTTGCATTTCAGACCCCTGTATGTGTGTACGTGTGTATACGTATACATGAGAGTGAGAGAGACACACACGTGCACAGGTACACACCCACATTTGCTCACACAAGTATCTGTATCCACACAGGCCCACTCTATAGCTTGCAAAGTAAATTAGACTTAAATGACTCTTTGGAAACAAAATAAATCAAATAGCATAATAGTACCATCTTTTTATCTCATTTGTTCCCATACAATTAGTAGTTTTACTGCCATGTTGTGACAGGTGACTGTGTTTGACCTTTGCCGCTTGGGTGGTTGGCTGGTGCTCAAACTAATGAAGACCCTTAATGGATTGGCTTTTGTGAGGCTGTGAGCGTGGGGTTAAAGAGAAAATGGTGCCTTAGACAGAGTCCAGAGAAGATCCTTCAATTAAACCTGAAGTCTATTAGCAAAGAAATATTGAGGAGGTTGAGAGTTAGCAATGATTTAACCAGCAAGTCTTCCTTGTGAGTCGTTAAAAAAAAAAAAAAATCTCCCTGGTTATTTATTGTTGAGCATGTGGTTGGACACCCATCCTCTTGGGTGAGAGGGTGGGAGCAGAGCCATTGGCTTGGAAGGTCTGGGGCTACAGGGCCCTAGTTCCAAGTTTGTTAGCCACTTGACTCTCACACAGCTGAGCTTGCCTTGGACAAAAGAGTGAGGAAAAATGAAGCAATAGCAGGAACAAATGAAGAGTGATGCTGGGGAAGATAAAACCAGATCTCTGGGATAAATAAGTATTTTTGGAACTTAATTGTTTTTCATCATGTGAATAAATTACAATGAAAGAAAAGGAGAACCAGCAGCTTCTGGTCAACAACTCAGAGGGCATTGCTGAGCTGTAGAGCATGAGTAACAAACAGGAGCGGAGGGAGGCTGGTGCAGGACAGATGAGGGCTGGCCAGAGCAGCACAAATGGACATGACAGGGAGCATTAGGTGTGGGGAGCCAAGGAATGGCCAAGCTATGAGAGTACAGGAAGGACCAGCCATGATTACAGCAAAGGGCTTTGAGGCCATTCTCCTGCTGTGATAGACACTTCAACAAAAAAACCTGCACGTGGCAGATGCAACCTGCCTGCTGCTCCATGTGATCTCCTCCTGCCCCAAATGGCTAATGAGCTGGCTCCTGTCCCTTCCCGTTAGCTTCAGTGTCAGAACCTGAGCATTTCCCATTCGCCTGCCCAGACAGGCTTTCTTCCTTTTTGTTTTTAGAGTTGCTTAACTTTCAGCCTGAGCATCGTCTTGCAGCAGTGTCTACGATCTTGGGCAGAGCTGGAGCTGCCTCTGACCCTCACCAGTCCTTTGAATGATACACTGTCCCAGGTGGGAGATGGGAAGGATCTGATGAGGGAAAGCATGAAGCTGATTGTTCTGAGTGGAAAGACCCACCTTCTCTCTAGTCAGCCAACATTTAGCTGCTATTGGGGTGTCCTAGAGATTGCTGGCATAGCTGGGGCTGTCATGCCTACATAATTCTCCTGCCTCCACACACAATGTAGTAAACCTCAAAGAATTCAGTGTGTCAGCTGGCAGACAAAGGCTGAGACAGGGCAGGGAGAGCAGGGAATAGTGAGTGTCCTGGTCCTAACATGCTTCTTTCACACTGGTCCATGCTTGTGTTCAGCATCTTGGTGCCTTGCTCTTTCTTCTCTTCCCTGGCCTAGACCCTTGTAGAAGGACCACGTAGGGAGAAAACAATTTGGTCCCAGCAAGTGTAATTTGCTCTGTGCTTCTCCCTGTTAGTTGTGTTTTCTTTTTTTTTTTTTAACGTGTAGTATTTTTACAGTTCTTTGTGCTCCTGCTGCTTCTTCCCTGTATGAAGGCCTTCCCTGATGGAACCACAACTGCCTGCACATGAGGTCAGAGCTGAGTAGTCATGGTTGGTTTGGAACTGCACCCAGCACCAGACCAAGCTAGACACTCCCCCATACTAGGATGATGGAATATCTTTTGGAGTTAGAAAGTGAAGAAAGGCAAAAAGCAAAGAAAAAAGCCAAGGTGCCTCAATGGGCAGGAAATCGGATTTTCTTTTAAAACCTCTGGTTGCACTTCAGGCATGTGAAGGCAACAAAGTTGGAGGGAACTGGGCCCCAACTGCTTCCTGCTTCCACAGTGGCAGCTGGATTTTCCAGATCTGCAACGTTTTCTGGCTACTGGAAAATGAGTGGTTTCACTCCATTTCAGCTGAGCTATTGCATGGTTTTGAAACCTTTCAAGTGTGGTGCCCAGCTGTTCCTCTTCCTGGGTTATCCCACCTCAACACCCTCAGACAGGACTCCAAAACTGAACATCCCGCTCCAAAGGTCCTCAAGCACCATGGCAGACCCTCAGAACTGGACTCAAGGACTGCCCTAGTCTTCATTCCTTCTTCCTCTATCTGTCTATTTGTCTAATCTTTCATTCTTTCCCCATGGAGCAATTCCTTCCTTTCACTCACACAGTCCCTCTTCCTCTTGTTTTCTTTTCTCCCACTCTTAGACAACGTGCCTCCCCCACTCCTGCCTCCCCCTACTTTGGGGATAATTTAACATGTTACACACTAACTTTCCAGTAATGGCACTCTGGCTTTTTGAAATTCTGCTTCCCTGTTTTATGGCTGGGCCTCTAATGGTTATCTCGCAGCCCTGCCTCTGGCAATCATGTAAGGAATAAATAGAAGCTGACACAGTAATTTACTTAAATCTTCTCCACACTTTTGCAGCATTTTCCTCCAGAGGATACCCCCGAAACAACAATTATTTGAAATGTCACGCGTTCCTGCCCCTAGGCTACCGACAAATGAACATTAAATCTATTAACAACAAAAAAAATTAAATGTTTACTTTTCCACGAAGGTAAAGGAGAAGCTGGAGAGAGGGAGGGATGTCTCCAATAAATTTCTTCTCAATAATAAAGAGGTGTAGTTAATGTTCTCTCTAAGCAGAGTCAGCTTGCAGCCCACATTCTATGAGGACAGAGATGCGATGCCACAGTACTGCCACGCAGCCTTGCCAGGCCAGCTCAAATAGCCTCATTTTTCCAGGGCAGGGAGCTCAGTTTTAGGTCAATATTTTTGCATAGTAAATAAGACGTGTAGTGGCCAGAAGCTGTGAACAGGATGGTCCCAGCTCTCAACACATTTGGCTGCTTGGGCGTGCTGTGGGGACTGGAATCCATTACCCTCTTGGCACAGGGAAGTTAAGGGTATAGCTCATCTGTTTTGCAGAAAGGAAAACTAAGCATTTTGGAGCTCTGCCCAACTTCCTGTAGAAAGTCTAAGCTGGAGGTAAGGTCCAGCTCCTCTTCTTCTCTGTCCTATATTCTCACACCTTCGCTCAACTTTGCTGAACATAGGTTAGCATAGCTAATCGTGGTTGGACCACGTGAAAGTGGACTTAGCCCTGTACATGGGTCCTGGTGGAAGATGGTGGGAAAATGGAGAGTCATTTGCATCCACTTGCTGTGGATGAAAGTTCCCATGTGGGTCCAGGCCTAAGACACAGAGAACTGGTTTGTGATTTGCAGATGGGGGAGTTCAAGTCCAGAGCAGGTTAGAGGCTCAGCAAGATACAGTAGCAGAACTGGAAGGGAGTATCCCAGTTCTACCCTGATCACTTCATAGCATCTTGACAAGGTTGTCCCACTGCTTGAACTGTCCAACTTATGGCTACTTTAGAAAATGTTCCCTGTCCATTGATTCAGCATAAGGCTTTATTGGGAGTCATTGTGTTTATACAGCCGAGAATCCAGCCCTTTGACTTTGAAATCCTCTGTCCATCTAAGTTCAGCAAATGGTTGGGATTTCAAGGAACTAAAAGGACCACATGTCTTTTGTGAATAAACTTACGAAGGAAAATTTCTCATCTGACATTGATAGAACTAGAAATGAGTAGAAAAACTTCCTCCTTTGCTCTTTATTTTCCCTTCTTTTCAGCAAAAGAAGCTTGGATGTAGACCTCTAACACCTTGGAGAGAGTGGCACCTCTGACATGCTGTATGAACTGACTGTTGATATGGACTGTGAACAGAGGCCTATTATCCACCCTTGGGAGCAGTACACATGAATATCTGGCCAGCCTCCTATTCCTTTGTGCAAAATGGCCAGGAACTTTAAACTTTGCTGCCACCATGGTTCATTGTATCACCAGGCAAGTATGCCAGGATGTATATATATATTTTTTTTTCCCAATAGGCTTGGACGCCACTTCCTTGGCACTGTTTCTGACCCTCAGAGCCAGACAGTGGAGGAGACATCAGTAGATCTGCTGCATTCAAGTCCCAGCAGAGCTTACTGTCCCAGTCCTCATCCATTTCTTCACTGCTGTTCAGTGTAAATGGTCCTAGTCCACCTACTAAAGGTGACTGATGATACATGGATGCTCAGTCAGGCATCTGTGATGCTAGACTGCTCTTGAACTGAGATCTGTTTGTATCAGTGGGAGATAGTGCTCCTGGGATGGTGTCTGCTTGGGAGAAGGCCCTCCAAGGTAGCTCCCAGAGTCCTGCCACACAGGCCTGTGCTCTCTCAGGGTAGTTTATATAGCCAGGACCTTCAGAGCTGGGACAGGGCTTCTGAGTCCCATGGTTCCCCTTGACATTTTGTTCCTACCTACTACAATTCTTTAAGGAACATGAAGAAAGATCATCTTCCAAGTGTGTGGTACGCGTGTGTCTGGAAGGAGCAAGTTTGTTCTCTACCAACAATCCTGTTGGCATCCAAAGATGTTTCAGAAGGGGAAACTAGCTCATCCAAGGAATCAGACTTCAGCTCTGGAGGAACAGCTGCTCCGGGCTCTTCTCAGGTCTGGTGCAAATTCTTTGTCTGTTGTCTTGCACTGCCATGGCTCTGCATGGAGAGTGTGGCCTAATATATTGGTATGAACTCTTAGACAGTAAATAGTATCAATATAAATCAGCATCTTCCCTTATAAATTGCAGGACCTTAAATACCCATTATCTTATTGCTTAAAAAAAAAAGGCAGGAAATCAGGAAGACAATTCACCAAACTACTTTGCATGAAGTTTTATTAAATTTCCTCCTGTAACGTCTCCACTTTGATCTCATCTCTGCCCAGATTCAGATCCCAGCTCCTGATCTTTGCCAAGAAAGGTATGCAGGGAAGCTGGGTGCCTGCACTTAACTTATTTCTTTTTTTTTTTTAAGCTTTGTAGCGCGTTCCTGTGCTCTCAATTCCGGATAATGCTGGATCCCTTTTATCCAGCCCCTCCTCTTGCCCTTTCAAGTGAAAAGGAGACTCCTGTGCCCCCCCATCAAAGTTAAAGGGAGGCTTTAAAGAGGAAGGCTCAGCACGCTGGGGCTCTTGAGCCTGTGTTTAATCTCTTTTCCCGTTCCTGTGTGTCTCTGTGGCTTCCCTGCCAGTTTCTTTGTTGCCGAGTTTCTCATTTCCTTTTATTTGTGTGTGCAGGAGGTTGCCAGGCTCGCTGGAATGCAGCTGAAGTCATCTTGGGGGGACGCGCCTCGGCCCCCGCCCCGAGTTATACATGAGCTGCCTGGCCCCCGGCTCGCCCACCCTGGGCAGGCTGGAGCAGCTGGGCTGGCTGCGGGCAGGCGGCGAGCCAGGGACGGCAGCAGGCAGGAGAGGTACCCACCTTGCTGCTGCAGCTGCCTCGGGCAGGGGTGGTGTGTCCAACACCCCGCAGGGTACAGAGGAGGATGGAGATTGGGGGAGAGGGACTGAAGGAGGGCGCCTTGGCCTCTGGGCTGCTCTCCTGCCTGGAGATGGAGGTCAGAGACGCGTGCAGCTTTTGGCAGGGGAAGGGGACCCGGTCTCTCTTGGTTCCTGCCTAAGCTCAGCTGACCTCGGTGCAGTGCCCTGACTCCTGACCACGGCTGCCCTGCTGTGCCGAGGGATGCAGGGCTGAAGGTGTGGCCTTTGGCTGTGTGCTGGGATTTGCTCCCAGGAACAATACGGGCTGTATTAGGCTCCAGAGGGACAGAGCTCAAATTGGATTGGTCCACTGGGGACTGGGAATGTTTCCTCAGAACTGGACATGGCTCTGAGGATTTGTATTGGTCTTAACAAGTGTCAATAGAGACTGAGTTTGTGTTTATGCTATTTGCCATTCCTTCATCATGAAGGTGTACTTCACTGAAGGGCTTATCTCAGGGAACCTCTAAAGGGGCATTCCTGGGTGGAATAAGACAAGGTGAGAGCACAAATTCACTGATGCAGTTTGTCTCGGCTTTCCTTATATCTTGTCCCTCTCACTAGAATGCGGAGGCAGGTGGCTTTGTCAAGATTTTCACCCCTCCTAGGCCATATGGGTCCAGTTTCACATAGGGGATTACCATTCATTTCTCCCTGAAGCAGTCTTGGGGAACTGTAATCAGTGTTACTAGCCTGTTTGCTAGGCTGTGGAAACCAAAGAATGGGGAGAAAGGTGGGACTTGGCCCAAAGCTGGACAACTTATCAACTGCCATCTTTGTCTGAGGATGTTCCACAGCTTCTAGAACTTCCCTGTACTTCCCAGGGTGAATATCTGCTGGTCAAGCTCTTGACAACAGAGACAGACCTCAACCCAGCAAAGGAACAATCTCCTTCAGGATTCCTCATCCTTTCTGAGTTTCATCTGAATTCCTGGTAAAGCTTGGCAAAGGTTTTGCTAGGGCTCTAAGTGCACTGGTAGGCCAGTGCACTGATAGTCCTGTGCACTGATTGTCCTGACCATTCTCACCTGGGGCCTCCACCCAGGTGAGGGGTCTCCTGGGTCCAGGGGCTTTATTTAAGCTTGGCCCTGGGCCTTCAGTCTCTGATTGTGTAATGTTGGAGTGGATGTCTGTGGATCAGCTGCTGTCGTACCTGTACATGTCATAGGTCTTGTTAAGCTAGACCCCAATGTATGCACTGACTTCTCAGCTTGACCCTGGTCCTTCCTTGTTGCTGTGGTATGTGACATGCTGAAGCCAGGGGTTCATCACTAGAGGAGAGTTCCCAATGGAAAGGAGAGCAAAGCCGTGGGATGGTTTTGCTTAGAATGGGTCCGGAGTGCCTAGAACTGGGGGTTTGCTGTGTAGTAATCTACAGCAGTCCCAGTTGGAACTGCCCCATTGTAGAAAGCTGAGAACAGTTAATTTTTGGTGTTACTTTCCACTCATGGGCATTGTGAACAACAGTGATGATAAGAGCCTTGTCCTAACATGGTGTCCACCAAACAAGCATGTTCCTCTTTCATTCTTTTGAAGGCCTGGCTGGGGAACCAAAGCTTGTGGTCCTGCAGTGCTTCAGTGTTTCTATATTGTCCACTTTTGGTCTGCATTCTCCTGATTTCTTTTGCATCAGACCAGTTCTGTGGGGAAAGGTGGTTTTTCCAGGTGGTGTTTATGCAGAGACTGTCTAAGGATGTTTTTATCATAGCGCTTCAGGTGAGAAATCTGGAGAGGCATCTCAGGCCACAGTAACCCACAGACTAGATCAGGCCCATTGAAATGTTGCTGCTTTGATTTTTTTTCTTTTTTTTTTTTTCTTTTTAATGGCAACTTTTACCTTTTGCTTTTGTATTAGAAGTCTTCTAAAAATCCACTGGAAAGGTTTTTGTCCTGAGAATTGCTTGAAGTTAGTTTCAGACTCCTATAGATAGCTGTATACCATAGGTGGCTCAAGACAGGTTGGTAGAGATTCCCTGCTATATGTGGGTATCTGTGCATAAAGGGACCAATGTACATGTTTTTAAATGGGTGTTCCCTGCCTTCTGATTTTTGGTTCTTATAAGAGCAGTGGGGCTTGCTAATAGGTTATTTTTGGCTGGTCCTGCTTTGTAAGGGAAGAAAGTGTTATCTGGCTTCTCAACAAATCTGTTTTCTGTGGCTGTGAGAGGTTGCTGTTGTACTGCACAGACCAGAGCTGTTAGGCTCACGGACCCTCTGGCTGCTCTCCAGCGTGTCACTGTGCCGATATCTGCCAAATCTCCCTGCTGCTTTGTTCAAGGAGCATTTGTGCTGCCATTGTCTGTGTTCCCTCTGGCCAGGCCCGTGGGGTTGTGCAACTCTCTGAGTTCGTGTAGTATCTACCTGGATGTAATTGTTTTGGCTTTGCACCTGGAACAGTCTGTCAATCTGCAACCCTGAAACTCCTGCAGGAGACCCAGAGATTGCATCACATATCAAGGGGGAGACTGACTGGTAAATATATTCCAGTGAGCAGGGAAAAGTGTCACTTGCTGTAAATATCCTTCTATCCTTTGCTGTGGTGATGCCATTTCAACCTAGTGATTTAAGTTATCTTTGCAGAGAATCTTCTACACTTGTATTCACCCCCTGTCCCCCCACCTATGAGGTCAGGGTACTTCCTCGCTGCACATCTGGCTGTTCCTGTGTCACTTTTATGGAAGATTCCTTCAAAATTGCCAGTACTTTTTGAAATTAAAAATGTGTTTTCTTCCTAACTAAGCTATTGTTAAGAAAGCTTCTGATAAAGCCAGTGTCTTATGTTAAAAACACTGTTATTAAAGCATTTTTGAGAAGTTTCAGCTTTACAAAATTAACTTTCTATTTTTTCTTATTTTATCAGCCTCAAATCTTTTCATTCTTGGTTTTCTTCACCAGGATGCAGTGCTATAGGATGGCAGAGCAGAAGGAAAGTACATCATCCAACCACTCTGATTCTCCCCTGCTGCTGCTTGGCATCCACGCATACTGTGTATTGGAAGAGAAAAGCCAGACCTGGAAGCAATCTGCTGAGGGTTTCAAATTCTCCCTGTTCTTCTCTTCCAGTCCATTAGGTCGGAAAGAGAATGGCAGTCAACAAGTTTTTAATCTGGAAGGGTAGTCCTGGGATTTCCCCAGGTTTTTACCCCAGCTTGAGCTGAAGACCAGTTTCCAACCATCAGTTATTCTTGGCTGAACCTCTATTCTGATTTTTCAGAGCTGATTTCCACCCCCTGCCCCCCTTATAATATCTCCTTTGCACTCATTCAGAATGTGGTTGGATCAGGCCCAAACACAAGTCAGGTTCTTACACTAGTTACTACTGTCTGAACACAGCACGGTCCTAATCTATGACATAATTATTCAGTGTAAAGGGAGGAGTTTTTGCAGGGCATTGGTCTGGGCCTCCTTCTGAGCAGTATTTGTATCAGTGAATTTGATAATAAAATGGAAACCAATCTGCAGGAGGAAGCAAGCTGGAAGAAGGTCAAAAGTCCATTAGAGGACAGAGTTGTAACTCAAAATAGTTTGATAGGCTGGAGAAATAAACTAAAATTAGACAAGTAATATTCAGTAGATGCAAAGGCTCTGATTGACTCAGGAATGGAGGAACTGCTGCTCTGCCTGGGAGGTCTCAAACTGAGTGCGAGTCAGTGGTGTTGCAGTCCTGCAGTAAGGAAATGTTTGTGTCTGGAGTATGTCAATGCCAGGGTCACTGCTGAGGCACCAGAGGTCCCTGCAGCTGTCTGGCATAGTGCAGCGGAGTCTTGTCTAGAGCTGAAGAATGCAGTTCCACGGCTATGTTGATCTGTTGGAGAGTGTCCATAGAGGAGACCAAGGAGGGAACACAGAGCTGGAAACCAGGGCCGATAAGGAAAGGTTAAGGAACTACTCTATGGGAAAGTAGAGGAGAAGACTAAGGGTGTAAAATGCTCAGTTTCCCAGTGTGTAATGAGTGATATCAAGAAGCAGGTAAACAACCATTTTCTGTGCCTACCTGCTAGCGAGCAGAAAGAAACAGGTATCCCTAGAATGGAAGACTATGTGGTAAAAGCCCTTGCTAACTCAAGGAGCACAGAAGTACCAGTAGAGATTACCATGGAGCTGCTGGGATCTTGGCTGGATGTGTTTCAGAATATATGTCAGCCAAGGATGGTCTGGATATGTTTGTCTCAACAGAGAAGTGCCTGGGTCATTGCATTGCTTTTACCCAGCCTACATTTATTCATCTCTCCATACTTCTCATCTGCCTGGAAGCTGACAGGGCAGTGGGAACTTCAAAGAAATTTGTACTTTGAGTTTTTTTCTTTTTCCCAGTGGAAAACCTCCAGAATCAATGAAAACACATAGCTATGTATTCCCCCAAGAGAAAGCAAAGCTAGCTAGCTATCTGATGCAAAATGCTTTGAAATTTCCTGTTTGGAAGTTGATTGATTATCAAACAACTGTTACAAAATGCAACAGAGATCACAGCTCCTCTTTGGTGCTGGTAAAATGAAGGATTAAACTGGAAAGTCCTCAGGGAGGGATCCTTTAGGATAGTGTCCCCAGCAGAGAGACAGTGCAGTAAGCACAGGGCTTTTTCATCAGCCACCAGCTCCTCTGTTCCAGCCCATGCCACTGGCAGCTCAGAGCTCTCCCCCTCTCTCTGCAACCCTGGCATGTGCATGGCTCGTTAGCAGCAGCCTGGCAATCAGGAGAGCCTGCTATGGCAGCAGCTGCTTTTCCAGAGCTGTCCTGCATGCCATGCAGCGCGGGGGCTGCTTGCCAAGGTGAGGCACTCCCTGCAACTGGCTGAGATGGAGCCTATGGGATAGGGGGTTGGTCTTCACCAAATGCAACCAGCTGGAGCAAAGCGCTTCCACCTTGCACTCCTACCTGCCCAGCTAGTCACCCTGCTCCCTGATGTATATGCAGCCACGTACCAGAGGGCAGATGGAGGAAGAGCCATCTGGCTTCTACCAAGCTCATTCCCGGGTTGGAGCTGGGGGAGCTGCTGGAACAAAGGATGGCATCGCCTGGGACTACCTGGACTAGGGAGTTTGTGAGGACTGTAGGAGTCTTAAGCTTGCTTCTGCCAAGCTCCTTGGCTTCCAAGCAGCAGATTTCCCAAGCTGCAGCACTGATGTGTGTTCCTTAATAGCCAAGCTGTGGGCTCCAGCCGCTCTCCATGGTTAGGGAACTTCTGCTGCAGTCATGTGAACCACAACCTGTTTTCCCCATCCTCAGCCCACACTCCTGCCCTTGTGGCAGGACCATATGGGTGACACTCATGGTCAGGACACCCTGGCTTTCTTTGATGTGCCTGATGCAGGCAGATGCTG
Source organism: Caloenas nicobarica (assembly GCF_036013445.1). Classification (NCBI taxonomy): domain Eukaryota; kingdom Metazoa; phylum Chordata; class Aves; order Columbiformes; family Columbidae; genus Caloenas; species Caloenas nicobarica. The sequence goes on along the minus strand of NC_088251.1, from coordinate 21,116,703 downwards.
TGGTGCTGGCTGAGATTTTCCTGGCTCAGGTTCTGTCTTGTTCCATGCTAGCTCCACACAGCCAGGCTGCATGGGACTAGTCACCAGGGAACAGGGGCTGGCAGAGATGAATAGAGGATTGAACAGTTCCCTTGGTGCCCTTTTCCCTCAGTCTTGTTTCCCTCTCAGCAGGAGGAAGCAGTCTCTGCACAGTCCTCTGCCAATTGCATCGGGGAAAGTCATTAAAAAGAATTAAAAAGGAAAGAGAGAGAGAGAGGGGGGAAAAAAAATAACTGAACAGCCCCAAACAGTTGCAAACTCAAACAAAAGAACAACAGGATCTTCCTGCTCAAAACCGTGGGCCACCCTTGCCTGGCAGCAAAGGGCAGCAGAGCTCCAGTGGTTTGCTGGGAGAAGGGAGATAGGCCTTAGCCATATCGCTGCTGGGACAGCGGTGATGTGCGCTGGTTGTGGAAGCTGTCATCTGATTGTTCAGACAGGCAAAAAAAAAATATACAGAATCAAATTAATTATACAAAGATTGACTCATCCATCTGCTGAAGTAGGTGATGGCTCTGTATCCCGGCTTTGGAGAGGGAATAGGGTGTAAGGTACACGTCCTCAGGGGGGCAGTGTCTCTCTTCCCCTTTGGGGAAGTATCAGCCCCTGTTAGCAACTGCTCCAGCTGGGGAGCAAACGTCTGGGAAGGAGCTACTGGTTTCTTCTGTCCTGTCTCCAGACAGGGTTTGAGCTCCAAGGGTATGAGTATGTATCTGGGAAGATCTGGTTTATAATCCAAATTCAGTACCATAAAGGTTTTCCCAAAATAGTTGCCCGAATTTTGAGTTTGTCTTCAGATGCAGAAGTCTGGGCTGTTTCAGATGCCAACCACTCATTTGTTCTGAATCATGACTGGATGTGAGCAGTCATCTTTAAAAGGCTTGATCTTTGAGTTCTGGATGAGTGCTTGCAACCTGGAATCTGTAAAACACTACAGAGGGTTTTCCCAGGATCCTCACCATCTTCACTTCTCTCAGCTTCTGCTTCAACACCAGCCTGTACCTGCCTGAACACATCTTTTTAGGATGCTGGGGTAAAGGCAGAAACTTTAAGATAGCGGTGAGGTAATTTTTGCTGCAGCCAGAGAAGTCTGCAGGCTGGTAATGGAGAGGGTGATGGGAAAGCATGGCAGGGCACTGGCTCTGTACAGTCTCATTCTGAAGTCCCACAGGCCACAATTGCCTGGATCTGACACAGTGCTTCATCCAGGTTCCTTCTCAAAACATCATAGAAACAGCAGCATTTCCCTGCGTTTATGTCTGCGTGTTGGAGCTCAGCTTCAAATGGGTTGGATTTTCTCGCCCAAATATTGGCCCCAGGAAAGTTCCTGGACCATTTTCCTATTAGCTCTCCTTGCTGGAATTTCATTGAGGTAGTTTGCAGCCGCAGATGTTCCTGTGCATTGGTTACCAAGGCTTAGGCTACAAATGTTACTGTGATCCTTAAATCCAGCGTGGTGGCTCCCCATGAACATCATGGATATGCTTGTTTACATCTCACCTGGCATACCACAAGCTGAGGCAGGACCCGAAGGGGTTCTGCTAATGCTGGGGAGGTTTGGATCATATACTGAAGTAGGTTTAGCTGCTGCGCAAAGCTTTTCATTGGTGGTGCATTTAATAGCTTTCATTAGTTTATTTACATGTGTATTCTGGCATCTACTGTTTATTAACATGGGCCTCTACTTTTGTATGCCTAACTGTATTCTTCTAGGTATAGCTGTGTCTGTGTTGTTACAACCTGCCGGTTTATCTTTATACAGATTACTGGTATTGGAGTGAAATGTTATCACTTCGATGCACTCACAGTTGATTTCTAGATCAGTGGCTGATCCTGTAGAAATGTCTGGTCCCCAGACACAGGTCAGGTAGGTGCATTTAGTGGTGTATTTCTAGAGCATGTTGTGAGGTGTTGCATTGTTGTGTGCAGGATGTGTCCCTCCCCAGGGGTGTTTCTGTGGGATGTTTGTGGCATTCACTCTGAGCATCACTATAGGGACAAGCATCAGTACTGGGGAAGGAATGCAATTTGTATTTCTTGGTGTTGTGTGATTGTGTTCTCACAGTGCCTTAGAGTGAAGGTGCATGATGAACTGCATACCTCCGTCCTCTATGTTTCTATATGACAGTAATATGCACTCACACATAGAGGCACACACCCTCCAGGCTCCAGTGCATGTAGGAGAGTGTGTGTGTGTGTGAATGCTATTTAAATAAAAAAGAAAGGAAGTGAATCAGGGTCGTTTCCATTTTAATTGTAAAACAGATAAGCACTAAACACTTTGAAAAAGTAAATGACTTGAGAATAATTACTATCTATTACTCTGCGTCCCAGGGGGGCAGTTGGAGGAGCCCAGATGGCTACAAAAATGGGATTTAGCAGAAAATTGAAGACATTATTCACCGTAACACATTATCAATTACCTTCATATCAATTACAATAACCTTACATTAGAAGAAGGGCCAGGAGACTATCTTCAGCCCCCAGCCTGAATAGTAATTGCACTACCCCTATGAATGTTGTGTGTGTGTGTGTTAGAGGGTGGGGGCCACCACAGGGTTGTGCAGGGGTTCTGGCAGCTCCCACTGCTCATGGGGGAGAGGATAATAATGGCTCAGGGTAGTTTCCCTCCCCTCCCTACAGTCACCTCATGGAAGGTTTTTCTCTGTCCTGTTTGTGTGGTCTAATAGCTCAAAGGGCAGCTGATGTGGCTCCTTCCAAGAAATTCTGCTTGGCTTGTCATTTGGGAAGTTCAGAGTTTCTGTGCAGAGACTGCTGTTTCACATCAGTGTCCTCTACTTTCCTTTTCCCCCTTTCAGCCATTTCAGCCAAGCTGCTCATTTTATTAGTGGGGACTGGTATGCAATCTGAGGTCATTTCTGTAGGACCTGGGTTTCTTGGTGTACTGATCTGGCTCCCTCCCACCCTGTGCAGGAGGTGGGAGCTGCTCCCGCTGCCAGACCCAGATGGGGCACCAGCTCGTGCTTCCTGTAAACACTCACAGAGAGGTCACACAAGGCCTTGGATGGGATATGGAAATGAACCAACCAAAAACAATTAAAAAATATCTCTCCCCCTCCTTTTCTTCAGGGATGGGGGAAGCTGTCTTAGGGAGGAGCAGTACCAAGGCTGCTTCAGCGGGCTGGTAGCATGAAGGTAGCTCTAAGGACATCTTGTTGCCTGTGGCTGTCTCTTGTTGCCAGCTGGGTAGTCCTTGGAGCTGGTGGTAGGTCAGTGCTTCTGTCTGTAGCTGGCTAATGCTTCTGGCTTGCCATGATGCCATTCTGAAATTCCACCTCCTAGATCTGGGCTTGATCCAACTCACCCGAGTATTTACACATGTAAGACCCAGATCTAGCTGTTGTGGTCCCATTCTCTGCTGCAATCCAAACAGGTTTCTCCGCCATGGTGTCCTGGCCTATGTGCAAATGTGTGTGTGGAAGACAAGCATTTGGATGCATCAGGGCACTTACGAGTTAAACTGTTGGTGACACTCCCTCCAACCTCCCCCCTTTCCCAAATATGCAGTGGAGTGTCCAGTGGGTTAGTGCAGAGAGGGCTAATTGCTATTAAAAGGCTTTAATCTGGGAGATTAGTGCTGGCTCCAGGCAGTGTCTGCACAGGAAGGAGACGTTTTCGATGAGATGAACTAGAATTCGTCCCTGCTGTTTTGTTGATAGAAAATCATCTTCCCCTTGGTTTTTTCTCTTTATCTCTGTCTCTCTTGCTTTCTCACTCTCTCTGATCATTTTCTTTTGCCTCTTCCTTGAAGTTGAGCTGAGAGCTTTATCTTTTTTAGAGTAGCAGTCGTCTTTGACCTTTGGGGTTGGTTGTCTTTAGACATACGTACAGGTTTGCATGCATGTACACATAGATACTCCAAAGAGTCCTTCAGGAGATAGATCCTGATCAAAAGAAGTAATGGTATATTTTCCCCTTGCTTGCTGTTGAGTCTCTTATGGGTCAATGAGGAGCCTGCAAACCCTCCCTATAACATGGGTCAGGCCAGTCACCTTCTCCTGGAGAGGAGGCTTGATCCAGGGAGCATGAGGAAGAGGTGTTGCAGCCTTAACATCTTAAAGCTCCCTACAGAGGTAATTAGTGGGAGGTAATTAAATGATTACATATGGGAAGGTATGGAGCATTACTGGACCTCTGGCATGACCCAGGAAATGTCACTATTGACTTTGATGAACATTGGATCAAGCTCAATGGAAATTAATTTGATAACATGCCAGATGTGTCCAGAGAACCTGTCCATGAAGGAGACACGTTTGACCTGGGAGCACAGAAATCTTTATGCTACACTTGCTGGAGGATCCAAAAGCAGAGGTGCTTATTGTGAATTCATGGTTGTCAGAAATCCAAGAGTGTCTCTCATGTCTGAATATCTAGGCAGATAATCCCTGCTGCTCCTAGCATCCAACTGGAATTTTCACAGCATCCTCAGGAGGTTAAGTGCCAATTCCTTTTGAAAAGCGCAAAGGAATGAATGAACAGTGTTTATGTGTAACTTGAGTGAAAGGAACTGAAGACTTTGTAGCCCAAAGAGAAGGATGTGTGAAAATTTCAGGAGAAGTGGAAGACTTGGGTAGAACCACAAAGTTGCTTGGTCCATCTGGCCTTGAAAGTAGCCAGACAAAAGCTGTAAAAGAGAAATGGTAAGAGGGAATGAGTGTCTTCAAATCAATGTGGTCAAGAATTAAGGGACAGTTGGGCAGCATGTAGAAAATTGGTTCAGGATCTGGGTCTTGCATTCAAAGAGGTCAAGGCTTTCCAAGGAGGAAGTGCTTTGTTTGCAAAGTGTCACGCATCCTTCTTCAGTGCACTGTCTGAACACCGCCTGCTTTGCTCTTTTGCAGGATGCTGCTGGGAACTTCCATGAGACTGCACCATGATTATTTTCACCATATGTAGGTATTTTTAGGAGGTATAAATCTGGCATTTGGAGCAGAAGGGAAAATTAAGTCACCTCTGTATCTCTGGGGGCGGTGTGGCTCTCCAAAAGCAGTTGTGGAACCTGTTGCTTGGCAAACTGGTATGTTGTTGGTTTGTTTGTTTGGTTTGGTTTTGGTTTGTTTGTTCATTTTTTAAAGCATCTGAATCAGCTATGAAATATCACAGCATGGATCCTCTCAAGTAGTGGGCTGGAATTTTCGATAAGGGATTTATTTCTCTCTCACCCTGCCTGAAAATCCAAACTGTTACCGTTAGCCAGCAGGAGGGCAGACCTACTGCTCATGTAAATTGCTCTAGTTCTGTTGTTTGCCCTTGTTCCCTCAAGTTTGCAGATGATGCTGGTGTAACCAACATAAGGATCTGGCCTCTAGCATGTGTTTGTCCCATCTGCTGTCCAGCATGTTAATTTTCATGGAAGACACAAACTTGCACGGACTGTGATTTTAAGGAGGGGCCCTTCTTCTTTTCAGGATCCAACTGCGAAGCCTCAGGGGCTGGATTCTGAAAGACAATCAATGCCAAGATCAGGAAGAGCTGGGAACTTGGGTCCTGGCAGTTTCTGGCTTATGGTCCAATACTGACAAGGCCATTGGGAAGTAAGCATGTGTTAGGTATTTGTGTAAAAACAACAATGATGTTAAAATTTTTTTGCTAGCAACATCCTTGGGTGGAAGGGACAGGCTTGCAAAAAATATTCAGTTGAAATGAGCCATGAAAAGTCTTCAAGGGAGTTAGAAATAGTGGGACAGGGAGTACATTTACATTGCAGTTGTCAACCAAAATAAAAATAATGATTTATTAAAAAAACGCAACAGGTATGAAAGAAGGGGTCTATTTCTTTGGCTAATCCTCTTTATCTCTTCTGTTTCAGTAGGAGCAGAGCTATGTCAGGTAATGGTTCAAGTGATTCCTCTTCCCAGCACTTGATGCTGCAAATATTTACAAGTATTAATAGCCAGGTTTCTTAAAATGCCCAGTGATCTTGAAAGTCTTGTGTTTTGGGTACAAGATTGGAAATGCCTGAGTTTTTCTAAATGCTCAGGCATGATCTTAAAAAAAAAAAAAAAGCCATACCAAAAACCAGAAAGGTATTTTGAAAGTATTCTGAAACTGGGAATTTAGATTCCATTTCAACTATTGCTTACTTTTGTCAATGTTTGTTAGGATACATTTCTTGATTGTTACTGGCCTTATGCAAGTGGCTTATTGTACATTTAGGTGGTAATGTTAGTAACTCTTCTATTTTTATTGCATGTTTTGTGAAAACCACTGGGTTTCTGGAACTCCCAGCTCTTAGAATAAGGTGAGCATACGACAATTTCAACTGTCCTTTCAGTTCGTTATCATTTTAATGTTTCTATGTCCAAGGTGGGCATGAAATCAGAATAAATATCCTGAGAACTTGTTAGAAGCTTAAGATTCAGAAGGTACTCAGGATCTGTGATAAGTATTTTAATGACTTTCAGTGAACCTTCTGGTTTTAGCAAATATAGCACAACATTTTTGAATGGCTTATGTTGGAAATGTCCCAGATAGGTTTCTGGTTGCTCACAAATACTCATGGAAACTGATCTCCCATTGTATTCACTTCACTGCATGATTGGAGCCCCTGGGGTGTGCATCTAGGGCACTTGGATGGAGTTGGCCACTCAGTGTTTGGAGAAGCATTTTGAGCTCTCCATGTGCTGAACCTCTTCAACGTCTTCCACTGGACTTCAGAGGAGTTTGAGTCACATCCCACATCCAGAACTGCAGGTCCAATCATGTACAAGACTTGCACAGAAGTATCCCTCGAAAACATGGGAGATCCTGTTTTTGGGGAGGAGGCTTCACCGATATTTACAGAAAGCAGGAGAGATGGTGAATGGTGCAGGACCAGACTTGGGACAAGAGACTTAGAAGGAGCATGTGGGAGATATGTAAAGGACCATTGCAGGGGGCAGATTCCAAAAAAAAGAAAGACTCTGGCACAAGCATCGGAATTGGAAAGCTCCATGGACACGAGGCAGCAGGGAGCTCACTCAGCAACTGTCTAATCCCTTTTCTCTGAGCCGGAGTTAACCAAGGATGGAGCTTGCCTCTTCTAGCCTGACAGTGGCTTTAGAAATTTTAAGGAAACCTAAATTAAACCTGGCCCCTGATGAGTGTTCTGCCTTCCCAAATCCAATTAGCCAATCATGACTTTTCACTTAACTGCAATGTCTTTAATTGGATCAGAATAACAACAGGAAGGATAGAAAATTACAGGAATTTACTTAGCTTGCAGGGCGGAGCCTTACAGTTGGGATCATCATGATCTCTAGCACAGTCTGTAGAGTTCATTGGAGGTATAAAAACTCTATGAATAGTCTGCAATATTATGTATGGACTTTTTTCATCTTCTTTTAAGCTGGAGACATCCACATGGAAAGCTGTAACAGGTGTTGTAGCCCAGCCTGCTCTTCCCCTGTGTGTGTACTCTAGTCACCAAAATCTGACTGCCTGCATCACCTCCTTTGCACTTGGTGATGTGAAGGGGCTTTTGGACAAGTGAAAGGCCTGTGAATGGCCTCAAAGTCTTTAAAGTTGAGAACAAGCTTAGAGCTATGCAGAACTGAGGCCTTTGGGCAGCAATTGTCTTTTGGACTTCAATCTATGAGTGCAGGGGCTGTAGTGAAACACAATAGCTCCAAAGTGTACATTCTTGTCATGTTACTGTACCTGGGTTAGCATCACCAGATGAACTTTAAAAGCCCAAACCCAGGGTATCAGGACCACGGCGACGATGCATTAGCACCAGCACAAGACTTCGTAGGGACAGAGATGATCTAGAAATGCTACTAATAAGATATAAACTTCTTCTAAACAGATATATCATTGGGTTGCTCATCGGGATGTGAGAAAGAGTGAACATGGCTGTCATGTTGATATTTTTTGAGCGTAATTTGGAATGAGATTTTGGAGATAAAAACGTACATAAAAAAATTCCAGGTTAGTAATTTCTTCTTTTAATTCTGCATTTTATTGGTCAGGGTTGGTGATGAGCAGCGTATGATAAATACAGCACCAAGCAAACCTTGGAAAAACTGGGAGGGGAAAGACAACTCTTTTCCTGCTTTCAATACAACTTAAGGCACCTCCCTTCTAACAGAGAACGTTTCATCATACAGGCCACACTCCATGCATGCTGATGCTACTTCATATCCAAGGGATGCCTTGCAGCCTCAGTGAATGTTGATCTGGATTTACACGACATAACAGGGCTCAGATTTTTGCCCACTGGGAGCTGTCAATAAATGCAAAGTGTGACGTAGTGCTTATCTAGCATGCACACGAGGGACTCTGCTGCAAATCAGGAATGACTTCACTAAATCCAGTGGAGCTGAACAACCATAAATGAGCAGAATGAGGCCCACGCATTATCCTAGACTAGCACGCTATCTTTAACAGGCCCTAATGAATTCAGCTGCAGCATGTAGTCATTAATCCCAGTGGAAAGAGCAGCTCACCATTACAGAACCTGGTATTTCAAGAGTTTGCTATTAATGCACCAAGCTGCTGTCCTAATGCAGAACCTTTCATGGCTCCAGGCCTGGGAGAAATGTGTATTACCCTTGACCTGGCCAAAATCTCAGCAAGGCTCTTTGCACACTTTCCAGTCCGGGTAAGCAGAAGGGCTGGAAAGAAGGGCGGGAAGGCCAGGCTAATAGATGGCACACAGGGCCCTGAAATTGTTTATGATGCAAATATGTTTAAAAGCAGCGCATTGCCTCCTCTGGGAAAAGAAGCTTAAAATTGAAGTCTAATGATAACAAATGATTGTTAATGAGTTGTCTAAACGTAATAGATGGAAAGAATTAAAAGCCTAGAATAAACAGGGTTTCATTAAAGCACAATAAAAAAACCCAAACCAAACCAACAACACAAATTTCATATCTTAGAATAAATAGGCCCTTGTGGTCTTGCTGGGAGCGGAGGGCACTGAGGTGGGTGCATGGCTGGAGAGCCAAGTCCTCTTCTGCGCGGGCGCCCTCCCTGGTGCAGGGCTGGGGCGGCTGGGTGGCGTGCGCTGCCAGCAGCAGCGTGGCAGCGGCTGTTGAGGGCTCCGCTTCTCCGCAGCTTACACACCTGACCTGCGGCACACGAGGAATTCACCCTTCCACCAGCACCCGTCAGGTGTCTGAAGGCAGGCGCTTGCTCGAGTGTCCTGCTGAAGCACCTCTCAGTGCTGTCAGCGCTCAGAGATGGAAACAGGTTTTGTTCAGAGGTGTTTATAGCCCCGGGCTGGCTAACCCTGCCACTGGAAACCTCCATGACTTCCGTTCAGCCAGTCCATGTAGCCCTTCCTTACAGCAGCAAATATCAGTTTCAGGGTCCACAGGACCGCCTGGGGACCTTAGGCTGTTGCTAGGTGAGTCTGCAAAAGTTACTGATAAAGGCGAGTTCAAATCAGCTGTACAGCAATCCACAGGTTGCTTTGAAGACCTTCAGAGGCTGATCTTTTGTTTTGTTTTTTAAGAGCCCACAGATAAAGTTGAAAATTATTCCCCTAGAAAAGTGTGCTACTGAGAATGTGAAATGCAGCAAAGATTTCACAAATGGTTCATCAAACTGTTAGATGCCAAGAGAACACAATATTTCATCTCGGTGTGTTTCAGATAGCATATTGTGGATAGATTTTAGACCAAGATTTTATTAAGGACGTGTGAAGACATGATTGATAATTCTTTGGTGGGTTTGCTTCGTAGACTGCCTGCATTTGACATGGTGACATTATTTTTGTTATTTGTGTGTGGTGGGAAGCTTTGAAATTTCAAAGTTGCTTTCAGGCTTTAGAACAAACTCTCTACTTCAGATTCCATTTTAAATCATCCTCTAGACAGGAGCAGTATTCTACAAGCTCCTTTTAGATTCTGGGAGCCTGATTTAGCTTTCAGAATTTTTCATTACAAGGAAATTTGGAATCATAGACAAAAAATGAAAAGATGTGGCAAAAAGCATGTCAAAATTTCCTCGGGAAATGCTGCTTTTTAAAATTATTATTTTTATTGTTATTATAATTTTTATTTTAAAGGCCATCTTTTCTCTAGGAATTAAAAAAAAATCTCAAGACTCTTCTCCTCAGCTCCCCATTTTCTGTTTGTTGACTTGGAGATCTCGTTTGTGCTTCAGGAAGGATTGCCTGTGCAGCCGAGTGTATGTGAGAGCAGGAGTTTTTGCTGTGGTGACGTGTCTGTGTTTTGGAGTGTGTCAGTGTCCAAGTGTAATGTACTTGTCTTTATTGATGTGCTTTACGATGGATGGATTTCAGATCTGACAGGTGCTTTCTGTGTGTTTGTAAAGCTGCATAGGGCTCAGCACCACAAGGCCCCAATCCTGATCACAAACCCCAAAACCTCCCAAACGTTCAGCTGCAGCTGGCTCCTGCCTCCTTTATTCCTGCCGCTTTGTACTTTAACCAGTGGCTGGTTTGCCTGGAGCTGCTAGGAATATTTGTGAACTGTGCGACACAAATGCAGGGCAAAGCAAGGCTTGAAAAATCCAGTCAAGAATTAGAGCTGTGTGGTATTAGAGCTTGGCAGTGTTTCCCAGTGGAAAAATGGATTTTTAGTGACACAGAGTGTCTCTCTTTGAAAATCTGAACTTAAAAGAAAAATACGCTCTTTGGAAGTTTCTGCTGAAACGGGAAAATCATCACATTTTCAATATGGATTTTTTTTGTGTGTGTGTTTTTTGCTTGTTGATGGTTCTTTGTTTTTGGTTGTGGGTTTTTTTTTTTTTTTGAGAAGAACCCACAAAAAGTATCCCCCCTCCTCTCTCCAAATCAATGAAATAAAAGTTACAACTGACATTAGTTTTTCCATGGGCAGAAGAACATTTTTACTAATGGTAATTAGCACTAATATTATTATTGTTACTCTCTTGCTAGTAGTATCAATACAGGCATCTGCTTGTGTGCTCAGACTTAATGTAGAACAGTTTGCCTTTCTGAAGGTGTTTGGTCCTACAGCCAGGGCACGTGAGAATTTGGGATTCTGTTGTACCTGTGACATTACCAGTGCTAAATACAGCTGTGCAAAAGCACTGAAAGAGATGGGAGTGAACCTCTGGCTGTATTTGCATTAAACTTGGCATGTCACCATGTGGGTAAAAAAGGCATGTCCACGCGGATACGTTGCTAGTCCTTTGCATCTTGTCCGATCCCCCTGCTCAAGCCAGCTGCCCAGGACCATGTCCAGGCGTCCCTGGCTGTGGTTGCAAGCGCAAGGGAAGTTACAAGGCTCAGTTAGGCAGCACTGGCCCTGTCAGTAAATCATTGTGCAGTTCAGGCTTTTTTTATCCCCGGATTGGACTCCATAGAGAATCAGACAGACTGTGCTGAGCTGGTCCCATCTGCACCCAACCTGGACAGCAGCTTTATCTTGCCTTGTAAAACTGCAGAGCTCTGTGACAAAAGAGTTAATCTCTGCCTTTGTTTCTCTTCCTCTCTCTCTTCTCTCTTGCAGCGGGACTGAAAGGCAAGATGAGAGCAGATCCATCAGTGTCAGCTGCTTTCGGCACATCAGCACTTTTGGGGGGTTTATTGGGGCCTGGCCCATCAGCAGTGCTTCCAAACTGCAAACACGCTGCAGCCAGGTCCCTCCTCCCGTGCAGCAGCCGGCCTGCCTGGGGAAGCAGCGCTGGGACCCCGGTGCCACTGACCGCGGGCTGGGTGATAAATGACCACGTGAGGCATCTCCATGGCTGGCGAAGTCCAGAGGGTAGGGCAGAGCCAAGCTCCTGGGGAGGCAGCAATGAAACCATATTAATTTCTGGGCATGCGTCCATGTGTGTCTGTGTGTCTGTACTGTCTGAAATAATACACTTGACACACACACGCTTCACTTCCAAACCAGAGTAACATGGAAGAGGGGTGAAAGAGAGAAAACAATCTGATTGACAGGTTAATTAAGCAGTTCATAACAACAGCGTATATTATAACCTTAGAAACAGCTTGTAAATACCCAGTTGCTTTACACGTATAAACACACTCCCATGCCTATGGCTCTTGTGTATACATTTGCTTATATGTTAAATGTATGTGCCTGTGTATATACATAACTGAAAGATGCAGGAATGTGAAATCAATCTGCAGTGAAACCAAAGAATAAATGGGAGGTGGAAAAAATTAAGCTTCATTGGCCTAGCAGCCTTATATATCCTCTGCTTTTTGTTTTACTCGTACGGCTGGAAGTCCTCCAAAGCAGTGGAGGGGCACAGGAGCACACATCTCACTGACTGGCATTCCTAAGCCTCCTTGGTAGTCTTGAAAACTCCGCCTGTGGTGGTTTTGTTTTTTTAATCCTAGGGTCTCGGGCAGAGCAGCCTCAGCCCATCCATGCAAGGCTGGGAAGTCACATTAGCATGAGCAGATTGAAGTTTGAACCCAGATGTAATCCAGGGGTTTGACTAATTCCTCATCGCATTGGTATGTCACTCCTTGAAAAGCTAGATGTATCTTTTACCAGGCAGATATTTGGATGTCTTTGTTCGTTTCTGTATTGTATGTATCTGTGGGAATTTCCTGATGTACTCTGGACTGGGGCAATCACACAACAATTCTTTCTCTCTTTTGTGGGACCTATTAGCAAATATAAATAGCGACATACTGAGCTCTTGTGGGTGGGCAACAACCCCAGGATCTGAAAAAGCAAGTTCAGCATGATTAAGGACCTTTAGCTTTTCATTTAATGACTCTGCTTTTACTTGTAAGCCTCAATTTTACAGTAAGATATTTCCCCTGAGTTCTTTTCCTAGCTTCTCTTAGAGAAAAAGAGAAGATGATTAAGACATTTCTCATACACACAAAGGAGCGTTAAAGTTGCCAGTTCCAAGTAAAAGCCAAGCGGTATTTCTAAGTGCCACAACTGTGGAGAAAAAAATTCAAAGATCCAAGTGCACTGGGAAGGATCAGAACCAGCACGTTGGTAGAACTCGACCTACACAACGGAAAGCAAACTTTATCACATTGAAGTTTGGTTCAGACTTGAACTCTTGTGAAAATCCTGAGCAAATTCTCCTCTAAGACTATACAATTAAGTTCCTGGCCTCAGGTCTTCTGGAAAGAGTTGTGTCAGGTATTTTCTTCCCTGATGTGAATTCCAGGGTAAAAGCACTTCAGAGGTGGGATATGTGCAGAGACTGCTTATGTGACATGTGTTGGCACCATGCAAGGAGCACAGATAGACATGCATATCTTGGGCAATGTGCAAATGACCACATCTGTGAGTCTCTAGCCACACATGCCGGTGCTTTTGTTACAGGACCAAGGGATCCTTTTGACTATAATGCAACTAGTGCTGTCTTGGTCCAGCTCTTGACCACAGATCTTGAGGAGCTTGTGATCTGAGGAGTTTACAGGCAAAACATTCAAGCCAAGTATTTTTGTGTTAACTTTTAAGCCGTGGAACAGAGGTGACCTGTCCATGGTCACATGCAAAGCTGAAGGCAGAGCTAGGAATGGGACTTGAATCTCCAGCAAGGTAAGCTCTTTCTTTCCGTTTCTGTCTAGACCAATCAATTATGCTAAAGCAACACTGGCTGAACATTTGCAGGAAGCAAATAGCTGTATGTCTTAGTCTTTAGGAGGATCATAGCTCTGTAACTGGGAATCCTCTGGCTTTGGGTGCAATTTGAACCACTAAGAATACCATTCTGCCTAGCATCCCCTGTTCTTCTCTAGGCTCCCTCTTCCTCTGTCCCCTAGGATTAGGGTCTGTAGTTGCTCTCCACAAGCATTTTAATCTCTTTTTGTAAGATGGAGGATAACAAATTGACTTGAGCTATGATGGGAGGAAACTGGGGGCTGATAGAAGTTCTATTTGTGGCCTAGACAACTGGTGTCCTTGCATCAGAGACTTGCCCTTAATTCTCCACCAGGTAGGACTGTCAGGTTTGAACAGACTGGTGCTGCTTGTGCAATTCTCTCCTCTGCCCCAGAGAACAGAGTGGGGGGCAGGTGTTGGGGGGCAGTTAATTTTATGCGGGAGCAGTAGGTTGAGGGATGGGAGCTGGCAATGTCTCTCTGTCTTTGGTGGTAAGGAGGAGAAGGCTATGCACAGCAGTTTAGCTGTCTTCTACCATCCAGGCCAGCCAGCCAGCCAGATCCAGGAGGCCTTCCCAATCAGTGCAGCGAGCTCAGCTTTGCTGTCATCAGCACTGCTGAGAGCAGAAGCTGGGGATGGGTGAATCCAAATATCCGGATCGCATGGATATTGGCTGGAAATGTTCCACCATGTCCGGGTGGCTGCCTTTGCGTGATATTCATGCTCATCAGAAAATTAATTATTCCATTCACCAGGCTCTCTGAGCCAAGAGGATTACCTCTCAGTACCTGGAGCTCCTCCTGGGGGTGGTGAGTGGGGGTGTGTGTGAGCACATCTATCTGCATGCCTGCTTGCTGAGAGGGTGTGTATGTTGTGGACATAGATGTGTACAGACAGCGATTGTGTACGACTGTAGGCACAGGGAAGGAGTTGCACGGGTGATACTGGAATGAGGAAGATGCCTTGCTCTTTGTATGTGAGAATGTGCCCTTGGGGATACTGAGTGGCTTTGTCTGCATAGCACAGAGAGAAATATTTCCCTCCAGGTAAGGTGAGCTGTGTGCAGGGCCTGGCTAGGTAGCAATATCTTCCTTGTCTTTGGCTTTATGTATGTGAGGGGCATATACATGGCCTAGGCTGTGTCTCCATGCTTTTTAGATCTGCCTTCAGAAAGGCTGACGTGTGTTTGACATAAGCCTAAATCTGCCCATGGTTTCCTGTGTACTTGTGCCAAGAACAAGGAAAAAGCTGATGTGTACACACTGAGTATTGAAAAGCTGCATATGTGGTGGAAGATACGGCATCAGCTAGCGTCCCAATGGTATGTGTGATTTTGGATGCATTCGATTTTGTCTATGGCCCTCCTAAACACAGCTCCAGTTCTTGTCTTCCTGATTTTGCAGCTGATCAGCCCCATGTACATCACTGGGTAACTTACACCAGTAAGCAAGCAGAATCAGGTCTCGTGATATTTAGAAGTAAAACCTTTTCACTCCAGTCTGAAAGGTTTCCTGGGATCCTCTAAGGATCACGGGAAGGTCTTATCCCATATGAGGCAGTGTCATCTGTATGTGTGCTGGGGTTACGGTTTTCCAACTGCAGCAGCAAGGAGTGATCTCTCCTGGAAAGCAAAGCTACTTAATTGTGACTTGACTCTGAGAGCACCCTGATTGGCTCTGCTACACAGCACAGCACTGAGTTTCAGGCTCGAGGTATTCTTGGAAATTTGTATTATTAATTGAAAGCTTATTAATGGCAAACACAGGATGACATTTTACACGGTTTAGTTATGTTCTGGGAGTCATTGGTACAACGCAGCCTCAGCCACAAGGCAAGGAAGCTTCTGCCGTAACTGTTAACAGAGAAGCAATAACAGCTCAGTTCCCACTAACTGGTCCTGGGGCGACAGGGACAGCCCTTGCAAATGTCTGATCATCTCCTCCCTGGTGGTCGCTCATCCTGGGGTTTAGGGAAGTCTCGGAGGAAGGCAGACTTATTCACTGAGGTAATAAGCATTCTGGTTTATTGCCAATGGGCTCAAGAACTTTGGCTTCTCTGACTGTCTGGCATTGCCTTTAAAAATAAAAAGGCCTTGAAGTGAGGGAACTGCTGACATCATGCTGGAAGTTAGTAGCCCCATGTCTAGAGCAGATATGATGCTCTAGATAATGAAACTTTGGGTGCTGGACTGTAGCTGGATTTTCTAGAGTAATGCTTAAGTCCCGTTCTCTCATGTTTGAGACATGGGTCAGTCTGGGTCTGGTTTATATGGTATTGGGGAAAGCATGCATGTTTGGAAGAGAATTGACTGTTGCTTCTGTCCTGCAAAAAAAGTCCTTTTCCTCTGCCCAGCTCCATAGGTGGGCAGTGCCATATATCTAAAAATCAAAATGAGATTCCTGTTGAGACAAGAACAGAAAAAGTGTCTTAGATTCTTAAGATATTGTTAAACAAAGTGGCATTTTTCCAGTCATCATATGGACATGGCTGCTGTGTTCACCTAGTCCATGAAGGGTACGTCTTCTTTAAGCAGATTTCTGAAGACCATCGCCCAGAGTTATGTTTGTCTTTCTTATTGCTATAGGCATGGGCAAAGCAGGCATACTGCTAGGAGAGGCACTCCTGTGAGCCACAGCCATGGATCTGCAGCCTCTTTTGTCTGGGAAGAAACACAGGTTGTACAAAATCCCCAAATATCTCCATCAGTCCTCCTGGTCCCCTCTTCCTCACTGCTATGTGTGCATCCTGTCCTCTCTGCCAGAATTCCCTGGGTCTTTCCCAGGCACATTGAGGACAGTTGAACTCAGCGTTGTCACAGGTGGTGTTTGCTCATGTTGCTGAAGTTCCTCAGGGAGGCACTTGCTCTTCACAAGCTCTGCTTTGGCCCTCAGAAAGGGAGGCAAGAGTTTAGAGACTTTTCCTGCCAAAGCTTGGCCTTGGGTTGGGAAAACCACCCTCTGGGAGGGCAGAAGAAGAGAGGTGATGGTGGGGAACCACCCACCATCTGAGTCTGTAGAAATAGAATTACATCCTGCCCTTCACAAGGAGCATCTGCACAGAACAATGGGAGCTTTCCTTGAGGAACTCCACAGATCTGTCAGATCTATAGTTCTGTGGCACACATATGGTCTGTCACCCATATTCAGTGCTGTAGTCTCACTCTGCAACTATCAGCTTCATCAATGGCTGGAGCTGAGTACAAATGAAGTCCTCTCTGCAACTGCAGAGAGCTGTACAGGGGAATATAGACAGCAGAGCTCTTCTGCAATCCCTTGTACAGCAGCAGAGTTATTTCCACAAAGGCATCGCAGGCACTGGGAGGAGATTGTAGGCCAAGTGCTTAAACTCTTCCACTCTGGTTTAGCAAGAGCCCTACAGCTGTGGACTGTCTGATGCCAGCAAATAAACCAGATGGATGACAGGGATGGAGACAGGCCAAGCTGGGATGAAAAGCACAGTGTGTCCTCCTGTCTTAATGGGCTTCTGGAAGATGAAGTAGCACAAGCTGGAAAGAGCCTTCAGCTGCAAAGCTCCCTGTGTTGAGGTAATGAGAAATGGAATCTACTGTTTTTTGTGGGGCTTCAGCTATGACTGGTGGGATCTCCTCTAATGAAGAGGGGTGGTGCCCTGGGTGTCTACAGGAAGGTGGGATGTTTCCAGGTGCCATTGGGGAGAAGAATCCAGATCTGCAGCTGTAGAGAGCAGTGGGCTTAGGAAGAAAAATCCAGCAGTCATAGTGAGAGGTATCATAGATCGTATGCATGCTAGAGGATATCACTGCAGGTGCCAGTTCTGGTTAGCAGGTTGCAGGAAGATGAAGCCCACCCAGTCTGCAAAGGACATTGATGGGTCAGTGCTGCTGGGCAACATATGCTGCTTTTGCAAGGGGCCAGACCTGTTTGTTCCTCCAGCTCTTCATGACTATGATTTGTTACCTGGGTGGTGGCAACTCCTGAAACTCACATCAGACTCTCACTGTGCTAGGTGCTATATAGACAAGTCTAATGAGATTCACATCCAAAAAGAGCTTTCTCCCGTGATTAACAGAACATCATTTTATGGACTGACTGTCACAAAAGGCTGTTGGAAAACCACAAGTGCTTCACTCCACAACTGTTCGGGGTCCCCAGAATCTGACTTCCTTCAAAATGCAAGGTAAGACAACCTACTCTTGTTTCTGCATCTCCCGGTTGACCATTTGGCCACCCAAGCTTGGTGGTCCCAAATAAGAAGCAATCTAAATGACTCATGGATCTCTTGAGTTTGGAGGCTACAGAAAGTGCCCAAGGACTTTGTATGAATAGAAGCCTCACCTGCAATGAAACATGGAGTCCATATCAGTGCTGAGAACTCAACTTGGCTCTGTCCTAGTCTCATGCCTTGGCCCAATGACTGGCTTTCCTCCCAACAGACTGGTTTCAGAGGGTAGGAGCTGTGTGTCCAGCACTAGAGTGTGCCTACAGCATGCTTTGGGGTACTTTGAGTTGGGATATTCCACCTTTACTAAAGAGATGTGTCTCTCACCACCATGAAACACAAGTTGCTGGAGCCTGTCTTCAAATGAAGGTCAGCTCAGTTCAGGCTAGGCCAACCTGCTTGCAAGTCTGTTTTGGAAGGGATTACTGAACACTCCCCTCAGCATGCTGGAAAATCACCCCTGCTGGTAACAGGTACTGTCCAGACACATTACGTTGTGTTTATGGGGTTCAGTGTGGAGGGGTGGATTAGGATGTGCTTGCCAGGCTGTTTATGGCTGTGGGGGAGCATGGCCTTTCTAGGTGTGATCCCCACCTCTGCCATTTGTCCTTCTTTCTCTATTCTGCCATCCTCGAAGCAGCCCGGATTGGTTATAGCCCACATGTTACAGCGGCCAACCTGCAAAGAGAGAGCCAGAAAAAGTTAATGTGGAGTTCTGGTCTACTCCCAGGATGCATTTGGGCTGCAGCCCATAATGATATGTATAATTGCGAAGGCCTGCCAAAAAAAGCAGGCTGGATTTAATTGAGTCAACACACTGCTATTAATAATAAAATGGCAGAGACTTTGCTATTAATCACTGGTGCTGGCTTTATCACAGGCAGTCTCGGCTATCTGGCTACCAAACAAGACCTTTAAAAAAAATGGTGCAGCAGAAAACTTACTAGTGGGAATACACCTGCTAACAAAATAAACCTTGTAAACAAAATGTTCCTTGCAGAAGAATGTACTTGCTGAATGGGCAGCCTATTTGGGAGGCAAATGGAATTATGTCAGATGCCTGTGTCCTGCAGCAAAGTCCTCCTTTTATAGGCATAGATCATTAGAGGATGCACTTGGCAAATGGTGCATCTTTGGAAAAGGTTATACTTGATAAAGGACTTTGTATGGGGTGGGAATTCAGGGAGAAATGAATCCTCCAAAGAGAAACGTAATTGCTGCAGGAATACAGCACAGCCCAGAGAGGAATGCATCTGTTACTAGTAAATGGAAAACACTATCTGCTGAACAAAAAGGGAAATGCAAAACAAATACCATGCCTGACACCTAAATTGCAGCCCTCCTTGTAGAGAGATGGATAAACTGTGGTATATCAGGGTGGATGGCTGGATGTGGAGCTCAGCACCCCAAAGTGCATGCTGCCAGCACTGTATGCAGCACAACTGAAGGAGCAGGATCTGGTCTTTTGAAGGGCCACCGAGGCCCAGAAGTGCCCTCTTTCCTATGACCTGACTTGGCCATGCCTTGAGATGGAGGAAGGGCTTGAATGAGGCTCCAGCCCTTCCACACATGAACCATATTTGCTTACATGAGCTGCTTTGGTTCCTTGTGGCCTTCTTGATGGACTGCACCCCCGTGCCCGGGATTGGTTCTGTTTCCTCATGGCAGTGCAGTCGGAGCATGCTGCATTTTTAAAAGCCCCCCAGCTGAGGTTGCTGTTGTAGCAAACACGACAAACGGCATTCTTAACTTTTACTCCTGAGTAGAACTGCTTGCCTTGACTATGTCAGGGAAGGGACCATGTAGCAAAAAGGTCTGAAAACCAGGAAGAAGGGAATAGGTTTGAAAATGGCGCTTCTGAGCAGGGAACACGATGTGTCTGTGGGCAGAGCCAAAGAATATATAGCAGGTAGAAAAACATACTAAACAGATAACGTGGCCTTTAGTGTAAGAGGCTGTAAGACTTTAAAAAAATTACTCTTCCAGCAGACAGTTGGAAGGAGAGAATTCCCTGCCTTCCAAATCGGAGAATGCCAAAGGAATGGGTCTTCTCTTGCAAGTTTTCCTGCACAAAGGGATAAATTTTATGTGCACCAGTGCAAAAAATATGTGTGCATCTTGCACCAAATAGTCAAACAAAATAAATGGTTTAACGGGCTAAAAGGCCTCTTTCTCTCTGCTATGAATTAACAAGGTCCATAAATGAATACAAACGTTATCCCTCAGAAAGAAAGAGAAAAAAGAAAGGAGAGAAAGCAATAACAAAAAATGCCAGAAAAAAATTATCCACTTCCTGCTGTTTTCCTTTCCTCCCCATAAAGTGAGTGTCTTATCCTCAGAGAAATTCACTTCATTGTTAGAAATAGCCGAAATTGGCTTGCAACTAGTAAAGATGCCAAGAATTTGCACCTTGCTCTGTGACCTAAAGCAAAAATGACATGAACATTGACAAATTTGACAAGGAAATTTGTGCAAAAAACAACTTCTATTTGGCTAGCCAAGCAGCAAATATGTCGGATGATATGCTTTATTAAGCAATCCATTTTTCAGCAATAGCTGCACCATCTGCAAAGGTTAGTGTGCATCAGGCTTTCCACAGAATTTCATCTGCGTCTGCAGCTAGGTGCAACACACGACCACATTTTTCATGTACATACAATTTTGGATGCAAATAGAATACTTGATGAAAGAGGTGACCTTCCGGACTGACTTCCCCCATGCAGTAAAGTCACAGGCACAGAAGCAGCTGAGAGAAACAGATCTCTGCCTGGAGGGAGGGGGGGAGCAGGAGAAAGGAAGGAAGGGAAAAGAGACAAATAAAAAGAGGAGGAAACTTCAGGAGAAAGTGTTTCCCAAAGAAATGATTTGGCGCATCACATAGCAGAGACTCTGCACTTATACCAGTCAAAGGAGAATGGAAACTGTTGTGTTAGGTAGCTGCAGTTTTCTTCTGGATGGTATCCATCTCTCCTAGTGTTTCTCTAGTTATCTTGTGTAGTTCATGCTACTACACTATTTAAACATTCTCGTCTCTATTGCTCCCTCTATCATGGTTTGCGTTCCAGACTTGTCATCTCTTAGGGATGGGACATTTGTCCTTTTGTGACTATGGCCCCTGCCTAGGGCTGCTGGATCTCCTTCCGAACATCCTTGGCTGTACAAGAAATGTTTTCTAAACCCAAGCAGGGGAAGCGTTGCTTTCAAACATTAGTAGGACGTATCTATTTTCTACTCCCTTCCTTTTTTTTTTTTTTTTTTATTTCCAAAGGCCTGATGGTCCTGCCTATGTATTTTCCCATATTGTTTTCTAGTGGATGGATATGGTCCTTCTGTGTCCTGCCTGCCCTACATTAGGTGGAATCAACTCTTCTCTGGTCCCCACTCTTCTTCCCCAAGTGTATGTTGTACACATGGCTCCCTACGCCTCATTGATGGCTGCTGGTTATAAATTGATGTTCTCGATCCCTACTCTGCTTAGCTGAAGTTAGATGCCATCCCAGTGCCTTGCAACTGTCCCTGGTCCAGTGGAAAGTTTAATCTGCCAGTTCACGGCATGTCATCCTATGGGGAGAGTTCAGTTCAGTGCGGCTCCACACTGCACAGAGAGAAGCTCATTAGCAGGACATGGTAGTGTCTGATGACACTGTGGTCCAACAAGGCCTCATTAGGCACAAAATGTGTTCTGCGGCTCTCTGAGATTTCCTAGTAACTTAAGGAATTCAGACATAGTTACCGTGGGGGCACAAATGAAATGGGGAGCAAGGATGCACTCTCCAAGGGCTGTCTCCCATCTGTGTGTTTTGGAGGAAGCAGTATCAGACAAACCCTTTGACTCCTTTTACATAGCCTTGGATCCTCACTATAGAGATGCAGATGGGACCAGCTGGGCCTGGCAGGCACACTCTACATGGTGTTAAGTGATGAATGTTAAACTTAATAAGGGGACTTACAGATTTACGTAAGGGTTTTACTGCCTGCCAGGTATAAATGATGGAACAGCTTTGATCTTTAGGGGGATCGGTCCTGGAAGTGATTTAAACTAAAGTTAATAAAACTGCTTAAAACTGTACTCTGCAGTCCCACAGGCTGAAGAAGCCCTAGTGGTCACTTGACTGCTCTAAGTAAAAATTGTTCACATTTATGAGGGAGATCAAATCCCACTGGTGTTAACTGTGTTTCCAGCTGAATAATAAATGGTGTCTTCCAAGAGTTCTGCAAGTCTTTCCCTATGCGCGCTGCAGGTCCCACAATCTGCTGGAGCCACCAAGCTGTTAACCACCGACGCAAAAAAAGGCAGAGTCTTGGTATTTCCATGGGGATTTCTCATTCTCTCTCCACTTCATAATCTCTAAACGAGGTCTGATCCCTTTGCCATTTTGTAGAGTGTCGCAAGCTAACGCTGATGCTTTTTTATTCTGCCATCAAGCCCGACTCTTGGTGTTTTTTGTCTTTGGAATTTGCTGGCTTGCAGTGATGAGTAAATTCCAGAAACATATAAAAATTTCATTGACTTCTTGGTGGGCTTTGCCATCAATGACCTTTAGAAAGGAGATATCACATTGCAGTTCTTATGAATGGGCCTGTAATGTCATCTTCTGTCCCAATATATCCTAAGAAAGTTCCTCACTAAGGTGAAAATTCTCATTTTTTAATGGAGGGTCTATTTTCTGTCTCCCAGGAGTCACAGCTGCCCCCTACAAGATAATCACAGGTATTGCCACCAGACACTTCCATAATAGCATGAACTGTGGTGGGCAGGGTGCTCAGATGCTGGTGTAAACAGCACTTGTGTAACCTGTGCTGATTCAGGTGAGGAAGTGGCACTTTTGTAACTATCAGAGAAGCTGCTGGGATTTACTGGTATCCCTGTATCGACCCCACTCATTGGGTTTACAAATGAGATCAAATTCCATCAATTAATCGTGTTCACAGCTATGAAGTAAACAGGCCCTCCCGGCATGCCAGGGGGTCGTACCATCAGCCACAGCCACCAGGCGCTCTCTCCACAGACACACACGAATGGAAGTCATCGCACTGTTGCCACAGGGTTTTCTAATGCTCCTGCCATTTCCTAGAAAATCTTTAACATCTACCAGAATGCCTTCTGTCTACTCAGTAACAAAACAAGTGGCCTTTCATGGACCTCTCTAGAAACCAGTGATTGGCAGCCACTAAAATTGAATTAGTAGTAACTCACCAAATAAGAAAGAAAAAATACTTTTTGTTTGTTTGTGTTGGTTTGTGGTTTTTTAATTTTTTAATATTTTTTTTTTAATTTCAGCCCAGTGCACTGTTAGTGACGAAACTCTGCAGCACAACGCTTTCATGAGGCCATGATCGTGGAAAGATGCAAAAAGAGTTGGGCTGTTTCAGGCGGATCACAAGGAAATCTTGAATTATAAAGGTACAGTCAAGTCAGGGATGGGATTTGCTCTGAGGAGGAGCCAGCTGGAAACTGCCAGTGCTGGGGAGGAAGTTGCATGAAAATCTTGTTAGTTGTTATATAATTACCTCTTGCAGAGTTTGGTGTTTGTTTGTTTGGGTCTTTTGGTGTTTTTTATGTTTTACTTTGGTTTGTTTTTTTTGTTGTTTTGGTTTTTTTTTTTTCCCTGAATTACAGTCACTGTTGGAGACAGGTTATGGGCTTAGCAGACCACTGGCTGGACAGCCTGGTATTTCCTGCATTCTTACTTCCATGGATCCTCTAATTGCCCTGCTGTCTGGCTTTGTCCTGCTATCGTGTCTCACTGTGAGGATGGTCGATGTCTGAGATTGTTGTGCGATTTCTACAGACAGCCTATAGTCATGTTTTCAGAGACCTCCAACATGCTCCTCACCGTCTTGTTGCATTTGCTAAATCCCCTGAGGCTGAGGGTCATCTCTCACTTCACATGGGATAAATGGATAATGGCACAGTGAAATTGGTCGTGATGAAATGGCTCCATTTTGATTACAACGAGAGGGGATTTTGGATCCATATTTCTGTTGTGGTGTCTCACAAGCTGTCCTTACATCCTGGTGTTTTTTTGGTAAAGATTTCTGATGGTATTTTGAAGTCTATCCCATCCCATAAACTTGCCACTTGATTCAGCAAACTTTTTTCAGAGATTTTCTGCGTGTTTCAAGGGAAGTTCTTCATGTTGCGTCTTGTAGCCTGCATGTTTGCTGTGGCTGGATTTTTGTGGGGCCACAACTGTTGTCTTAGAGAATGAGGCATACTAAAAGATCCACTGTGGCTGGAATTTGTTTTTCACCCACCCATCAGTGTGGGTGAAGAAGCATTTTGGGAAGCATCACTAGATTTATGGTAATTTGCTTGTGGCTCCTATTGTCTGTCTTTTCCCATCCTACCTCATCTGACTAAAGGCTAGTTTCCAGTAGCTTTCTTGCTCCTTTGAAAAGGTGCCTTATGTCCCTGGAAGTCTGGGGAAATCAGGTACATCA